>NC_138776.1:68466685-68494185 GCF_965119305.1 Pelophylax lessonae
AGAGCGTTTATTTTGAAAAAATAACAATATTTTTAACATTTTTTTATATAAAATTCCCCCCCAAAAAAATGTAAAAATCTAATTTTTTAAAAATTTTTGGCCAATTTGTTTTCTGCTACCTATGTTTGGTAAAAAAAAATCCCAATAAGCGTATTTTGATTGGTTTGCGCAAAAGTTATTGCGTTTACTAACTAAGGGAAAGATTTCTGTAATTTTTGGTGTTTTTTTTTAATGAGTAATGGTGGCGATCTGCGATTTTTTTTGCGGGACTGCGACATTGCGGCGGACAGATCGGACCCTTGACTGACATTTTTAACACTTTTGGGGGTACCAGTGACATTACTGCAGTAATCAGTGCTATATATATGCACTGTTACTGTAAAAATGACACTGGCAGGGAAGGGGTTAATTTTATTGGAGAGGGAGGGGTTAATGTATGCCTGGTGCTTACTGTGTGGGGGGAGGTGACTGAGTGAGTCAGGACAGATCGCAGGTTCAGCTACCCTGAACCATGCTATCTGTCCCTGCCTGTCACTTAGGAGATCTGCCCGCTCTGTTTATACAAGCGGGAGGATCTCCACACTCGATTCCCCGACGATCGGGGAAGAGCAGCGGCGATCGCCGCCGCTCCTCCCCTGGCCCGACTCCCGCTGTGACTGAAAACAGTGGGAGCACGCCTCCGGCGGCGTGCGATCGCCACCTACAGGGGGAGGAGTCCAGCGACGTAGGTCTACGTCGCTGGACGATAACGAGCCACATTGCTGCAGTAGCAGCAATGTGAGCAGAGGTCAAGTGGTTAACACATATGTTTTCAAGCATGTCGGTATATGTACACAGCATACGTATTGTTTTAAATGGTGGTAGTTCATATCTGTGTGATATGTTGTTCATTTTTAATGAATCACAGCATGCTATAAGATCTACTGACAGCAATGGCAGAGAATGCAAACGCATGTAAAATGAAGGAAAACATGCATGGACATTTGTGCATTCAGCAGTTTCCCCCATTCCCCCAGTGTACTTCACATACCTAAATACTTACCTCTAGTTCTCTAACTCTGGAGAACTTCATTGTGTGGCCCTGTCTGGCACCACGCAGCTTTTAATGAAAAAAAAAAAAAACAGATTGCATCCTGAGCCTACTGCACATACACCCCACTCATTTCACCAATTCCTATGGCTGGGTCCATACTCATCTGGATGGCTTAGGATGCCAGAACACAGGCCCTAGTTATAGAGATAAATGGAGTGAGTGGTGAAGTAAAGTTCATATTCCCATTGCATACCTTCCTGGTATATAGGCACATATATATTGGGTAATGAAGTGATCACCAGCTGGACACTGGATCAATTACAGGTATATACATATTCACCAGCACACCATGGATCTTGCGCAGATCACATGCCTGATGAAGGGGTCCTGCGTGGCTCCAAAACGTTGCACTGTTTTTGATGTTATCTTTTTTGCAGTAAAGCTTTTGGACTGCTTTTGCAAGATCCATGGTGTGCTGGCGAATATTTATATACCTGGAGTGAGTGGTGCACATGAACAGAAGGCTCTGGAAGTGGCCTGGCCTTTTCTTTTCAAAGGCTTGTGGTGTTTAGCAAGGCTGCACAATAAAGATCTCCACTGAGGGCGGATGGGGTGGAAATTTTAAAAAGTTTTGGTTACATTTTAGGTTGTCTTTTGTGTGGCCTTGTCTGAACACCCTTGGGTAAATTCAGCAGCAGAACCAAAATGGGAGAAGGAAAAGGGGCTGGTTAGAGAAGTCATATGTTTCTCTGTATCTCAACCAATATGAAGTCATATCTTCTTTGAATGCATGAGAATGCAGCAAATAAACATCCTTCCTTAGGCCTCATGTACACTGCTACTTGTAAATGGACGTTTAGGAGTAGGGCATTTTTTCAGAAGCCCCTGAACCCTCCTCTATTTTATCTTATCTGTCCATGTACACTGAGTCGTTTACAGTCATTTAGAGGCAGTTGAGTTCAGTGTCGTTTTTTGGAAAGCAATTATTTGCGTTCAGGATGTTCAGAACGTGTGTTTACTGACATTTCAAACGCAAAACGCGACCGAACGCGGTAACCCACGTTTAGCGCTTGCGTTTTTACTGTTTAAAGGGGAATGATTTTTTGACCTCTAAAAACGGATCTGAGCGCGAACGCCCGCTAAATGCCGCTAAACGCAGGATGCAAACGCGACACAACGGACGTTTTAAATGTCCTTTACATAGCTGTTAAATTCCAGCGTTCAAAGGACTTTTGAAAACGTCCCGTGTACATTAAGCCTAGGACATCAAATACTGAGACATCTAGGTACCTACTGTGCTTCTCATCTCAGGGCATTGATGTCAAAGTCTTTCACAATCTAGCCTCCTTACAGCAGCCATACATAAATGGGAAGAACGTACAGTATAAGGAAGGGCAGGCTTATTTAGTATGAAAGGAGAGCATTAGTAGTGGAAATGAGGCTCAAAGCGTATCTCTAGGAAAAACCTTTTTTTTAAGCCTGGATAGAGTAGGGAAAGGTTAGACCTGCTGTCAAATAAGGGGAAATAAAACATTTTAGAGCTGTCCCTAGAACAAGAGGTAATAAGGGGAAACCTTCTAATGGGGACATTGATTCCAGGAACAACTGTCCAAGAAGGGAGTTTTAATCACTTTGGAAGATTTCCTATAACTTACTTCAGTTACTCTTACACAGAAAATTAGAGAAGTTTCCCCAATGGTACAGATGAAAGAAAAAAGGAGTATCCCACACCCAAAGCTAATATAAATAGGCATCACCCTTTTTCTCTGGGATGAAAGTGGTGTTGATAGATGCCCCTGACCAATAAAACAGAGTGTCCATTAGCTGTCCTGGTTTTATGACAATATCAAGTCCCTCCCTTATAGACAGTTTTATACCACTATTCATATCTTCCAATATGTACCAGTTGCATTCTTGAAACTGTTCAGCATTGAATTTTGCATCCAGGGATACTAAACACAGGGTAGCTAATTCCTCGTTTCCACTGAGTGGTACGGTACAGTTCGGTTCAGTACGGTACGATTCGGAACGGTACACCTTGCATTTCCACTGCCAATAGTACCCTTTCATGATAGGCGTGGTGTAGCAGGAAAGCTGTGATAGACAATTCTCTGTCAACCAATCAAAGTTCTGCAGAGTGTAGCTCCACCCTGTTGGTACGGTACTAATGTGCTTGGTACCCCAACGAAAGGGTCCCAAAAAAGTGCTACGGTACGGTTCGGAATTAGGGTACCATTCACAATGGAAACGGCAAAAATAGCGTACCGTACCGTACCGAACCGAACCGTACAGTACCGCTCAGTGGAAACGAGCCATTAGATAGACCTGTCACCCAGGAGGGATCTGACAGCTATCTTCCCTTCTATATGTGCTAGTGTGGTCATGTATGACCCTAATTCGTTCAGTACAAAATTTCCCATTCAAATATATAAACTTATTATTAATGTGTCATGTTCCTGTCTGAGTTTATGTGTGGATTAAGTTTTGAATTGGGCAGAGCTCTCTGATTGCCCTTTATGACCCCCATTAGTTCTGGGTATCCCTAATAGATTTGGTCAAATTTTTACGATAAGCCTGGACAGCTTGGCTCTTTTGAAGTGTAAAACCCAAAACCCATGCATTCCATGAATTAAAGGAGGAGGGAGGGGGTAATAACTCAATGTGTAACTGTTCTTCAAGACTGTCATGACTGACCTAAGATAACTGAACAACAGGGCCACTTGCTACAGTTTTTTATGTGTCCAGTACCGATATCATTACAGTTATGGTTCAAGGTATTTTAAGAATGTATATAAAAAATTATTGAGTGTATTATATATTTTTTATTTTCTTTCTTTGAACTTTGATAATCTTTAGTCGTATATAAAAGATTCCCTAAAGAAGCAGAAATATTCTGTGAAACGTGTTAGAATATTGCCTAACATGAAGCAAACACTGGCCTAATGACACACTTTCAAGTTGTAATATTGAGCCACAGTGTCCAATATATGTTTGTATAAGCTATAATGTTTTTACAATTTGTTTATATTTTAACTATCTGTAGAATAAAGCATAACCTTTTATGAGAATATTGTGCTCACCTCAGGGACAGATCCACTTCCTTAAGGCTATGTTCACATCTTGGCGTTGCTATTTACAGGCGTTTTTTCAGGCGTTTTACAGGCGTTTTACAGGAGTTTTTACAGGCGTTTTTGTGCAGGCGTTTTTAGGTTGACTAGTAACCAATGGAAAAAAATAAAAACGCCTGTAATCTGCCCAAAAAGAAGCTCATGTACTTTTTTGAGCGTTGGGCGTTTTGCTTAAAATGTCAAAACGCTCAGATGTGAACAGGCTCAGATGTGGCCATTGAAATGAATAGGATTTGTCTTGTTGGGCTTTTTTTGAGCTGATCCTAGAGCAGAAAAACTCCCCAAAAACGCCCCAAAATGCCTACATGTGAACTTAGCCTTAAAGTCCTGTGCCTCTTGGCCCTTGAGAGGATTTTATTCTTTTTTGATTAGATGCACTACCATTAGGATGTGGATAGCTGTCCCTGGAGCTGGTTCTATTTAATTTAATTTGATAGAAAAAAAAAAAAAAAAATATATATATATATATATATATATATATATATATATATATATATATATATATAAAATAATATTTGGTGATTCCCCTAAGAGTGGACACTTTCCAAGAGTAAGTAAACTTGTAGGATCATACATTTAGTGATGCTTTCCTAAAGACAAATAGACTGTTCACTTTGCAAAGGAAGTTGTATTTTGTAAGGGAAATTCCCTCAGAGCTTAGTGAGTGAAGTGAAGCTCTGCTGATATCCATTATCCATTCATGTGCAAGCAAAACTGCTGTTTTTTTTTTCTTGCATGTGATTGGGTATCCTTTGCAAAGTGAAATATCACCTCATTCACTGAGCTCTGGGGAAAATCCCCTTTCAAAGTGCAACTTGCCTTGCAAAGTGAACAGCCTATTTGCCTTTAGTAAACCATCACCTTATGTATGTTCCTACAAGTTTAAAGTACTTTGTAATGGAGCAAAACGCCTGTCAAATTGGTGAAGGCTATTATGCCCTGTTAGGTATGTCCCATACAGGTTCCAGCCTAGTGGCATAGTATATAGGTTTATGCTTGCTACCTGTAAACTGGCATGTGGTACATGGATCCAAGAGTGACTGCTTATAGCAAAGCCTTGTCACATACTGTAGACATAAGTGTAATAGTTGTGAAGTTGAAAGCTTAGATGTGTACTCTTGTTAAAATTTACCTGAAACTCTTGGTTACCAAGAGTTTGAGATTAAGCAACCCTGTTCCTATAATAAACTTTCTAAGAGAAGATCTACCTGTTAAATGGAAGTGTACGTACTTACTTTTTCTGCTTCCCGCACTGCCGAGTCTTGCTCTGTTGCTAAGAAATGGTTCCCCGCAGTTCAGTGCAATTACTCTAGCTCTCTCTTAACAAGATAAGATATCAGCCACACAGGGCTTTAGCAGTTTTAGTAAGTGGGCCGACTCACAGATTGTGCGAAGAAGCAGTAAAGAACAACCATTGTTTAGAATTGCTTTTGTAATGAGCAAACATGACTGCCCCTATGTACACATAGAATATTATTGCAATTTATACATAGAGAAAATGTTTTTAAATATTGAGTCACAATCATAAAATTAAACACATCAAGTACATTTCTGTTACATGGCTAGGTAAACAAATCTAAAACAGAGGGAGATCTAGCAACACAAGTCTATGGGATCCCCTGTGGGGGTCTGTACTTACAAGGCCCCTGAAGCACCAACGGCAGCCTTCCTCAGTAGTACCAGACAGGATCTGTGAACAACCTCCCTGAGTCAGCTCTCATAAGAACCATGGGTTGCAGCTTCAGTGTTTCAGGCCCTTGGGGCAGCAGCCCCCTCCCCAATCTATACATGGCCTTTAACCTCTTGCCAATCATGTAACACCCATCTGCCTCACATTCACATCGGCCTAAGGTTCTGTGCTGAGAGCAGCTTTAAGACTGGTCCAATACTGACCAAGTTGTCATCAGTAGCTCCATGTCATGGCTTCTGATCAAGTGCCAGCAAGAGAGGGACCACTGTGACAGCCAATCATGGCCGTCACATGATAAAGAAGCCGTACCGTCTCCCAGAAAAGCAATGTTTGCAAACAATCCCTGAAAGGCTGGAAATTTCATAAAGCTGGACACTTAATTGAAAAGCTGGCATTGCCAGAGGAGATCTGGCAAGTTATCAGGTATGGTAAACAGATACAGTATGCCACTAATATAACCGTGGAGAGTTAAAGAAGGTGGCCTGAGTTTTTTAGGAGTGTTTTAAAGATCACAACAAAGACTCTGAAGTTGGCTCCTAACATCTTAGATACAACTGCTATGTATTTACATTAGAGGGCTGGAAGAGTGGCAATATTCTGCCCACCATAAAAAATAAGTTGGTATTTCTGTGCCTCTGTTTGAAGATGAATTTCTCCACAATGCTACAGGTGAATGAGGGCTTGTTTTAAAGCTATTTCAGCTTACTTAGAAAATGTAAACGTTTAAGTGTACATGGGGGTTGATTTACTAACGGCAAACTGACTGTGCACTCTGCAAGTGCGGTTGCCCCAGAGCTTAGTAAATGAGCACAAGCTCTGCTGACTTCCATCATCCAATCATGTTCAAGCAAAAATGCGTTTTTTTTTTTCCTTGCATATGATTGGGTAATCTTAGCAAAGTGAAGCTTCACATCATTTACTAAGCCCTGGAGAAACTGCAAAGTGCACAGTCAGTTTGCCTTTAGTAAATCAACCCCATGGTCTCACACAGGTTAAAGTGATTGTAAAGTCTCGTGTTTTTTTTTTTTAAATAACAAAAATGTTATACTTACCTCCAGTGTGTAGTGGTTTTGCACAGAGCAGCCCAGATCCTCCTCTTCTCTGGACCCTCTTCGCTGCTATTGGCCCCTCCCTCCTGTCGAGTGCCCCCACAGCAAGCAGCTTACTATGGGGCACCCGAGCCAAGCTGCAGTTCCCATGTGTCCATTCAGACATGGAGCTGCCGTTCGACACCGTCCCCTCTCTCTCTTGATTGGCCAACTGACTTTGATTGACAGCAGCGGGAACCAATGGCGCCACTGCTGTGGCTCAGCCAACAAGGAGGGAGAGTCCCGGACGGCCGAGGAACTTGTAGACATCGCTTGATAGAGATGGGGTTCACGTAAATATTAGCGGGTGCCTACTTACAGAAGGCCTTTTTTGTTAATGCATGGAATGCATTAACATTAAAAAACATTCTGCCTTTTCAACTCCTTTTACTTTAAAGCTGAGTTAGCAGGAATTTATAAAAACACCAACAAATCCAGTTATGTACCTATTCACTTAATTCCAGTCTCTTGTAATTCCTTGGACAGTGCCATTCACACTAGCAGAGGAAGCAGTTGCACTGGAAGCCAATCAGGTGTTCTGAATTCATATGTAGCCCTACCCCCTCACAGGGACCCTCTTGAATATTGGTCCCACTGATTGCTCCACATCCAGTCATGGGGTATTTTCACACAACCAGGTGCACACACTCTTCCGCTCGTTATCTCCAATAACCAGTCCAGGGGATTTGTTTTTGTTTTAGGAGAAGGGAATTAGTAGGATACTGTAAATTAAGTATTCACAGGTGAGGACAACTTTCTCAATAGAACTGTGTAGCAGTTTATCAGTAGAACTATACAGCAACTGTACGGAATGAACAAGTCCCTTTGTAGCAGAAGGAACTCAGTGAACTTTGCCACCTCAAGACACTAGCCAGTGTCCCCTTTTGCTTGCACCCAGCTGCTGACTTCTAACACCCAGAGGGAGATCTAGCAACACAAGTCTATGGGATCCCCTGTGGGGGTCTGTACTTACAAGGCCCCTGAAGCACCAACGGCAGCCTTCCTCAGTAGTACCAGACAGGATCTGTGAACAACCTCCCTGAGTCAGCTCTCATAAGAACCATGGGTTGCAGCTTCAGTGTTTCAGGCCCTTGGGGCAGCAGCCCCCTCCCCTCCTGGACCTCTCTCTCTCTCTCTAGAGAACATGTGTCAAACAAGGCCCGTGGGCTGAATCAGGCCCTCCTGGCCATTTCATGTGGCCCTCGCACCTCTCTTGCAGCTGCCGAAATCCCCTGATTTCTGCCTCCACCTTGTCTCAGCAGTCAGCAGCAGAAAGGAGGACAGAAATACTCCTCCTGGTCCTGCTCTTCTCCGTGCAGGTGCGGAGAAGCTTTTCTCTGCCTCCCTCCCCATCTTAGCAGTTGACAGCAGAGAGGAGGACTGAACTCCTCCTACGGATCCTCCACCCCTCTGTGCAACAACCCCTTGTGTTTATCTTCCCTGGTCTCAGCATTCAGCAGACTCCAGTCTTTCTCTGGTCCTCCTCCAGACCCTGCACTTTCTGCTTCGCAGCTCCACCCCTAGCTTCTTCCCGACAGCAGCACAAGATAATGGGTGTGCACAATGATGTAAAGGAGATTGAGGGACTCTTGACTTCTAATGATGAGGGGGCTCTTGAC
The DNA here is from genome assembly GCF_965119305.1 of Pelophylax lessonae. Classification (NCBI taxonomy): domain Eukaryota; kingdom Metazoa; phylum Chordata; class Amphibia; order Anura; family Ranidae; genus Pelophylax; species Pelophylax lessonae. The sequence goes on from NC_138776.1 coordinate 68,475,244, forward strand.
ATCTGATGTAAGGGGGGGGGGGGGTGCTCTGGACATGTAGTCTTATAGATACAATTGGCCCTTTGAGGACAATCATAATGCTGATGCAGCCTGCAATGCAATTGAGTTTGACACCCCTGCTCTAGAGGAAGACCCAGAGCCCATGTGTTCTTCAGATATAAATACAGTTACCCGGCATGCCTTGGGGCACATCTCCTTCTAATTGGCCAGGGCTGTATAGACATCCATGCTCTCATACTCAAGGTTTACTCCCACTGTCCAGTACATCTCATAGCTACCAGGCCAGTGTGAAACTTTCAAGACAACATGAGCAGCACCAGAGCACACTGAGTAGACTCTACCAATCAATCACAGCTCTCTATTAAGCAGACAGCATAAACATTTACCTAGCTATTAGGCAGAGAAACCATAAACTATACACACTCACTCTAGTACCTACATAGAAGAGTGTGACACATATATGCTGACAAGGAACATTCTCACAGGAGGGAAGAATAGAGGAATGACCACCTCTGTTGCTGCTACATCACTATCCAGTCACAGGCTGGGGGCAGAGAGGTAAACCTATCTATGTTGCTTGAGCGCAGTAGAAAAAGGTCAAGTCACCACCCATATGGAAGAAAAATGTATTTCCAATATATTTAGGGAAAAAAAATTACGAAATATATTGAATATGGCCAAAATTGTAGCATTTCAAATATATTTCCAATATATTTGGGAAAATGTTTTAGAAATATATTGAATATGGCCAAAATTGTAGCATTTCAAATATATTTGGGAAAAATAAAAAATGTTTTTTTTTTAAATATATTTTAAATATATTTTTCTTCCATGTGGGCAGGGTGACTATACTGTCTAATTAATTTCACTCCCTTCTATCCTGAAAGATATATCTTATACATGTAGACTATTGGGACTTTTATACCACATTCTTAAATTTTCATAGATCATTATCATTCCTGTTTTACCAGAATCAAATATACATTCTTAGTCTTTCTATATGAAGCCAGGTGCAGGCCTACCTGCCTGCCTATAGATGGCACTGTGTTGATGCTATAAGGGAAGGGGAGTCTTATAAAGGGAACTGTCCTCTTATGAACCCTGTCAATTTTCTCTGGGTAGGTATCTGATTTGATGCCAAACTCCTGAGAGAGTTCAAGCAGCCATTTTAACGAGGGAGCTTTTAAATAGGGGATCCCACATTGCATGGGGACGCTTTGAGTGAGTGGCAAGTTAGGGAAAGGAACCCGCTGGGTAGAAATAGTGCTTAATGTAGGGATAGTTCAGAGGACACTGTCTGGTGCTGAAAGAGCATTCTCAGTATCACTTGCAGTGAGCAATTTCAGCTGTAGTTATACAAGGAGCCCCCTCCCCTCCAGCAGAAGCTGTCCTCTGATAACCTTTCCATGAAATCATAATACAGAAGTTGTACTAAAATTGTTATATTGGCCAGTGTGCCATAACTTTAACTGATTGTGATTGCTATAACTCTGAACAATCACCATAAAGTTTAATATACTGCTGAAGGCCGTGTGTGTGTTTTCTCCTGAGTGGGTACTATGCCTGAGGCCCCGCCTCCACACATCCCTCTCGTATACACTGATAGATTGCAAGAGTTGGTTAGCAGCATTTTTCTATTATTTTGAAGCAATGTAAATGATAGTAATAAGGGAGAGACATGGTGCTCATTATACAGACCCATTAGCAGATGGTTGCAAAGTATGGGTAACATGTTTTTTTTATTGGATTATCAGTTAGACTTGTAACTTACTCCAGATCCCTTTGACGTTGGCGGGTATATCAAATAGCCAGTCATGATGACACATTGACAACACATACTCTAACAACCTGTCAAACAAACATACACTCTGGATTTTTTTATGTTTCAGGTAACATTTTCTCAATACAATTGAGTTGTAATAATTATTACAAATATCAAAAGTTCTATAGCTCAGATTAGTATGGGAAACAACATAAGGTAAGAGGGAGCACTGCTTAACTTCCAAACTTCATCAGTCCCAGGCTGTAGCCTGCATTACATGTTGTTTTGCAATGACCACCAATACCTTTAATGACAACCAAAAATGTGCCTACCGCTAACAACAATGTCTTACCAGGCAATAACTTTTGTCTAGGTCACCTAACAGATAATCATTTTTCTTTCTATTCATTCCTACTAATTTAAATAAGTGTTGACAATCCAGTATTGGTCACTGCACTCAGGTCAAGGGGAAAAATAGTCTGGGGGGACTTCTGAACAGCAGAGCCAAGGGTTGCAGGCACTTGTGGATCTTGAAGTGTAGAGCATAGCAACATTTTCAGGGACGATTATCTGTGACTCTTTAAAAGTTGATGCAATACATTTTATGCTATACGCTACACTTCAAGACCCACAAGTTCCTCTCTATCCTGACTACATCATATCTGAGTGTTCAGTAGTCCACCTTTTTGAGTTGCATATCAACTTAAAAATATAGTTTCATCTTGTCTTTCACAGACCCCCAAAGGTCCTATTGTCTACCTCCAGCCAGTGCTGTATCCTGGCCTAGGCCAACAAGGCCCAGGCCTAGGGCGGCACTTTGCAGGGGGGCAGCAAAAAAAAACAAATATGTCATTATTTGTATAATGACTATGGACTTCCTATTTATTATACAAATAAGTGAAATAATCCTATAACTACAATCGGTGGTAGCAAACACAAGTCCAAATATCCTAAAAGAGTAATCTTACTAATCCCATGACATAAGGCTTTACTAATGGGCACTGATAAGGCTGCACTGATGGCCATTGATGGGGCTGCACTGGTGACCACTGATTAGGCCACACTGATATGCTGCACTGATGGGCAGTAAAGAGGCGGCACTGATGAGGCTGCACCGATGAGGCTGAACTTATGGGAACTGATGAAGCTATGCTGATAGGCACTGACAGACTGTGGTTATGGTCTGTGGTTTACAGATGACAGGGTGGGTCATAAACAGGAAAGGGTGTGGCCTTTACAGGAAGGGTTGGGTCATATTTAAATTAGGGGGTGCAGAAGTTTAGTAAGGCCTAGGGCAGCACAAAACCTAAATACACCACTGCCTCCAGCTGAACTCTTTCACTATATGCAGGTTAAGCAGTACATGCTGTGACTCTGCTCCTAGGGGGAACCCCCTAAACTTTAAACCCTTTTAATCCAAATGTAAAAATGACCCTCGTCCAGTAGGGCTGATTCACTGCTTTATGGAATCTTAACCTCTAAGCAACTGAAGATGCCCTTAAACTACGTCAGAAAGTGGGAGAGAGACCTTCAAAAGCACCTTGACCCCATACATTGGGATCAAACCTAGTCCACAACAAAATCTTGTTCTCCCAAAGGTATGGCAGTCTAAACCAATTACAATGTACTACTCCCAGGGCTAAACTGGTTTCCACCAGGTTAGCCCATGCACTTCCATGCACTTCTTCATGGCTATTTGGAGATGGGCTCTTTTATCCATACCTGGTGGACCTGCCCTGTGGTGCAGCAACTTTGGTGACAAGTACATGATATGATTCAAACTTTCTTTCACCAAACAGTGCTGCTGAACCCACTGGAGGCCCTCCTCAACTAAAAACTGGATGCACTGACTAAATCTCAGTTCACTCTCATGACTTATATCCAGTGTTGGGGTAGTTACTCAAAAAATGTAACTAGTTACTAGTTACTTCTGTAAATTGTAATGAGATTACTTTACTAGTTACTGCATTTGAAAAGTAACTTCACTACTTATTACTTTACTTTCCTCTTTCTTAATTCACCGTGTAGAAGAAGATACATGACGCTCTTTCTGCATAGAGTTTTTTGTATAAACACAGGCTTTGGGAAACATGAGAACAAAACCTGAAAAAACAGAATAAAACATAAAGTGCAACAAAAAGTCATAAACTTCATCCCTCTCTATTCTTCGAAATAACGATTGTATCGCACGGCTTGGGTAACGCAGGAAAGCGCGTTCCTATAGCCTAGTAAAGTAGTGTAGTTACCTCCTATAGTCTAGTAAAGTAGTGTAGTTACCAATATTAGTATTGTAACTAGTTACATTACTTTGTTACCAAAAAAAGTAATGTAGTTACTGTAATCAGTTACTTTGTAACTAGTTACCCCCAACACTACTTATATCCTTGCAGCTACAAAGCAGGTGATCACAAAGGCATGGCTCTCGACAAACCTACCCACCTCACCACACTGAGAAGCTTACTGGTAGACTTCAGGTCAACATGCCCCCCAATTCCATAAAATCTGGGACCCATTGATCTCAACCTTTCTTCTGAATTATTTTAACCCCCGGTTATTGGATTTAAGACAATGTTCTCTACAACACACATACATCCCAGCTTGGTGACACTCCCCCAGGTCAGCCCCCTCCCACCCCTTTTTTAACCCTTCTCCTGCTGCCTCACTTTCTCCTTTCTGTTTCTTTCCTACTCTTCTCATTGGGTATATCAAACTACATATGCAGTTTGTGTGACCCCCCCCACTAAACCGTACACCATTCCCACTATGCTTATTCATCAATCTTTAATATTGTTCTGGTATAAACAATTTGTTACCCTATGCTACGTATGGCTACAGATTACGCAGTTTGCAATGCCAAATACCACATGTTTGTAAACTATGAGTTTACTTACTCTTTGTATGTTTGTAAAACTTCTCCTAATCGCAATAAAAATTATTGAACAAGAAAAAGAAGTTTTATGATTTCAGACAAAACATGTCATAATTATATGCCTACAGTATGACCTGTGAAAACACATGCGTTTTCATCCAATATTCTGAGAAACATTGATGGGCTAGGTTTGATTTTCCTGATCAATTGTTACTATACTCTCAATAATACACCACTGAGGGATGTTTCTGCACAATGTATAAACATGTATGCTTGGCCTGTCTGAGCATTCATATTTATGCACCGATCATTCTCATGATCCGATAATTCCACCACTAACTCATGTATAAAATGTAATCCTACTCTGACTGGTATATATACAATTTGCAGCATTATAAGACTCAAACAGCAAACAGATCTCTTTATATTGCACAGACTTAGGCTCCAGTGCTAACCTTTAGACATTTTAATGGTTCTATCTGCTAACAAGTACATTACAGATCACATTTGTCACAAGCTGTTACATTATGTCAGCACACTGCAGCTGTGAAAATATGCTTTAAGCAATAGCAGTTACACTACAAATGACATTTTCATATGGACACTATCTGTAAATGCAATTACAAATTGTAAACTGAGAAAAAATTCCCTGCCAGAAAGCAATAATAGAATATTAAACGTTAATAGTTACTTTTTTCTTTGGGCATCTTGTGGCCCATAATCAGTACAATTCCATTTTCCATAGGAAAAAGTATTACTTTTATTTTAAGGCTTTCTTTGCCGGTTGTTGTACAACTCCCAGGCTTCATATTGGTGTTTGCTAAGCCAACATTTTTCCTTTTTTGTGTTTTAGACAGGGTGGAGAAGGGTTAATATGCCTTTCAGTGTATTTTTTTGCTGTCGTTGTCCCACTGGGAAGGTTTCACTTTAATTTCACTTCCCATTCAAAAATTGCAACAGGAAATGAGGGGAAGTCTCTCCATTACAAAATTTTCCCCATTTCTTGTTCCTAGGTTACAAGTCAAACTTTTTGGATCTCCCCTTATTTTTTGTCTCTGTCTCTGGCAAAATAGATGTGTACATTTTCCCAGTAAGGACACAAACATCAATTACAATGTGGACCCAATACTAAAAAACATATGCAAAAAATTGCCTTTATGTACACTTTAACCACTTGCCGACCGCCGCAAGTACATATACTGCGGTGGTCAGCCCCTCACAGGCAAAGTGACGTAGGGGTACGTCACTAGACTGTGAGGCTCTGGGGAGCGAGCGCGCGCCGCCGGATGCACGCTCCCGCTCGGTCACGGACCCCCCCCGCGCGTGTGCCCGGCGGACCCGATGTCCACCGGTCACTTGCGATCGTCCGTTAGAACGGGAGAAAGGCAGGGGGCTAATGTAAACAAGCCGCCTGTCATTCTCCCCAATGTAAGAATAGTGATCATACGGTTCTACTATGTAGGACCGTTGATCATTGTTCGTACACCTCAAGCCACAGCCAATCACAGTTAGAAGCATGCCCCTAGGGACACACTTAACCCCTCCCTCTCAAAAAAAGTTAACCCCTTCACTGCCAGTATCATTTTACAGTAACAGTGCATATGTATAGCACTGATTACTGTAGTAATGTCACTGGTAACCCCAAAAGTGTCAAAAATGTCAGTTAGGGGTCCGATCTGTCCGCTGCAATGTCGCAGTACCGCAAAAGAAATCGCAGATCGCAGCCATTACATGTTTAAAAAAAAAACAACAAAAATGACAAAAATCTTACCCTTAGTTAGTAAACGCAATAACTTTTGTGCAAACCAATCAAAATACACTTTATGCGATTTTTTTTTAACAAAAATATGTAGCATAAAACAAATTGACCTAAAATGTAAAAAAAATTTAGATTTTTACATTTTTTTTGGGGAATTTCATATAAAAAAATGTGAAAAATATTATTATTTTTGCAAAATTAACGCTCTTTTTTTGTTTATAACGCATGATCAAAAAATTGCACAGGTGACCAAATACCACCAAAAGAAAGCTCTGTTTGTGGGGAAAAAAGGATGTCAAATTGGTTTAGGTACAGCGTCGCACGACCGCGCAATTGTCCATTAAAGTCACGCAGTGCCGAATCACAAAATAGGCCCTGGTCAGGAAGGGGGTAAAATCTTCCGGGGCTTAAGTGGTTAACAACACAACACATTTAGCACATACCTGGCGGAGACTGAGTAGATGAGGGGGATCCCATTGCACCTCCTGTCCAACACTCCTGAAGGGGGTGATGGGGGAGGGGGGCACACATTACCCACCCAAACAGTTCCTGACCACGCAAGCTCTATAGCTGGATAAGGGTTTTTTTTTTCTTAAATAAATCTTAAGGGGGACCTCATTTATTTCTTTACCACAAAAGTGTACTGTCCCTTTAAGAAAAAAAAGGTCAATGGCCCAACCCTGAATCCCTATTGACTTTTGTATACACAGAAACTGGTGGGAATCTGTAATTTGCAGTGGTAACAGCAGGTAGCTGCTGGGCAGTATTGTCGGTCAGCAGCAACAGAGTTTATCGTAAATGACGAGAATCTACAGTACATTGCTGGACAATACATTTTACGTGGAATTACACTGTAGGACAATGTTTTTTAAACAAAAAACTGTCTTCACATTGTGATTGATTTACTTTGCTTTTTCATTGTTTTGTTTTTGAATAAGTATCAAGGGGTACTCTGTACCCTGTACTTATTCCCATATTTACGTAGAAGTATTCCAGATATCTAGAGGCCCCATTGTTCTAAAGGCGGTTTCGAGAATACAAAAAGTTACCTGCACAGACCTTCAACATCCTTTAGGATGTGGGGATAAGGCCCTTGTCCTCTCAACATGGAAACAAGGTGCTATGCAAGGAGGAGAAGGATTTGCCACACTCCTTGTGAGGTATCCTCCCAATGTTGAAGATATGTGACCTAGTATGGTTAGTCAGGCTGCATGCCTGGATACGGGTCTTTTTTGAATTTTTAGGGGGAACTCCTTTTCTAAACCATACCAGGACATGTGCCACATGCCTTCATAAGGATTCAAAGGAATCTGAAAGCCCCTTTAACCGCTTGCCGACTGCTCACAGTATATTTACTGCGCCAGTCAGCCCCTCACAGGCAGAGCGACGTAGGTCTACGTCGCTAGCCTGTGAGGCTCTGGGGAGCGAGCGCGCGCCCGCGGAGGCGCGCTCCCGCGCGGTCACGGACCCCCCCGCGCGTGTGACCGGCGGACCCGATGTCCGCCGGTCACTCGGCGATCGGCGGGGGAGAGGGAGAAAGTCAGGCAGCTTGTGTAAACAAGCTGCCTGTCATTCTCTTCGGTGTAAAAACACTGATCACACGGTTCTACAATGTAGAACCGTTGATCAGTGTCCCTACAGCTCAACAGACAGCCAATCACAGTAAGAATCACGCCCCTAGGGACACACACAGCCCCTCCCTCTCAAATAAAGTTAACCCCTTCACTACCAGTGTATTTTTACAGTAACAGTGCATATGTATAGCACTGATTACTGTAGAAATGTCACTGGTAACCCCAAAAGTGTCAAAAATGTCAGTCAAGGGTCCGATCTGTCCGCCGCAATGTCGCAGTACTGCAAACAAAATCGCAGATCGCCGCCATTACGCGTTAAAAAAAAACAACAAAAATGACAAAAATCTTTCCCTTTGTTAGTAAACGCGATAACTTTTGCGCAAACCAATAAAAATACGCTTTTTGCGATTTTTTTTTTACCACACATATGTAGCATAAAACAAATTGGCCAAAAATGTTAAAAAATTTTGATTTTTACATTTTTTGGGGGGAATTTCATATAAAAAAATGTGAAAAATATTGTTATTTTTGCAAAATTTACGCTCTTTTTTTGTTTATAGCGCGGGACCAAAAAATCGCACAGTTGATCAAATACCACCAAAAGAAAGCTCTGTTTGTGGAAAAAAAAGGACGTCAAATTCATTTAGGTACAGCGTCGCACGACCGCGCAATTGTCCGTTAAATTCACGCAGTGCTGAATCACATAATACCCCCTGGTCGTTTAGCAGCCAAATCCTCCGGGGCTTAAGTGGTTAAAACAAGGAGGTCCACAGATATCCATTCCCCATATGAATGAAAAAAATGATAAAGTAAATAAAAAAAAACACAACATGAATAAAGTATTTTACTGAAAAAAAAAAACAATGTCCTATATTGTAAATCCAACATCAATCAGATCATCCAGTTATGTAGATTATTGTCAATCCCACTGCTACGAGAACCAACCAAATGACAATGCTGCCCTGAAGGTACTTCATATGCAAATGACAGATCCCTACCGGTAAATGTAGCACCCCCCTGACCTCTAGAGGTGTGGTGGCAACCCCCAGAAACAGGGTCGCCACAACTGACATTTCACCTTAGGATGCAGTTTACTAGGCATTGTGTCAGTCACTTTTTGCTAAACAATGCTCATGACAACAAATGGCTCAGGAAGAGAGGGGTAGGGCACAGGACACCCCAAGTCATATAAAGAAGCAGACTAGCAGACTCCTTAGACAAAAATAAAAAGGTAGACAGCAGTACAGAAAAGAGCCTTTAAGCTGTAAGCAACAATCTGTACCTTTGTAGCAACAGCTGTCTTCTATAGCAACTAGAAAAAGAAATCACAATAAAGTGCAGGAATTCTCTGGATGAGGCCGACTTGACAGTCTCCCAGGCTCTCCAGAGTTCCCTAATCTATGGCAGAGTAACTTTTGGTACTTCATCTCAGGTCTCCATCCTTTCTCTCATGTCTTCAGGCAGCAAACAAGCTCTCTCTGGCAGAGCCTTATGCACATGGCTAGGCCTTAGGCTTTTTGCCTACCAAGAACAGCAGTTCCTCATCATACACACCAGACCAAGGTCTGGATGGGAAGACCTTGATCACTTGACCTCTTACTTGACCTCTCCAAATATTTCTACTCTCTCCCAGCATGCTCAGTGGCCATGAAACTCCTACTGATTGGTTGAGAGAAGTATACATATTCATAACTCAGTTTCACTGCAGCTCCTAATACTAATGTCAAAGGACACCTACTGGCAAAAGGGAAGAACTACAGATATACTATACTATATGGTTGGGGGGAGTACCGCGCTTTAAAGTGCTTAATATAACATAAATCAAATAAAATACATATGTGAAAAAGTGTATTTTATTTGATTTATGTTATATTAAGCACTTTAAAGCGCGGTACTCCCCCCAACCATATTTATCTGAATTGTGTAGGTTACCAATTTTAGTACCTGCGGCATTAAAGTTGTTATTATTTTGATAATAATTAAAGAGACAGCGCGAGGATTTCACCAACCCTTTATACTATACTATAGCTTAGGAAACAAAAAAAACCCACACAGACTATAAATCAACCAGGTTAACTACAACCCAGAAAAGCTACATTTTCTGATAGCCCCAGTTTAAGACAAGGGTTCTACATAAACAAGCCAATGGGGATACTGAGTGCTGTCATTAACCAAATATGGTCATGACTAAATTTGGTCAATGATGTCACCTAGGATCCCCGCCAGCTTATTTACATACAGAAGCCAGTGGGGATCTGTTATTTCATCTATCAGTTGTAGTGCTATTGCCACTAAATTAGAGACATGTGAAAAAAACATCAGGCGGTAGGTAGTTCAGGCAGATGAACTAGCCAAAGATGGCCAGTTTGATCAGCTGCTCATCAAGCAGCGAGCAGATTGGGTTTGGGAAGAATGCATGTTCAACCTCAACCTCAACCTCGTCCCTAATGATGAGGGTATTTCATTTGTGAATTTTGCTTGACAGTACAATACTCATCCATTAAGTGCCATTTCTCTTTAATCACAACCAACTATTTGGAGCACAAGGAGAGCATTTCCACACGGTACAAATAAACAAATTGTTACATCCTTGAGCAACCAAGATCAAGATCTGTTCAATAAAAAGGAAACTACTTTTTTCAGTTCTACCTAGGTACATAAGTCAACTGTTGTCAAGGTTTTACCTTGCCTGCTGCCTAGGTGTCGCACTCGAATTCCATCAAATCACACTACCTGGATGTCAGACGGAAGCTGCAACGGTTACGTGAGAATGGGCTTTTCTGTAAGCTTGAGAAATGTGAATTCAACCTGTCTCAGGGTGCCTTCTTTGGCTACATCATTTTTGCTGAAGGATTTTCCATGGACCCTCAAAAGGTTTCGGCTGTTCTACAATGGCCTATCCCCAGTGGTCTCCGTTTCATTCAGCATTTCCTTGGCTTTGCCAACTACTATCGGAAATTTTTTAGGAACATTTCCTCTTTAGCCAAACCTATCTCAGCTCTGACCTAGAAGGACAGTGATTCCCACAATTGGATGCCTGCTGACATCCAAACTTTCGAGGGCCTCAAGTCTGCTTTCGCTTTCGCTCCCATTCTGTCTCATCCCATTCCTGGTTTGCCCTTTGTCCTAGAGGTGGATGCGTCTGAGACGGGAGTAAGCGACCTCCTGTCTCAGCGTCGGACACCTGATGGACCCTTATTTGCTTGAGAGTTCTACTCCAAGAAGCTGTCACTAGCTGAATGAAGTTATAAGATTGGTGACAGAGAGCTATTGGACATTATCCTGGCTCTCAAAGAGTGGAGACACTTGCTCAAAGTTTCTGTGGTTCCAGTTCTCACTCTCACTGATCAAATGAATCTGACGTATCTCTCGGAGGCCAAGAGGCTCACACCCCGTCAGGCCAGATGGGCCTTTTTCTTGTCTCATTTTAACTATGTTGTCTCCTATTTGCCCGGCTCTAAGAATGTTAAGGCTGTTGCCTTGTCTCGCCAGTATTCTGAGTTGTCCAGGGAGGACTCTGTGCCAACACCAGTCATACCTTCAGATCATATCCTGGCTGCCATCTGCACCAACTTAACCTCTCCTCTTGGGGAACAGATCTTGACTGCCCAACCTGATGCTCTCCCAGAGAGACCTGCTGGCAAATGTTTTGTACCTAAAGAGGGTTGCACATCAGACTGTTGCACACGTACCACAATTCCAAGACTGCCGGTCATCCTAGTAAGAACAAGATGTCCTGGGCTATTTCCCCTCAGTTCTGGTGGCCATCTCTCCGCACTGATGTTGTTGCATATGTGGCTGCTTGTTCAGTCTGTGCCCAGAACAAGTCTCCTCGGCACCTTCCATTGGGCCTACTGCATCCCATTTCCAATGGGGAGCGTCCCTGGTCTCACCTGGCCATGGATTTTATTGTGGAACTTACCGCGTCTCAAGGTTACACAATTATCCTCATGGTTGTCCACCGGTTCACCAAAATGTGTCACTATGTTCAGTTTAGGCGGCTGCCTACCACTCTGGAGCTGGCCATCGTGTTTGCCAGGGAGGTCTTCCGTTTACATGGGTTGCCTTCGGAGATTGTATCGGACCGTGGGAGCCAGTTTGTCTCTAGGTTCTGGCGCACCTTTTGCTCCCAGTTGGGTATTCGACTATCCTTCTCCTCGGTCTACCATCTGCAGTCCAATGGTGCCGCTGAGTATTCCAACCAAGTTCTGGAGCAATTTTTCTGCTGCTATATCTCTGACCAGCAGGACAATTGATCTGCTACCCTGGGCAGAGTTTGCAAGAAACTCTGAGATCAACTCGTGTTCTGGAATGTCTCCATTCATGGCCAATTATGGTAACCAACCGCTGTGTTGCCTGAGTCGATCTCACCACAGGACATCCCTGCTGTGGAGGATCATCTTCGTGTCCTCTGTTCCTCTTGGGTGCAGAATCAAGAGTCTTTATGGGTCTCTGCACAGCGTCAGAAGCTCCAGGCAGACCGGAGACGTTTATCTGCTCCTTCGTACCAGGTCGGGGAGAGGGTGTGGTTGTAAACCCATAATTTCAACCTCAGGATGCCCACTACAAAACTGGTACCCCGCTTTGTTGGGCCTTTTCGCATTCTCCGTAAGGTGAACACGGTGAACCCTATGCTCTTGGTCTTCCCCCTGGCATGCGTGTCTCCAATGTCTTTCACGTATCACTTTTGAAGCTACTGGTTTGCGATCGCTATACTTCTTTACTTCCTCGCCCTCGTCACATTCCTGTGGGTAATCATGAGGAATATGATATTAGCGGCTTCTTGGATTCTCGTCTGTTCTGAGGTCAGGTTCAATACCTGGTGCACTGGAATGGTTATGGTCCTGAGGATCGCTCCTGGGTTCCCTCCACTAATGTTCATGCTCCCGCCCTTCTCTGCACTTTCCTATGCTAATTTTCCTCAGAAACCGTTTTTTGCTCCGTGGAGGAGGGGCCATTGAGGGGAAGGTACTGTCAATGTTCTACTTTTCTCTCCTGTTGGCAGCCATATTGGACATGTGCAGACTGCTGCCTCTTATAAACTCTGATTGCATCATCACTTGCCTGCTGCCTGGGCGTCGCTCAGTGATGATGCTGCACACCTGACTATATCTATCACCTGATGGGATGCAGTCCTTGCTCTTGCCTTTGTGCTCCAAGGTGTATCTCTGCTAGCAGTCTTCTGTTCTCCGTGTTCCTCCGTGTATGACCTGGCTTGGCTGACGACTCTCCTAGCTCCTGAGCCCGCATTGGCAGATGACCCCGCATCAGCAGACTACCCGCTTCTGTACTCGACCCCAGCTTAGATGACCACCTGCTTCTGGACCACCTGCTTCTCGACCCCAGCTTGTTCCTGCTCTCACTTCCTCACTCTTGCTGTGCACTTTTGTTGTTTGCTCCAATAAACTGCTTTATTTTACCTACATCCCCATGTAGTTTGGTTTCCTGGTACTCTGACAACTGTGCAACAGGGAAATACACAAATATAAAACATATACATAAATAACTAAACTTATTTACATAGCTATCAACTACAGTGGGGACCACTGCCTTGGGGTCAAGTACTTCCATGTTTTTAATTCAAGCTCAATTTAATTATATTTTTTTGTCAGTTTCAGAGGATTGTTTTAGACTACGTATTCAAGTTTTTTCTTTAATTCACAACTGCTCGTTAGATAATCATGTTCAATGCTTCATTTAATTTAGACAATTTTGTCTCACTCCTGCTATTAAATCAGTGAAATGACAGGTTTGTGACAGTGTAAAACACCACAAGAGATGCTTCAGAATATTTAAAAATCATTAGATAAATAAACTAACCGGAACAGTCGAGTCAATTACAGAAGTCTACTCAATGGTTTTCACCATATTAGAGTTATACAACTCCAGAAACCCACTGCAGAATGCAAACCCAATAACTTTTTTTTTTTTTGAGCAGCAAACAGATTTTGCTATTAAATGCATTTATAGATGTGGTGACATCATCGGGAATTCTACAGATTTTATTCTTCTCTTCAAATTTTGCAAAGAGGTCCACGGAAAAAGTTGCCAATTTTTTCTCCATTGACTGAATGAGGTTCCAACACACCTAGGTGTCACCCTGAAACAATGGGTGACAGAATGGCTTATAAAACTGTGAACAGCCTGCTACACATAAAGTGTGTTTTATAGAGCAGGTGTGCCTACGTTTATCGATATTTTAAAGCAATGAGATCATGGCCATCATAAAATAAAAAAGGGGGAAAATCCATTAATTAAAAATGTGATAAGCTAAATAAAACCAAATGGGGTCTTTAATAAATCTACATGGCATTTTTGTATTGTCGTATTTATATCCATTGTCAGAGTGTTCCAAAAGGTGGAAGAACGATTTAGGAACAGGATTTATTTGAAGACTATATAAAAACTGAATGCCAGATTTAAGTAGAAAAAAAAAAAAAAAAACATTGATGCAAAGAGATCAAATTAATAAGCTAGAAAGAGCCAAATGTGTTTTGTGCTCCTATTAGGACATGAATGGGAAAAATTACGAATAGGAAATCCTGCTTGAGGTTTTATTGCCGATTTCCTTAAGGGAAGATGGCATTGTTTGCCTCTACAATGAATAGGGAAAAGGGTGTAAAGTAAGACAAGGCGTGTGACACACATTCTTCAAAGCAAGAAGCAAGATGTGAATTGTGTGTTTTTAACTTCTTCCATAGAAAGCTCAGGCTATTTATAAGTATGGCAGCGTACAAGATATGTTTTGCGTATCCTCAAAAGGGCTCTTGGCATAATGTTGTTTTGATTAAGTGAGATATCTCAGAAAAAAAAAGTCTTGTTTTTTTCCAGACCTGCCAGTGTTTTGTGGCTGGGCAGCCTTTGCAATGCCTCAATAAACAATTGCTACAGAAAGTCTTGTGCAAGTCTAAACTACACATAAAAAAAAAGCAACAAGGGAACGTAATTTGTATTCCAAACGTTCTAAGCAAAAAGTGGGGACTGTTATCTTAGGTTGGTAGCTGCCACCACGCATCATTTTATATTCCAAACAGACAAATCCCGCGAGCCAGATAGCCCATGCAGTCTCATAATCAATCAGGGGCTTTTATCTAACCTTTTCTATAGTTGTCAATAGAAACATATGTTCCCAGGTTCCTTAAAGGGAATCTGTCACCAAAAAGGAGGACTTACTAGTAGGAGAAGTGGTGTATTTTTACGGGGCTTAGTTTAACACTGAATTCAGTCTGCGTGTTGCCATTTTGAATATTGATTTAAGAATTATATGAAGTCTATGAAGATTTTTTCAAAAAAATGTTAATGTTTTAGATGATATAGTGAAATTTCATCCAGCTAAATTTTAAAGTGTATGTACAGCCAAATCTCAAACAGAGTAAAGATTTCCTTTCACTTCCTTTCCCAAAGATGCAACAGGAAGTGAGAGGAAAGTTCTACTAAAGGCAACATTCCTGTCTTAGCCATTTTTCATCAAAACAGAGATCCCCAATCAGTCTGCGTGTTGCCATTTTGAATATTGATTTAAGAATTATATCAAGTCTATGAAGATTTTTTCAAAATAATGTAAATGTTTTAGATGATATAGTGAAATTTCATCCAGCTAAATTTTAAAGTGTATGTACAGCCAAATCTCAAACAGAGTAAAGATTTCCTTTCACTTCCTTTCCCAAAGATGCAACAGGAAGTGAGAGGAAAGTTCTACTAAAGGCAAAATTCCTGTCTTAGCCATTTTTCATCAAAACAGGGGTCCCCAATCAGACGATTTACCTTCAAACCCTATTTTGGTGACAACCGCATCATTTTGGACTTCCCATCACTGTTTTTGTAAAAATGGTTACCAGGACAAAAAGAGAGGGTGACTCTACCTAAAGGGGATAAAAAACAGTAATAAAAATATGGCAGGGGTTGTCATCCTTTCTTACTCTACTCAAAGCTAAAGAAAAACGTTTTGACTGTATACAAGCATCCTGCAAAAGTCGGACTTGTGACAGCGCGACTACTAAAATGCAGATTTCTATCTATTTGGAAACATTTTTCTGAATCTCTTCTGCTCTTTGAGGTATTTTATAGAATTTTGCTATACAAATTTGTGTTCTATGTTGACTATAATTGGATACTACAAAAGAGTAGTGATCGACCGATATCGTTTTTTAGTGCCGATACTGATACCGATATTATGGTCATCGGATATCGGTATAGGCCGATATTGGCCGATATTTTCGGACATTTAAAAAAAAAAAATATTTTTTTATTTTTCACAGGTACTATTGCAGGATCTGGGGGTCTAAAATACCCCAAACCCCTCCTCTGCACTTAAAAGCATTCAAAACTCCAAGTTTGGCTCTTTTGAATGCTCGCTCATCGAGTGCCCAGAAGTGATGTCATGACATCATGTCCGGGTTTTTTACATGGAGACCCGATGAGAGCTGAATGCGGCTTTGATCGGGTCTTCTCTTCGGCGGCCATGCAGGTAGGATGCCCGGGTCCCCCGATGGGATGGGAGACCTGGGCGAGCCGGGGAAGGTGGCGGGAGGGGGGAGACGTCCCCTCCCGCTCCTTTTAATGACAGCCGAGCGGCTTCTCAGCCACATCGGTTGTCATTACAAGACAGCCGACTGTCGGCTATGGACGCCAGTACCGGAGTGAAGCCTCTAGTTGCAGGCATCACTCCGGTACAGCACTTTCCCAAAATATCAGCAATATCGATAACCTCAGGGGCCGATTCCGATACATCGGGGAAAGTGCATATCGGCCCCTGATATATATCGGCATTGCCGATAATCGGTTGATCCCTACAAAAGAGTATCTGATACTTTTGGTCTATATGTCAAAATTGTTCTAAATGTAATGATACTGATTTTAAGAGTAATAAAAAAAAAAAAATCACCAGCATTTCTAGGATGAATTTCCATGATTTATTGTAATGTCCCATTAATCAAACTGCCAACTTTTCTGGGCTTCTCAGAGTCCCCTTCTTCAAGGTGATTCTGGGTCACTGACCCGGCCTAAGGGCTCTTTCATATGGACGTTCAGTCTAGATGTATCTGTCAGTTTTTCAAACAGATCCAAACTAAACCACAATGTATGTCTATGGGCAGGTGGAAGAAATCGGATGATCATCAGTTTATATCTGCCTACAACCGTATCTGTTCAGGTCCTTTTTTTTAAACAGAACAAGGCTGCATCCTTTCCTTTCAAACAGATCTGAAGGGATGTAAAATGGATATAATCAGATGCTGTCCATTTACATCCGTTCAGTTTATGTCCATTTTCAAGCAAAAAAAAAACATTTTGGGTTTATGTTTTTGTCACCTACAATTAGTTTCTGCGACAAAAAAGGAAATGTAGACTGATGTAAACAGAGCTAAAATGAATAGAACTGAACTGAACTGAAGATGGATGTACAAACTGATGTAACCTAAATCAGTTTTTCTGGGGTTTTTTTCTTTTGCAAAAACGTAAATGAACAGATGAAGCCCATGTGAAAGGGCCCTTTAAACAGGGACCCTGCAAGACCCCGAAATGTTGGCAGTTTAACTTTTATGACATTATGTATTCACAATATATTGTGGAAGCGCATCTTCAAACAGGCTTTAAAAGAGTGCTGGTCACTTTATACTCTTTGACTCTGGTATCTACATAGCGTGCGTTCGGGGCGGCTCACTCGCACCTATGTAATCTTAGGATGAACGGCTGTGTCTGTGCAGCAACTGCTTCCTAATAGATTTGAATGGGATCCAGCATCTGTAGCCTAGAAAAAATGGTGGTATATGGGTCTCAGCACCCATGGAAACAAGGCCCAAAAGCACCTTTAAAGCTAATGCTGCTTTCCCTTACTTTACAAGTTGTATTGCAAAACATTTTACCCAGTGTTGGGAGCTTTTTTTTTTTATGAACATGAATTTAACATTTTTGCCTTGATTGGAAATGTCCTTTTGCCCAACATCTGTGATTTAAAGGTCACTTTAAAAGCCATTCATTTTCTTTGCTTCCAACCAGGTAGACATCATGGTACACATCTTCCTTGATCAATTAACAGCACATGATTTATCGGTCCAGTAATAATCACATAATACAAGGCTGAAGTGGAAGTTGTGGATCAGTCCCTTGCCGTTGAAGGATTTTTACTTTAACAAATAATTTTCATTGAAAATTACATAACAAGTAGTTAAAGGTAAAGATTTGCAAGTGTCCACTCCACTCCGAACAGCCAGCCCAATTTTTCATAAAAGCAGTTTCTAGGGAGCACGGCGTTGAGGGTGAAAATGAAAAAGTACTCCCTATACATTCTATACATATTACAAAGTAACCAGTCCCCAGCTGTTTAAGATAATTACAGAACGTAAAATTTATAAATGTTCATGGAGAACAATAGTAAGATCTACTGTATATAACTAGTGTAACACCTGTGGAACCACATAAAGCATAAGATAAGCTACAGTAAAAGTGATAAAGCTAGCAACATTGTTTGCCAGTACTACATTTAAATGTGAACAGCCACCATATACTGTTCATTGTTCAAAGTAGAAAAACACGAAACTGTAACTGTGCTAAAAAAATAATTTGCTACAGCATGACATAAAAAAAACACAGACTTAATACTTGACATCAAGGAATCAATATAGTTGTGTCAATTCACTTGAGCATCCAGATAGTGTAATATAGTTCAGTGGTCATATGCAGCGTACTTTTTCAGCTTAAGACACTTCTTAGATCATTTAGATCTTATCATGGGTGCAGTTGACCTGCATTTGACCTGTTTCAGTTGCTTTTGCACTCCCATGTATGTGGAGAGAAGCAGTTCTGAAGGGAACAAAAGGACCCCCATGCTGGTCCTTGAGGCTCCATTCACACCTGGGCGTTTTCAGCTCCAAAAACGCAAAAAAAAAACGTTTCCAAAACGCCCAACAAGTAAAACCCTATTCATTTAAATGGCCCCTGCTCAAATCTGAGCGTTTTAACGCCTGAAGCAAATGCCCAA
>NC_138776.1:69099185-69489185 GCF_965119305.1 Pelophylax lessonae
ACATCCTTACTGCTCTGACAGTAAAGAACACCCTACGTACTTTAAGGTTAAACCTCCTTTCCTCTAGTTTTAGTGAGTGGCCACATGTCTTATTGTATTCCCTTTCTCTGAATAGTTTGTTCCTTATGCTAGGGTCACCAGTACAGTATTTGTACATTGATATCATATCCCCTCTCAATCGTCTCTTCTCCAGAGAGAATAAGTTCAGTGCTTGTAGTCTTTCCTCATAGCTGATGTCCTCCATTCCCCTAATTATTTTTGTTGCCCTTCTCTGGACTCATTCCAGTTCCAGCACATCCTTCCTGAGGACCGGTGCCCAGAACTGGACAGCATACTCCAGATGTGGCCGGACCAGAGTCTTGTAGAGAGGGAGAATAATCTCTTTATTTCTGGAGTGAATCCCCTTTTTTATACATCCCAGTATTCTGTTGGCTTTGCTTGCAGCGGCTTGGCATTGCATGCCACTGCCAAGCCTGTTGTCTACCAGTACCCCCAGGTCCTTTTCCATCTTAGATTTTCCCAGAGGTCCCCCCCCCCCTAGTGAGTAGCTTAGTGAGTAGCTTGCTTTCTGGTTTCTGGCACCCCAGTGCATTACTTTACATTTTTCAACATTAAACCTCATCTGCCATTATTTTGTTTAGGTCCGCTTGTAAAGTTTCCACATCCTGCATAGAAGATATTGGCATGCCTAGTTTAGTATCATGCACAAATACTGAGATTGTACTAGATATCCCCTCCTCTAGATCATTTATGAATAAATTAAACAGGATTGGTCCCAGGACAGAACCCTGGGGGACCCCACTTTCCACACCCGCCCAATCCGAGTACTCCCCATTAATCACCACCCTTTGCACTCTCCCCTGGAGCCAGTTCTCTATCCACGTACTCACCTTATGGTCCATACCTACCTTCCTTAGTTTGAACAGTAAGCGTTTGTGGGGAACGGTGTCAAAGGCCTTTGCGAAGTCCAGATACACCACATCCACAGGCTTACCTTTATCTAGGTGGCAGCTCACTTCATCATAGAAGGTTAATAGATTGGTTTGACAATTGGTTTGGATTGGAACACCTGTCAGTTTTTATCGCTGTCTGTGCCCCCTCCCCCCCTGCTAGTTAGATTCACCCTCTCTATTTGTCCTGTTTACCATTATCATTGAAATTGAAAGTGAAAGTAAAAGCAAAAGAATAGAAAAAGGGGGGGAAATTTAATTGCAGTTCCAATGGGGTCACCATTGGGTCTCTAGTTAAGGTGATAACCAGATATTCTCTCACTTTGGAGGGATTTCCTTTGACTTTCTGTTATAGCTTTGGGACAGGAAGTAAAGTGAAGTCTGACCAATGGGACGAAAAAAAAAAAACCAACTAATAAGCGTTATAATCCTCCCTTATTGGAAAAAATGTTTGCCTTTAATTCTACTTAAACTTTGAGTCCAAAAACTACTGTGATAATGGCTAAAACCACGATGAAGGAGGATGGCTTGTCCTCCAAAATGCATTGGCTGTCTATTATTATTTTCTGTTGTCACTTGTGGAACCAATGCAATACTTTTGGACTCTCAAAAACATGTGTTTGGTACCAGTGACGGCTGGTGCTCAGCAATTCGGTGGGGGGGGGGGTTTGGTTGGGGGCGGCAAACCAATGTTCACCCCCCCGGTCGGTCTGTCAGTCAGTCAGTCAGTCTCAGTCAGTCAATTAGCAGGCGACATGTTCCCCCCCCAATGGTCTGCCTGCTTACCTCCTCCTTCCACCTGTCCGAGCCGGGGAGTGCTGGATGCAGAGCCGCTGTCCTTCTTCTCCAGCCGTGCCTATTCTGCCTTTTCCTGGCCACTGGCCAGTATGATCACTTCTCCTTTTTGCCAATCGGGAAAGGGGTCTCACAACCCTCTTCCTGATCGGCTGGGAGGAGAGTCAATGTGACAATAGCCAATATTCATTCGCTATTGTCACACAACTGGGTGGGCTCGGGGCGCAGTGCTCTGCACCCCGAGCCCACTCTTTTTTGAAGCCTATTAGAGCCTCTGGCCAATCACCATTGGAATCCATGTGTCCGGCGCCCTGCATGTAGATAAGGGGGCTGGACGCATGGATAGGAAGGGCGGCGCCCCTGCGCCCCCAATAGCCCCTGTTTGGTACTATAAAAAAGTGATGCTGCGCTACCCCACCTCCTCTCACATTAACAATAAACGTGTATGGATATAAAATATAAAAATGTGTATAAAAAATAATAAAATATTGTTAAAGTATTGAACCAAATAGTCACAAATAATATACGGCTCTAAACATATGTAAACATAATTTTAACTTCACATTAGTGGTGACATCACAATCATAAGTGTAAAAATCAAAATAGTGAAACAGTCTCATTTTCAGCTTTCAAAATGAACAGCAATGAATAGATACCAGTTCCTGTTGTGCCGTTAACGATAACCAACTTGGGCCACCTCTGTGCTCGCAGAATTCTCACCTCCAAATAGATATATTAACGCATCAATATATCATTCCACCAGGGTAAGACCAGCTTAAGCTCATCCGACGTATCCTGCCCACTAGGGGGTCTCCTAGTAACTCTCCCAGGTTCCATTAGGAGTAGAGTCAGACTCTTTAAAGCTTCCCCCTATCATGCAGCCAGTAGCACCTCGCTCATGTTTGAGAAATCAAACAAAGCCTCCCATAGTGTAGTAAGTTGCTTATAAATCACTTTACACTGTACCCATATGAGATTATTGTCCTTTTTTTCACACAAACAGAGCTTTCTTTTGTGGTATTTATTTCATCACTGTTTTTTTTTTTTTGGGGCTATAAATTAAAAAAAAACGAAAATTTCGTAAAAAAAAATATTTTTATTGGTTATAAAATTTAGCAAATTTAGTAATTGTTCTTCATAAATTTTGGCCAAAAGTTATACTGCTACATATCTTTAGTAAAAATAACCCAAATAAGTATATATTATTTGGTCTTTGTGAAGGTTATGGAGTCTACAAGCTTTGGTGCCAATCAATGAAAATGATCACACCTGATGTATCGACGGCCTATCTCATTTCTTGAGACACTATCAAGCCAGGACAATACCCCCCAAATTACCCCTTTTCGGGAAGTAGACATTACAATGTATTTAGTAAGAGGCATGGTGAGTTTTTTCACAAAAATGTCATATTACCAAGTTATTTCTCACACACTGTATAAGCATATTTGCAACTACAACCCAAAGTAGTACCCCTGAGTATGGTGATACCACATGTTTTAGACTTTTTCACAGCCTGGCCAGATACAGAGGCCCAAAATCCAAGTAGCACCTCCAGGTGTTCTAAGAGCATAAATTACACATATAATTTCCTGACAACCTATCACACTTTTGAAGGCCCTGGAGCACCAGGACAATGGAAACACCCACAAAATGACCCAATTTTGGAAAGCAAACACTCCAATGTATATTCTATGAGGCATAGTGAGTCTTTTAAACATGTCATTTTTTTCTTCAAGTTTTTGGAAATTGTGGAAAAAAATTGAAAATGCATTTTTTTTTTTTTTTGCGCAAAGTTGTCCATTTATAAGATATTTCTTATAAACACATAGCATGTACATAGCAAAAATTATACCTCAAAATACACTCTTCTACTCCTCCTGAGTATGGCGTTACCACATGTGTGGGACCTTTACACAGCCTAGCCACATACAAAGGCCCAACATTCAGGGAGCTCTAGTGGCATAAAATTACAATTATAATTTCCTGACTGCTCATGACACTTTTGTGAGGCACTAATAAGCACTGTAGTAGCACTGATGTGGCACGGTTGAGTCACAAATTGGCATGAATGAGGCATGATTGGACCCAGATGAGGCACAGATGCCATGATTGAGGAACAGGTGAGGCACAGGTGAGCAGTGCTGCGGTCTCCCTCCTCTCCTCGCATGCTGTACCAATCGGTGTGTACAGCGTACGAGGAGAGGAGAGAACTGAACCGGACATGCGCCGGTTTGTTGACAACTGATCGGACGGAGTGATCACGCGGTAAAGGTCCGCTGTCATTGACCCTTTACCACAATCCGTAATGTGTGCCCCAGGGGGCGCACGGGAAGGGCGATATTTAGATCGGATGGAGCGATCACATGGTAAAGGGCCGTCATTGGCCCTTTACCCCAATCCATAATGTGTACCCCAGGGGGCGCGCGGGATGGGCAATTCTGGGAGGACATCAATGTACACCCTCCCAAAATAACCCAACCACGCTGTAGCTGTCATTCGGCTATGGCCCAGTCGGCAAGTGACTAAAGTGATACTAAAGTCTTGGGGGTTTTTTGTTTAAAAATAACAAACATGTTATACTTACCTGTTCTGTGCAGTTGGTTTTGCACAAAGCAGCCCCCGATCGACCTCTTCTCGGGTCCCTCACTGGCGCTCCTGGCCCCTCTCTCCTACCGAGTGCTTCCACAGCAAGCAGCTTGCTCTGTGTGTCCATTCAGTTCAGACACGGAGCCGTGGCTTGGCCCCACTCCTCCTTATTGGCTCACTGACTTTTATTGACAGCAGCGGGAGCCAATGGCACCCACTGCTGTGTTTCAGCCAATCAGGAGGGAGAGAACAGACAGACGAGTCTCTCATGCAACATCGCTGGATCGAGATGGGGCTCAGGTAAGTATTAGGGGGGCTGAGAAGGGCTGCTGCACACAGAAGATGTTTTATCCTAATGCATAAAATGCATTAAGATAAAAAACCTTCTGACTTTAGAACCATAAATGTGGTGGTGCTTAAGAAGAGGAAAATGGAAAGATTTTGCTTCAAGCAAGACAAAAAAAGAGTTAAACTGAGTGCACTTTGTAATTTAAAAGAAGTGGTCGGATATGCTCTCTCTCCTTCTCTGCAACTCAAATCGGTGTAAGAACACTATTACTCAGGGGTGTGGCTGTTACTCAGCTCTGTCAGCATAGAGTGCTGATGTCAAACAGCAGGAATCAGCATTTTCACGGTGAAAAACTTGTATTTTAATACATTTCACAGCAAAAATCAATCATAAATTATAACATGCAGTGCTACAATACCTTAGAGAGACATAAATTCACATTCAACATTGATTGGGCTTTAACAAACTTTAGCAAGCTATCATATTTACCCATTTGAGCTCCGGAAGATTTGACCCCCTTCATGACCAGGCTATTTTTTTGCTATACCACTATTTGAAATGGTAATTGCACGGTCATGCAACTCTGTACCCAATCAAAAATGTATATAATTTTTTTCACACAAATAGAGCTTTATTTTGGAGGTATTTGATGACCACTGGGTTTTTTTTATTTTTTGTGATATAAACGAAAAAAGACCAAAAATTTTGAAAAAAAAGAACACAATATTTTTTACTTTCTGCTATAAAACAATTCCAATAAAATATTTTTTTAAAAAGTAAAATTTTTCCATACATTTTGACCAAAATGTATTCTGCTACATGTGTTTGATAATAAAAAATCCCAAAAAGTGTAGATTGATTGGTTTGCGTGAAAGTTATAGCACCTATAATTTATTGTGTATATATAGTGGATTTTTTTTTTCTTTTTCTGATACTACTAATGGTAGTGATTAGTGACTTATAACGGGACTACCATAGTGCAGCAGGGTGTTATTTAAATAGCTAGCAACCTCAAAACCTGAAATGTCTACTTGGGTAGAGCTAGTCTTTAAAACATAATAAAAACAAAAATTTCCCTGAAAAATAAAATATATTGAAAGAGTCTATCTAGTGAAACAGTTCATGCAATTCTTCATGGTGACAAAACGGTGATCCAAAATCACAATTTTTTGTGATATATACAATGTAAATGAATACGGAAAATTTATATAACAATCACTGAGGTGAACCTCCACGGGATATTATATAGATTGCCTCCTTACCAGAAACCTTGGACTCCGAATTTTAAGAGTCTAAAAGTGCTGTTCACAAGCCCAAGAGGAAAAAAGATCCAATGCATCTCCTCTGTCATGGTGATGAGGACAATGTTATGGCTGCTAATGTGGATTGCTCCATCGCAATAACCATGGGAAATAGATAAATAACGCCCATGCGGTGTAAAACTGTATATATCAGTTTATTTAAAAAAAAATAATAAAAGAAACTCACAGTGTTAAAGATTTAATCCAGCATGTAAACAGTAAACGGAACTTCCTGGGGACCGATCCACATATTTTAAAACCTCAGCATGTGTGGCGATATCACAGACATGGACTCTTCCCTACGCGTTTTGTCAGAATTTACGTCATCAGGGATCTTTTTTCTCTTGGGCTTGTGAACAGCACTTTTAGACTCTTATAATTTGGAGTCCAAGATTTCTGGTAAGGAGGCAATCTCTATAAATTCTGGTGGAGGTTCACCTGGGTGATTGTTATAATAATTTGCTGTATTTACTCACATTGGATATATATCACGAGAATTTGTGATTTTTGGACCATGGTTTTTTTTCACCATGAAGATTTGCATGAACTGTTTCACTATATGGACACTTTCAATATATTTTATTTTTCAGCAGGGCAATTTTTGTTTTTTATTTTGTTATTTCACAATTGGTCCTATTGTGTTTTTGCCAGAAGCTTCCTATATTTCTACCTGCGCAATAATTTTTCTTATATGCGTTTGGTCTTTAAAACATCCAGTGCATAGACACAACTTGATGTTCAGTAGATGCCTTTGCCTTTGTACCATCCACAACGGGACACTACAGAAGGGTCACATTGTGTACTCGAAACCCCCCACCCACACCTTTCTCCTTATTCCTCTTTAGCTTTCTGACAGGCATATTTAAACATGCTTATTCAGATTTACTTGCACTTGAGTGCTTTTCATCATTTATGCATTAGCAAAAGAAAAAAAAAGTGGAGTTTTAAAGGTAATGCATGGAGCTGGAAGTTGAGGATAATTAACTAGTGTTTCTTGCTGCTGTAGTTTATGACATTGCCAGTGATTGATGTGCAATTGAATGTTAGCCTATCAATTCTCATATCAGTAAATATAGTCAAGCTATAAGTAATGTTAGCAATGAAAGGAAAATAAATTAGAAGCAAAGTTAACATTTTTAGTATATATTTTCCAATGATTTATCTAAAATATCCAAAAAGGCGAAGTGCCAATACTCCTAATTTACCCACACAATGCTAAATAGCCAGTGCAAAATAAAGGGGTTGATTTACTGAAGGAAAATAGACTGTGTATATTGCAAGAGCAGTTGCACTCTGCAAAGGAATTTGGTCCAGAGCTTAGTAACTGAAGTGAAGCT
Organism: Pelophylax lessonae; assembly: GCF_965119305.1. Lineage (NCBI taxonomy): Eukaryota > Metazoa > Chordata > Amphibia > Anura > Ranidae > Pelophylax > Pelophylax lessonae. The sequence goes on from NC_138776.1 coordinate 69,106,444, forward strand.
TCACCCAATCACATGCAAGAAAAATACAGCATTTTTGCACATGTTTGGATGATGGAAGTCAGCAGAGCTTCCCCTCATTTAATAAGCTCTGGAGCAAATTTTCTTGCAGAGTACAACTGCACTTGACTATTTGCATTTAGTAAATCAATAATGTTACCAAAAAAAAAAAAGTAAACTTTTATCAAAAAATTGCACTACCAACACTGATTATCCTGCTCTCCACATGCAATGCCAAATAGTTAAACCTAATAATATAAAAAAAGAGATAAATAATTGTGCCATTCTAAATATATGATGATAACTTATAATATATTCCTTCACAAATCAAGCAATATAATCAGTTGTTTAAGATCATGTTTTTTTTTGGGGGGATTGGAAGTTTTTTCCAGCACATGGTTTTAAAAAATGTTTTTTTATGCTACTTTTCTAAATAGACACACAGGCAAGTGGATGTTTGGCTCATTGACTTTGAAAGAAATTAATTTTCCGATTACTGTCTTTTTATTAACATTGATCTGATTGGCGGTGTCATTAGCAGCAAAGAATGTCCAAACAGATAGTTCATAATAAGATGTTCTGATTGTCATCTGGGTTGCTACGCCGGAATATTAGAAGTGACGTTTATCCTATCTACTTGATGGGCGAGCAGCTGTGTTGGATCTTGCCAAAGATGATATTACAATTTAGAATACTTCAGTGAGATAAGTCACATCTCTAGCCAGGAATGTCTTACAAGGATGCTTCATGGTTTCATTTTAGGCATAAGAAACCATTCATTTATGTCTGCATGGTAATGTACTAACCATACTATTACACAAGATTTTCAAAAAATGTGCAAATCTTTTATATGAACGGGCCACTTAGTGTAGTGAAGAGCAGTAAGATTCTCTGCTGCTGTTGATAAACTGAAGTCCAACCAATGGTGTAGACTTTTCTGTTAGACAGTTTTATGGTTGCACTGCAGTAAAAGACTTCACTGTGCTGCATGTGAATCGGATGCTGCAGTTCTCCTTTCTACAAAGTCCAGTTGCTTAGGCAGTTGACATAGTGACCAGTGATGTAAAGTGTTCTATTATGCAGTGTTACGGTCTTGTTGAAATTCCAGATTTCAGCAACAGGTGGAGCTACAATTGACATATCTGGCACAGTCCTCTGTTCCAAGATGTTCAGGGCACTGTGGAAGTGAGGGAGCTCTGTTGCTTCATGAAAGGGTTCAGAAAAAATAAGACTTTAAAGCTTTCAAAACTGTCTTGCAAATCCTTTTTAAGATCAAGGTTATGTTTAAGAGAAACTTATAATCATATTATGTTCACATTTCTACCTAAACGCCTACTGTATTCAAATGTTGAATATGCACAATTATTAGGGATATTCAGAAGATATAGGCATTTATAGGTTGTGATACAACACTTCTATTAAGAGTACAAATGCTTCTGATTTTGTTTTCTCACACCCGTGGGTAATAACACGATCAATGTATAGTTATATGCAATTAAATGACTAATATGAACTAATTATGTCCTGTTTTTATAATCGATGGGCAAGATATTTGTTCATGAATCTTTTACATATTCATATATTTTAGACGTTCCTCTGTAGCAGATAGCCTAATCAAAATACTTGCCAAAAAAAGTGATAAAATCAATTTTTGAGTGTCACTAATAGGATGTATGGTTTTCAATTGAAGCAGCACTGTAGCCAGGCTATGGGCATTCAAATATTTACAGATTCTTAACAAGCAGTAAATACGCTATAAAACAAACCCTCACTGACCTTTATAGATGCAGACACTATGATGTTATTTATCTTTAAAGTCACACGAGATGCAGGAGGTTGTCCAAGTCAGGTCTCAGTACTAGGGACAAGCCATTGGCCCTCTGTGCAGGGGGAGCCAAACATCATATATAGAACCAGTATTTCTATGGCTTCAATATATGACAGCTAAGTATGACAGCTTCCAGCTGTCAATGGTTGCTAAGGAACTAAGGAAGGGGCAGGTGATGGCACCTGCCTGCATCCCTAGAAAGTGCTTGCATCACCAGCACTACTGAGTTACATGGCTGTAATCATTAATTAATAGCTGTAATCCTCAACCACATAAGCAAAGGGGCTGGGATAGCGCAGACATCATTGTCCAACATGGCCATCTTCCTAGCAATTAACAAAGATGAATTAGAAAAAAAGCAGCAAACCTCTCTTTATAAGTCCTCTGGGAACATCCTGTAACAAACAGCCTTGGCCCTTCATTATCTGCCTGGTTGGTACCCAGCATTGCAACTCAAGTCTCTGCAGCACACACCTGTCTTACTCAAGAAAGCATAAGTAGACTGCTGGGCATTCAGCCTGTACCTGATCATCAGTTTAGTCAGTCTGTGTATGCTCTAGATGGAGGTCTGTGTGACCTCTGTCTAACTGTCCATGCCTTGAATATCTTCTGTGATTAATTGGACTGTGTTTTTACTCAGCTTGCTATTGCTCCTGATCTTAATCCTTTAACCTCTGCTATTTCTTTATTAAACACAAAGTGCCGATATGATATAAACTGACGATATTGGGGTAGAACTACAAAACCAAATACTGGTCATTGTCCTACTCTTTCTTTGCAAAGTGAAACTAAGCTCTGAGACCAATACACTTACAAAGTGCTTTGCTAAGTAAATAGCCTGTTTGCCTATAGTAAATCAACCCCAATGTCTTTGTTCAGTCTACCTGTCTGGAACCTGGACTCTGTTTCGGTTTGTTGTAACTACTTGTCCGAGAACTTACTCTAGCATCTCTTAGGCTTCTCAACTTTTGGTTGCATAGTGGGGTTGATTTACTAAAGGCAAATAGACGGTGTACTTAGCAAAGTGCAGTTGCCCTCTGCGAGTGCAGTTGCTCCAGAGCTTAGTAAATGAGGTAAGGCTTCACTTTGCAAAGCGTATCCAATTACATGCAAGGAAAAAAAAAACAGCATTTTTGCTTGCACATGATTGGATAATGGAAATCAGCAAAGCTTCTGCTCATAAGCTCTGGAGCAACTGATCTTGCAGAGTGCATTCATTCTTTGCAAAGTGCCCATTCTTTTCCCCTTTAGTAAATCATCCCCAGTGAGTCCACCAAACTCTCACACTCTTACACTCCCACGATTTTGCATATTGACACACTCATTATGCAAATCTGGATTTTCGTCTCTGAAAGTCACAACTCTGCTACTCCCCCCTCCCTGGTAAATTTGAAGTTGTTGATTAGATAGAATCAGTGAATTGTATTCACTGATATGAGAGGAGCATGACTGAGGTCTGACTTTAGGCTTGAAATCTGGCATTTGCATATTAAGTTTTCTAGAGTCAGAGCTTCCAGGGTGGTGCAGGAATCTTCTAGTACCCACTTTGCATCTATTTAATCACCTCCATCATTTTATTCCCATTACAGGCTAACTAGTGTTGAGATGATTATTAATGAGTCCTTTGAATGGGCATCCAAGCCTAATTTGCTTCAATTGCTCAATAAATCTGCTATATTGTCATACAGGTGAATAATCACTTTTAGAAGTGTCAGTCTGTGATTTGGCTTACGCATTTCATGACAGAACATAATGAACCTACAGAACAGATGCCCAGACTGTTTTTCTTCCCTTCTCCTTGTTTTATTTTTGTTTTGTAAAGAGAAAGTGATGTTATTTGTCATTTGCAGGCCGCGGAGCTCACTCGGCACACACTTCCACAGCCAGCACAAACAGCATGCTTTAAGGTAACTACATCATCTCACCCTGAGATTTTGCTTGCCTCAGTTGTTCCCAATACCATAACAATTGAGTGGAGGCCTCAGAAGAGGCAGTGCTTTGTGGCTGTGACTTGTCTGGTAGATTCAGAATGCCAGCAGCTGTCTCTCTTATCCCCAAGATGCTGTTGGCAGAGAGGCTGAAATGAGTTCTGCAATACATTTTCAGTACCCTGGACTCCCGAAGCAAAATAGGTGAGAATAAATGAAGCCGAAGACACACACACACTGTATATTCCTATGGAAAAAGGAAATGGTGTGTAGACATGTAGTCACACAGCTGTGTCTTTGTGAAGAGTTCAGTTAACTCTTTTACCCCTGGCAGAAGTTTGTATTGCCATTTTTATAGGTGGGTAACAGAAATGAAGTATTTATCTAATGTGACAAGTTGGGGAATTTGTAGCTCATTGGTAGTGCTAAACACTGAGTTTACTCCACATCAGAAGTACATTTTAGGGCATTTGCTGCCCACTTTTATTTAAAAGTATCACAAAAGTTCACAAGGATATCTTCCCATGCAGGAGGTTCTCACCATCAATAGGATAAAGAAAACAACATTCAGCCTTGTGGCTCTCTCTTTGCAGCTCTACTGCTCAACTTTGTAGTTTTGGTCTTCCTGACCATCAAACACATTTAGTGCTCATGCACACACACTGTACTTCAGCTCTGTGTCTTTTCTGCAGCGCCCCAGTTGCTCCACCTGTCCCAGACTGCCTCTCTCTCTAAGGTTCGTGCCTCAATCTGTCCTATCCTTGACAATATGGTGCAAAGTGCACCTCTCACGGCTCCTTGCACTCACTGACCCACTCAGAAAGGCTGAGCCCTGAGCTCTAACCCTGGCTCTAAGATGAATGCAGCACACACCTGCATCATTAGTGTGCCTCCTTCCCTAAAAATCTGGTCCAGACCACCATTTTAAATAATGGCATAGACACTCCCTGCCACACTTAAAATAACAAGAAAGAACATAGCATGGCTTCCTAAAAGGGTTGGTCATTTAAAAAATAATATTGTCAAATTCCATCCTTGAGTTGTCAGACATTAGGATACCGAAACAAAAAGCTGACAGAGAAACCCTTGTTCCAGCTAAAAGTAAAAAGAACTAAAAAAAAAGTGTGGCTGGAGACTGGCTTTTAAATCACTTGGTGGCAGCTTATGTCTGTCAGGATCTTCCACTAAGATCTCTGTCCTCGAGTTCTAAGGTATTCAAATCCACCAATATAACATGCTCTGAAATGACTCTCCTCCTGAGCTGCTGTTCCAGTTAGGTCTTAGTCGAAGAACTCTTGAGAAGATTTTTTTTTTCAAATGTCTAATGAATCAAAAGAGAGAAGTTCAGGTCGAGAATGGTTTGTGCTCTTTGGTAGAATTTGCTGAAGGCCCATACAAACTCAAAAACCATACTATTAGGCAATGGGGCTGTCGATTTAAGAAAAAACCAACAGAAAGGCTATGAATGCTGGAAAGGGTGGTGCCATGTTAGACTTTTACAGGAAAGTCAAGATTTGCATATAATTTCTATTTCCTACATCTCTTGGTCATTTTACACGTGGCTTTATTTCCGGTAACCACTGTTAATGCTTTTTGTAATCATATGCTAAGTTTACGTTTCCCAGGTTTGTCCACCATTCAAATAACAGGCCGCACACACCTCAGATGTTCAACTTTTGTCAAGGTTAACTGCAATGACAGCACATCACTGACCCCCAACCAAAGCCATGCCCCCAACATGTTTTACCCACAGAAGGACTTAATCATGGAGATCCTATGTTGGGGTTTTGGCTTTGAGTGGGAGTGAGCGGTGTGCTGTCATTGCAACAATCCATAGCTGAGTTGGGCATCTTCCACGTGAAGCCCATTGTTTGGATGATAGACTACAGTGGAGTAACAGCAGACTTCAGGGCCTTGGCACCCAGCTGATTGCAGGGAATCAAGAAGGATACAGGATGGCCTGTGAGCAATGAAAGGGGTTGTGTTTGCCCAGGTTTGTGCCTGAAGTTTTACTTGATATAATGTGAATGGAATGTTTACATAGGCTCTCACACTATTTTGTTTTTCGTAAATTGTGCTGACCTGACAGAACTCTAAAGCTAGATCTGTATATATGGTCAAATTAAAGCATACTTGTAATGTGGAGAGGGGCAACAACTCTTACAAAATTGTGCAACTATGCACAGTAGGCTTGCCTCTGGGTTTGCCTTTCTCCAGAACTGACAGGTCAGTGCATTCCAATGCCGCCCTGCCACCATCAATGTAATCTTCTCAACCTCTTATTCTACACACAATATCTTCTCTCTACTTCATCTGGGCAGCCACAAATGATGTAACTCTTGCACATGGAGATTACAAGAGTGGCTTGAGAATGTATACTGCACTGTGTATGGGTTGCAGACAGTGAACACAAATAAAACAGCTTTTGAAAGAGGAAAGAGTTCTTTTCTTGGCAGAATAGGCTTGCAAAACTAGAAGTATAAGTTCAACTTTTCAGAAAAAAGTTGAAAGGTGAACTAACACCCTACATCCTCCCCACCCTCTGGTCCCTGCTGTCATTGCCCACGCATTCGGTGTGGTAGTCCAGAGATTTGAAATCCCCACTCCTCCTTCTTCCTCCAGAGCTTCTGGGGTCTGATTGGTCATGGCTGGTACAGAGAATTGTTCTGATCCATCCTGGAGGCCTTGCAGTAGGAAAAGGGAGAAGAACAGGGATTTCAAATCCCCAGAACACTCTACCAGCTGTGTGGGCACTGACAACTCATCATCCATGGAGGTAAGTACAGTGGGGAGAGTGTTAACTCAACTTTTCATTGTTTTCTGAAAAGGTGAACTAACCCTTTAACTTTTTAGAAATAGTTTGATTTTTGTTTCTTTGCATTAAGCTGACAGGCTTAAAAAAATAAATCCTAATGCCACTTTCCAACAACAAAAAACTACTATACTCACCTGTCTGGTGTCCTGTGTCTCTTACCTCCACCTCATCAAATCCTTCAGCATTTAACAGCGATAGGAGTAATGGTTGACTGTACATGCCGCTACATGCTGTGGTTGCATCCTCTGACCCCCTACGTCACTGTTTTGTCCTGTAATGATGTAGGGATCAGAGTAAGGAACCACAGGAAGAGGTGATGGACACACATACCCAAAGTGTCCAATGCCCAACAGTCTAGCAGAGGCTGAAGTGCTAGAACAGAGAGAAGGATGGAGCATGGGTCGCGGGAGAGGAAAACTCTTCTTCAGCAGAAAGTGACAATTAGAATTTTTAAGAACCTCAAAGGGTCACATTAAAAACGAAACAAATCTGTTTAGTTGCAGAGCTCAATTTATGGTAAGGCAGTTTTGAATCAGTGTGTCACAAGTTAGCCTGTAGTTTTGTTTGTATGTCTTACCTCCTTGCTGCTATTGCCTCTATCTTGCCTCCCTTCACATGTGGTGTTTGGCTTCTCTGTTCTACTATGGGCGTCGCCTGCTCCACTGTGGGTTATATCCTGTTCCTGTCTATTACTTCCTGGGTCACCTCCCTGTGTGCTTCCCTATATATACACATGCTCAGTGCACTGCTCCTTGCTTGAGAAAACATCGCTGTTCTCTGAGCTCCCATCCGTGTACCCCTTGGCTATTGTATCTGATCTCCTGTGTACCGACCCGGCTTCGTTTCTCCGTCTATGTTCGTCTGCTGACCTTAGCTTGTCTCTTGGATCTCCTTATAGTCTCCTGTTTACTCTGCACATGCCAGCGGCCTCCACATCCTCAGCTGGGCCTACCTGGGGGCCGCAACCTGGTTCCAGTCTGCTGCAAATCCATCCCCACCATCAGGGGCCCTGGTGTAGAACCAGGCTGGGGCTTAGACTCCGCGCCCTGGGGAATCCTGAGCTCGGGATCTATAAGGGCTCACTACCACAGACTCGCTGACACAGTCCTTATGGCAGCAGGGTAAAGGGAACAGGAGAAAACTTCAAAATTTGCAAACTGTAATCACTTTTTCCATATTATATTTGTGGTTATTAGTTCAATTCAGCAATAAATCTCTGGGGGAAAGGGCAAGCAAGCTAACCATCTTTTCTCTTGTTTAGTGGTTTGTAGAGTTGAAAAGTGGTCCTACATATAACAAAAACCCCATGCTGCCCCTACTGCATTCTAGCATTACTATTTACCATTTTAAATTATCTTAAAGGGTTAGTTCACCTTTACTGAAAAAAATGGTCTATGCATATGAGGGGCTTCTGTAAAAGCAAACCGTGCAGCTCTGACTTCAAAAGCTCACTCCTGTGATGGTGGAGTTAATTGGTAATGACTAGGCCTCACTTAGCAATGTTCTAGCAGCATTCAATAAGGCTTCACAAGGTACAAAAATTGCTTACGCCTATAGCAAGGGCATTATTTAACTTCAGTCAAAGCTACATAGTTCGTTTTTATCTACAGACACCCCTGACCTACATAGGTCATTTCTAAGGTAAAAAACGGAGTTTGTGCAAAAGGATATCACCACTGGAATGATGGCTAAATACAGCTTTACATGGGTGATTGTAGTGCTAAACAATTAAACCTGGCAATCAGCTCAAGGAAACCACTATTTATACAGTACTTGCACTTAGGTCTAGAATTACCTGTAGGTAGAAGTCCAGAAACAGTTCAATTCATTATATGAGGGGTTAAGTCTCTGGGTCTTGGCACCACCTTGCTGCTCCCCACAAAGATCAGATACTGTAAAAATGCAAAGAAAAGAAAAGGGTACAGGCACTGGTGCAAAACCTTTAATTCATTTTTATTTTTTAAGGAATAAAATAGTACACTCACAAACATAAGCAAGATTAGGCATTAAAATCCACAGTAGTGCATCACTCAGCATGGGGCTTCCTGTCATGAGCTCACAGTATAACAGGAGACAAGTGTACTTATCAGCATGCAGCCACTGACAAGCTGCCCGCCGATCACTCTCCCTCTGAGGACACTCCCTAGCTGTGTACTGAATGGAGCCGCCTCCCATGTCACATGGCCCAAGGAGCTAACAGCTGACAGTATGCGTGCGTGGTTGCCAGGACAATGCATTTCAGGAGTTGAGGAAGGAGGCCGAAACGCGTTGTGATGGCAACCACGCACGCTACAACACATGAATTCTGTCAGCTGTCGGCTCCTTGAGCCATGTGATATGGGAGGCAGCTCCATTCAGTACATGGCCATAGAGTCTCCACAGAGGGAAAGCGATCAGCGTGCAGCTTGTCGGGGGCTGCACGCTAATACCGTAAGTACAACTTGTCTCCCATTATACTGTGATCTCATGACAGGAAGCCCTGTGGATTTTAATGCCTGATTCTGCTTAGGTTTGTAAATGTACTGTGAAAGTTTTGCACCAGAGCCTGTGTGCTCTTCTTTCCTCTTAGTATTTTTCCAATCATCTCCCAACACATTGAAACCAGTGTGCTGCAAAGGAAGTAATTAAATCACTTACGTGATAGGAATTCATCAAAACTGCATATGTATTTCAGAAAAACCAAAACAGTGTTGCGCCAAATCTATAATAACACTTAAATACAAAGTGGTAAGATGTGCTTCCAGGTGAAGAATAAAGAGTCCACAGAAATCAGTGAAAAGATCTTCAGTGCTTGACACCACTGTGACTGTGCTCACCAACCCTTCACCAGTAAATGTGGCCTCTCACCTCACAAGAGTGTAGACCACCGCATCACTTACACGAGTGAATGATAAAATCAGCATAAAAGATTCGGTATCAAACAATCCAGGATCCTAATAGGGGGCGGAGCCTGCATGCCTGACATCATGTCCTCTTAAGACTAGCATCCTGGATTGTTTGATACCGAATCTTTTATGCTGATTTTATCATTCACTCATGTAAGTGCAACTTTAATAAATACCTGGATTTATTTATCATACGGAGAGCACTATATTTGTTCCTTTATCTCTCTATGCATGTATTGGACCGATTTTGGATCTGAGCAATCTTCCATATATCCATTGATGTTACCATCTTGTGCATACCCCATTAGAGGGAACAAGCTGTTTTAGACCCTTGGTGATGCGGGGGTCTAAATGTGAGGTGAGAGGCCACATTTACTGGTGAAGGGTTGGTGAGCACAGTCACAGTGGTGTCAAGCACTGAAGATTTTTTCACTGATTTCTGTGGTCTCTTTATTTTTCACCTGGAAGCACATCTTACCACTTTGTATTTAAGTGTTATTATAGATTTGGCGCAACACTGTTTTGATTTTTCTATATTTTCATTGTGTAGTGTGAACACAGTTAGTGGATGCTGCCAATCATTCATTTTAATATTGATTTAATATTAACTCAATAATATTAACACATTATATATATATATATATATATATATATATATACATATATATATATATATTTTTTTTTGCATATATATTTTTGCATTTATATATTTGAGGGCACTATTTGTTTATCACTTCTCATATTTTTTGCACATTTTATATGCTGCACCATTGTTTTGCGATTATATTTTCACTTTGTTTTTGTATATGTATTTCAGGCCTATGGAATGCCAAATGTGTACTGTTCTTTGCTTTTTGAAAATTCACCATTTTATCCTGTAAGCACTTTGGATGTTCCCAATGTAAGTGAAAAAGTAAAATTTTGGTCTGCATCAGATCTATAACATGCATTTTGAACCTTCCCCATTGCAGTTGCAGTAGTATGTTATTTATTTTTTTTTTTCATAAAGTTTATTGAAAATTGAACAGAGATAAACAGTGATCACAATAAGTCAGAGTTGTATAAAGTACTCGAAACCCATACTTGAGTAAAAGTACAAGTGCTCGATCAAAAAGTGACTTGAGTAGAAGTACTAAAGTATTCAACATTTTTTGTACTTAAGTATTACAAGTAGTTTTTTAAAAAATTTTGCTACTCAAGTACTGAAAGTAAAAGTACAAGTACTGTGTTATGTAGTTATTAAAGAAAGAAGTCAAAAGTTTGAATATCATATTGTTTTTTATTATTTCAAATGCAGCTTTTATTTATGCATACAATAGCATTTATTTTAGTATGCGCTGATAATACACATGTTTTGAGCTTCATGAAACCTGCCATCTACTGTTCTGGCAGTGGTAATTTTTATAATTGTAACGAGTAACTATGCAGCACAAAAAAAAATATCGGAGTAGAAGTATTGAAATCATCAAAAAAATGTAGTGAAGTAAAAGTGGAAGTAGGAGAAAAAAATTCTACTCCAGGAAAGTACAGATACCGCCTTTCGGTACTTAAGTACAGTAGTTCTACTTAGTTACTATACATCTCTGCAATAAGTACATTCAACTTGTACATTTAGAACAGTATAAACTTATTTCGTAACAAAGTAAACACGTCTTTTAAACAAGGGTTGGCTTTTAATAACCCGCACTGCAGCAAATAAGAGAGGAGAAATCATGAAGGGAATCACAAAAAACAATTCTGAGGAGGTTAGATGTGAAAAACGTATCCGTATTCTTTGTGAAATATCGCACGAACGTAAGCTTGTTATAATCTCCTTGGTCGATACAGAAAGTGAGGTGTGTTAATATAAGATTTGTGAATATTGGAGTAGAAACCTCTATGTGGCCCGCACATAGAAGGAGGGGGTCAGAGCGTACTATAGGCAGCAATGTGGTAATGGGGGGGGCGGGGGTTAATGTGTGAGGGGTTAGGTGAGGAGGGGAAAAGGGAGGAGAGAAGGGCAGAAAGAGTTTAGAAGAAATACAGAGAGATGGGTGAAGGAGAGAAGAGAAATAAAAAAAGGGGGGGGGGATTTATAATATTTTCCTCAATTCCATTTTCTTTCATTTATAAGTAGTATGGTATTTTACCCTGCATTTACTAAACAATTTGCCTACCATCATCTCTCTTGCATAAATGGATCTTTTTTGACCCCTCCCCCCATATTATTTTTTTAATAGAAAAGCTAACTTTTGTATTCCACATGGAGTGGGTGGCCTCTTTAGATGAAGAAATCCAGATGCATACGTTCTTTAATGTTTGTGAGTCACTTCTTTAAACTCTATATATTGATATTCAACAATCGAGAGCAAAACGGTTTAGGTACACTTGCTGTTATTTAACCATTAATTCTCTAAAATTACCCCCCCCCCCCCCCAATGACATCACATCTTCCCACTATTTCACAAATATTAAAACTATTAGCAAAGGTCTTATCTACACCTCCCTCTTCATTGTTTGACTGTTTAGCCAGCTAGTCCAGCATTGGCTTGCCCCCTAACAGTTCCTGAACCTCATGCTACTAGCTGGATTCCACTGGTATTATGTGACTTTTTGTCTGTATCAATTTATTGGCCAAATGTTGCAGCCATCATTTTGTCAATTTAATTCTTACTTAAAATATAAAATAAAAAAAGTAAATTTTTGTATTCAGCCGGTTTGAATAGTGGAATTTACACAAAACCTGTTACAGCGCAATTGTTTTATTCAGTAGTTCAAAACTGCATTATGAATATTTCCCATTCCAAGTGTGACTGGAGCTTTAAAATATGATAAAGCATACGTTATTTAATGCTGCGGTCGTTTCTCCTCCCAGCATGAAGTTAATGGGACACCAGCACTGATCTTTACACTCTTAATGGCGTACAGCAGAGCAGAGACCTAAAAACAGCTTTAAACAATAAACTTCTTAAACATTCTAAAGCCTTTTCTTTATTTTACAGGCCTAGCTGATAAAGAATGAAGATAGGAAGCACTTCTATCACATATAGACTGCACAGGTAGTCATCATCAGTTGCTACCTCTACAAATTCATAGGCTTAAGCCCCGTACACACGTACCGATTGTCGGCCGTAAATATTCGGCCGACGACCGATCGGCCGATTGTAGGCTTGTTAGTATGATGCTTCCGACAGCCGACAGCGCATTTTCGGCCGAACAGAATCAGGTGTGCAGGCATTAAAATTATTGTTGGCCAACACCAGAACGGCCGATTGTTCGCCAGTCAGTTCAGATTTCGGCCGACAGACAGCAGAAAAGAAAAAAGACAAGGAAAGTTAACCATCACATGACATCACTTCTGCAGTCGGCTGTTGTTGGCCGACAAAATTCGTGTGCAGTCTTTTGCAGTTTTCAACAGACATGACAGCCCTGGACAAAAGACGGCCGATCGTTCGGCCGACGATCAGTACGTGTGTACGGGGCTTTATGCAAGCAAAATTAAGGCAGCATACATGTTCATTGTGCATATGTTGATTGATTTTATTTCATACCTGACACCCCACCAGAAGAATAATCTATATAATGCTGCAACAAAATGTCCTACCACTGTAGAGAACAAATTTAATCTACAATTAAAAGAGGAGAGCTAGAGTTGAATGCCCAAACTATAGACTGTTGTAGAAATATAATATCTTATAAGTCATAGCTGCAAATTTGAGGTAGATTAACATTTACCTGACTCATCCTGTCTTTTTTTTTTTTTGGCAGTGGAGGAGTAGTGCTGAGAAGAAAGGTCAAAATCCCCAGAAGGGCTCTGGGGTAAGGTGCATACAGTTTTCTTTATGGGTCTAGGTCCTGTCCATGTCCACCAAAACCCCATACACAGATTAAAGGAGCAAAAATGGATGGAAAAGTCCAAGATAAATGTATTTGTTGGTAAAAAAAGAGTAAAAAATGTAAAAACAGTCAACGTGTTATGAGGCAAAACCACCCAGGATAAAACTTGGATGGAGACAACAGTGACTTAACAGATCTATATTAGAACCAGTATTGACCTCTCCTCGTGGAGTAACAACTTGACAGTTGTCATTGTTGTTAAAACGTAACTTTCCATATCAATCTGCAGTGCTGTAATTTTCTGTAAAATTGAAGGCAAAATGGCAACCCCGCCCTTAGATGTGTCATTTCCTGCTTGCATAATTGTCTCACTGATTTTTCACAGAAGTCTGCACTGGGATACATCCATTGGCCCCTCAATAAGGCAGAGTCGGTCTGTATCTTTAGCAGAGAAACAGCCTCAAAGCATATTGTTTCCACCTCTGTACTTGACTGTAGGGATGGTGTTCTAAGGGTCATAGTCAGCATTTTTCTTCCTCCAAACACAGCGAGTCCCCCTCCTCAAGAAGGCACATCTACAGTAATGCCAATAAATGTCTAAATCATTCAGAGAAGGCTTGGGAGAAAGTGCTGTGGTCAGATGAGACTAAAATTAAAGTCTTTGGGATTAACTCAACTCGCCGTGTTTGGAGGAAGAAAAATGCCGACTATGACCCTAAGAACACCATCCCTACAGTCAAGCACAGAGGTGGAAACATTATACTTTGGGGCAGTTTCTCTGCTAAAGGTGCAGACCGACTTTGCTGCATAGAGGGGCAAATGGATGGGACCATTGGATGAGAACCTTCTTCCCTCAGCTAGAGCACTGAAGATTGGTCATTGATGGATTTTCTAGCATGACCATAACCCAAAACATACCACCAAGGCAACAAAGGAGTGGCTCAAGAAAAAGCACATTAAGGTCATGGAGGGGCATAGCCAGTCTCCAGACCTTAATCCTATAGAAAATTTATGGAAGAAGCTGAAACTTCGAGTTGCCAAGCGACAGCCAAGAAACCTTAAGGATTTAGAGAAGATCTGTTAAAAAGAGTGGACCAAAATTCCTCCTGAGATATGTGCAAACCTAGTCACTAACTACAAGAAACGTCTTACGTTGTGCTTGCCAACAAAGGTTTCTCCACCAAGTAATAAGTCATGTTTTGTTTGGGGATCAAATACTTATTTTACTCACTGAACTGCAACTTAATTTATTGCATTTGTTTTATGTGTTTTTCCGGATATTTGGTTGATATTCTGTCTCTATCATTTAAAATACACCTATGATAAAAATTATAGACTCTGCATTTCTTTGTAAGTGGGCAAACTTACAAAATCTGCAGGGGATCAAATAATTATATCCCCCACTGTGTGTGTGTATATATATATATATATATATATATATATATATATATATATATATATATATATATATATTATACTGTATATAGTATAAACCAATGAATCAAAAATGTTCTTAGAGAAAACACTTTTAAAGGGTTTTTTACATACCTATTACTAATGTAACAACAGTACTGTCACAAATACAAATAGTGATTTATGATGTTAAGGCCACAAAATTTACCCTTTTAAACACCAGTTGTCAGTGAATAATTTATGTATTCAAATAACTGGCAACATTTTTATAGCAGACCAGATTAGTGGCGCATTATGTGTTTACGTGGCAAACTGTGTTGTTCTTCTCAGCATATGTTACTGCGGCACCTGCACTCATTACAAATTAAACACGTATGCTGTTTGCTTCTTTATAATTAAAATCAAACTTGAATTAAAGACTATTTTTCTAAATAACAACCACAAAACTTAATAGTAAAACTTGTGCTACACAATAATGATGTAAATGTTTACCATGGACTACATAGTAAAGTATTCATTTTCAGAATATATCAGATATATTCACTTCCTGTAAATGCATTGAACAGCAATCCCAGGCAGCAGATGATAGCAATCAGTGAAATACTAACGTCATCAAGCAAACACTGCAACTGTGATAAAATCATAAAGAACACTGAAATAACCTTAATCTGCTTATTCTGTAATCCACTGCAACAATATTTTCACAGGCCATCCAACAGAGTCAGAGGGGAGGGTAGTAGGATTGTAATTCCTCAATATGTCTGCTTTTGCAGCACCACATTCAAATTGCCAAGGCAAGAAGGTGCCAAGCAACATGTGATATTGTTCCAGCATTTTAAGATGTGTGTTCCAATAAATACACGAAAAAGAAGCTCAGAGGGACTGGTACACTACTGAAAAATATTGATGAACTGAGAAGAGAGATTTTGCTCCCTATATGCATGTGGAGTTTTGCTCCAATAGGACACAGATAGCAAAAAACCTCACAGGTGTTATCGCTCACCCCTACTTAAAAATTTTTTTTTTGGCTTTGGCTCTACTTTAAACCCTTACATAAGTTCATAGAAGTCCTTCTACATCAGCTGTAGCTGTTTATCTGTAGCCTTTCCTCCTCTACAGCCTTCTAAAACACACAGAACAGTGTAAAGAAGAACAAGGAGTCCTGAAGTAATGGTTGGCCCCCACAGAGCCCTGATCTCAACATCGTTGGGTCTGTCTGGGTTTTAGATGAAGAGACTGAAGGATTTAAGGCAGCCTACATCCACAGATAATCTGTGGTTGGTTTTCGAAGATGTTTGAAACAACCTACCTCCTGCCGAGTTCCTTCAAAAACTGTGCGCAATTGTACCTAGAAGAATTGATGCTGGTTTGATGGCAAAGGGTGATGACACCAAATATTGGTTTTATTTGATTCTTTCTCTTCTGTTAATTTACTATTTTCTTTTTTTTTTTTTTTTTTTACAAATTTTGTTAGTTGATAAAAATAAACTAAATTTAACTTTATATGTATATACTGTATCTCACAAAAGTGAGTACACCCCTCACACTTTTGTAAATATTTTATTATGACTTTTCATGTGACAACACTGAAGAAATGACACTTTGCTACAATGTAAAGTAGTGAGTGTACAGCTTGTATAACAGTGTAAATTTGCTGCCCCCTCAAAATAACCAAAAACACAGCCATTAATGTCTAAACCGCTGGCAACAAAAGTGAGTACACCCCTAAGTGAAAATGTCTAAATTGGGCCCAAAGTGTCAATATTTTGTGTGGCCACCATTATTTCCAGCACTGCCTTAACCCTCTTGGGCATGGAGTTCACCAGAGCTTCCCAGGTTGCCACTGGAGTTCTCTTCCACTCCTCCATGACGACATCACGGTGCTGGTGGATGTTAGAGGCCTTGCACTCCTCCACCTTCTGTTTGAGAATGCCCCACAGATGCTCAATAAGGTTTAGGTCTGGAGATATGCTTGGCCAGTCCATCCCCTTTACCCTCAGCTTTTTAGCAAGGCAGTGGTCATCTTGGAATTGTGTTTGGGGTCGTTATCACGTTGGAATACTGCCCTGCGGCCCAGTCTCCAAAGGGAGGGAATCATGCTCTGTTTCAGAATGTCACAGTACATGTTGGCATTCATGGTTCCCTCATTAAACTGTAGCTCCCTAGTGCTGGCAGCACTCATGCAACCCCAGACCATGACACTCCCACCACCATGCTTGACTGTGGGCAAGACACACTTGTCTTTGTACTCCTCACCTGGTTGCCGCCACACATGCTTGACACCATCTGAACCAAGTAAGTTTATCTTGGTCTCATCAGACCACAGGACATGGTTCTTGTCTTCAGCAAACTGTTTGCGGGCTTTCTTGTGCACCATCTTTAATAGAGGCTTCCTTCTAGGATGACGCAATGCAGACAAATTTGATGCAGTGTGCGGCGTATGGTCTAAGCGTTGACAGGCTGGCCGCCCCCACCCCTTCAACCTCTGCAGCAATGCTGGCAGCTAGGGATGATCGAACTTTTGAAAAGTTCGGTTCGACCAGAACACCCGAACTTCCCGAAAGTTCGGCCCGGATTTCAGAACCCCATTGAAATCAATGGGACCCGAACTTCGATAATCAAAAAACACCATTTTGAAGCCCTAAAACCCAATAAATGCCCATAAAAAGTGCCTAGGGTTCTCGGTCATGCCCCAGGGACTATTAATCACACAAAAAAGTTCGTAAAAATTGTCGTTTTTGATAGAGAGCCAATTATTGAAAAAAAAAATGAGATTTATTTGGATTTAGTGTCTGGGGGGTCTAAAATGTGTACCTGTGAAGTTTCAGCTCTGTAGCATGTCCAGAACCAGAAAAAAAAAAGATAGTTTGTATTATAATTGCAGTAGAGCAGGCATAGGGCTCCGCTATTTTCACACCTGGCCGTTTTTGTTGCAGGCGTATATTGGGCTTTTTTGTGGACGTCTTTGGAGGCAGGCATGACATCTGAACTTCTGTGTAGGGGTATATATACACACACACTTGTATGTATATATACACATACACACATATAGGTGTGAAAGTAGCAGAACCCTATGCCTGCGCTAATGAAATTATTTGCAGGCATAGGGCTCCGCTCCTATCACACCTATATGTGTGTATGTGTATAAATACATATATGTGTGTGTGTATATATACCCCTATACAGAAGTTCAGATGTTATGCCTGCCTCCAAAGACGCCTAAAAAATGCCAAAAAAACGCCTGCATCAACACACCTGGGCGTTTTTGCTGCAGGCGTTTTTTTGGGCATTTTCTGGCCGTCTTTGGAGGCAGGCATAACATCTGAACTTCTGCATAGGGGGAATATATACACACACACATATATGTATTTATACACATACACACATATAGGTGTGATAGGAGTGGAGCCCTATGCCTGCAAATTATTTCATTAGCGCAGGCATAGGGCTCCGCTCCTATCACACCTATATGTGTGTATGTGTATAAATACATATATGTGTGTGTGTATATACCCCTATGCAGAAGTTCAGATGTTATGCCTGCCTCCAAAGACGCTCAGAAAATGCCCAAAAAAAACGCCTGCAACAAAAACGCCCAGGTGTGTTGTTGCAGGCGTTTTTTTGGGCATTTTTAGGCGTCTTTGGAGGCAGGCATAACATCTGAACTTCTGTATAGGGGTATATATACACACACACATATATGTATTTATACACATACACACATATAGGGGTGATAGGAGCGGAGCCCTATGCCTGCAAATAATTTCATTAGCGCAGGCATCGGGTTCTGCTACTTTCACACCTATATGTGTGTATGTGTATATATACATACATGTGTGTGTGTATATATACCCCTATGCAGAAGTTCAGATGTTATGCTTGCCTCCAAAGACGCCCAGAAAATGCCCAAAAAAATGCCTGCAACAAAAACGCCCAGGTGTGTTGTTGCAGGCGTTTTTTGGGGCATTTTTTAGGGGTCTTTGGAGGCAGGCATAACATCTGAACTTCTGTTTAGGGGTATATATACACACACAAATATATGTATTTATACACATACACACATATAGGTGAGATAGGAGCGGAGCCCTATGCCTGCAAATAATTTCAGATAAGTTCAGATGTCATGCCTGCCTCCAAAGAAGTCCACAAAAAGCCCAATAAAACGCCTGAAACAAAAAAGGCCAGGGGTAAAGTAGCGGAGCCACTACCCTGCTCTACTGCAATTCTAATACAAACAATTTTTTTTCTATGGCGGTCACCCTGACATGGAAGAGTTTGGTCACCCTGCCATAGCAGTCAGAGTCAGTTCACCCTACACTACACTATGGTCACCCTGACACTTAACATTAACACTTTCCCTACAGAAACTAGATTATTGAATCTAACTATAGTGGAAAATAGTACCCTAACTACACTAGATATCCCTTTCCTCACACTAATAATTGCTAAATGACACTTTTGAAGCAGGAGTAACAGAACTGCTTCCACTCTCTTCCACAGCCCTGTATTAAAGTGCTAGAGATTTGGCGGGGCTATCTTATATACTGGGGGGCGTATTCACTACTGATTGGCCTCTGGACCCCCTAGTCACTCCAATCACATTCCTAGCATCCTCCTGCCCCCTCAATTGGCTTTTACTGATGGTTCTGGTCCAATCACGGGCTTTTAAAGCCCAGTTCCTGTCCCATTGCATTTTGGTCGGTTCTGGTTGCCGAATTCCAAACTTTTTCAGCAAAAAGTTCGGAATTCGGCCGCATTTCGAACAGTCAATGTTCGGGTCGAACCGAACTTATTTGGTCGACCCTGGCGAGGCCTGTTCTGAGTGGAACCTGTCCTGTTAAACCACTGTATGGTCTTGGCCACTGTGCTGCAGCTCAGTTTCAGGGTCTTGGCAATCTTCTAATAGCCCTAGGCCATCGTTATGTAGAGCAAGAATTATTTTTTTCAGATCCTCAGGGAGTTCTTTGCCATGAGGTGCCATGTTAAACTTCCAGTGACCAGTATGAGAGAGTGAGAGCGATAACACCAAATTTAACACAGCTGCTCCCCATTCACACCTGAGACCTTGTAACACTAACGAGTCACATGACACCGGGGAGGGAGAATGGCTAATTGGGCCCAATTTGGACATTTTGACTTAGAGGTGAACTCACTTTTGTTGCCAGCGGTTTAGACATAAATTGCTGTGTGTTGGGTTATTTTGAGGGGACAGCAAATTTACACTGTTATACAAGCTGTATAGCTAACTACTTTACATTGTAGCAAAGTGTCATTTCTTCAGAGTGGTCACATGAAAAGATATAGTAAAATATTTACAAAAATGTAAGGGGTGTACTCTCTTTTGTGAGATAATGTGTGTATATATATATATATATATATATATATATATATTTAAATGATCAAAAAATACAAACAAGTGGCCACTGCCCCACCTATAACTGGTCTATGCAGCAAAGAGCACAGGAAGGGTGACGCATGTCAAACAAATCCAAAAAGATTTCCATGCCCACACTTACCAACCAGCCAGCGACCAACCAAATTGACCTGTAACATCATGCGTTAAGCACAGGGGTTTAGTCTGCACACATTCGCAAATACGCCTGCCCTCTGCCTGTCCAATTAAAATGCATGTTCTTATTGTAGAGACTCACTAAGTTAGAGTTAGGGACTACAGAAAACGGGGTGCCTTGACAGGGTCTGTATTTGTAAATGTGTGCAGACTAAACCCCTGTTCTTATATATATATATATATATATATATATATATATATATATATATATACTGTATATATATATATACACATATGCTGTATATACACAGTATATATATATATATATATATATATATATATATATATATATAATATTTTTTAGTGACTGGGTTTAACTATCTTTTACTTTTTTAAAAAGTCACAATAAAATGAATGAAAAAAATGCAAACGTGCATTTTTACAACTTTTATAATACTGGGAAAAAATATCCTTAATTATATTTGTACTGTATATAGAGGCTTACTTACTTCTCATAAACATTATTACAAATATACCCTGATTAAATAGATAGGCATTAGGTAGGCGATAAAGCTAATAAGATAGAGATAGATAGATAGATAGATAGATAGATAGATAGATAGATAGATAGATAGATAGATAGATAGATAGATAGATAGATAGATAGATAGATAGATAGATAGATAGATAGATAGATAGATAGATAGATAGATAGATAGATAGATAGATAGATAGATAGATAGATAGATAGATAGATAGATAGATAGATAGATAGATAGATAGATAGATAGATAGATAGATAGATAGATAGATAGATTCCACATTTCTGAAGCACTCAGGCCTTTTATGTCACTCTCTGCTATGGTTATCACTGCCTTTCCTTCTTTTTATGTGTTAATGATTGTTACTAAAGAACAGAAGTTTGAAGCTTGACGTTGTCACTGAGACAATATAAGGAAACGTATGTGATTAATGATGAAGTGAAATGGGGCAGGGAGTGGGTGGGACCCCATTTACTTTAGCTACTAAAAAAAATGTTTGAGGTCAACACATAACTTTCCCCTAACACATTTTTATAATGAATTTATTCATTTAAATGCAACCACACCAAGCACAATTTGCCCCAGGCAAGAAATATTTAAATGATATTCACGGGGTCTATTCAGACAGACGCAACATATTTTGCCTAAGAATATTTTAACCTCTTAGGAGGCAAAGGAAACGTGCCCAGCCTTAAATAACTTAACATGCCTACTCCACAATATTTTACTAGGCTGCACGGGTGGGGAGAAGGTGTAGACAAATGGCAATAGGGACCATTTTGGATCATTATTTTCTGGCTTATTGCACAAACAAAGAAAAATGCTACAACCAAAAAGAAGCTAAAAATAACAATCTTCTTAGTTGTACATGTTAGAAGACATTGGGAAAGGCTAAATTTTAAAATGTAATGAAGTTATAATATGTGACCATGTTAGATGCTGTTACAGAGTTAAATTATATGTAAACCGCCACCTTGTAAAATAAGCCATTCCCTTTAAAATAGAAATGAAAGGCAAAACATTTGTGTATACATTTTAAAAAAAAACATTATAAATACCTTTGTTTCTCTTTTTTTTTTTTTTTTTTTTTATAACTGATCACATACCCTCTGTTCTCAGCTGCATAAGGAGCTCAGAAAGCGGGGGGAGAAGAAACAGCAGCATGCTGAACTTCCCTGTGAAAAGCTGTGCGTAGGGGGCTGTTTCAGCACAAGTCTGATCATTGTATGAGAGAAGGGTGAGTTCCTAGCACAGATAGAAAACTGACCACCCTGTGCTCTCAAGCCTAGTGTGATCAGTTTTTAATAGGAGGGCAATTCGGCTGTCAGGAACACTAGGTATTCCACACAAAGAAAGCAATACAAAGAGAGCAGGATGCTTTTTCATACAAGTAAATGGTACAGCAGGCATATATCAGGAAAATAAAATGTAGCATTTACATATTCTTTAAAGCTGATCTCAAGAAATATAATAAAGTGTTATTATTTATCCCATTTATGTATTCATTAAAAACATTTAAACTTAAAGCTACTGTAAGTGCATGAATCCACCTTTTCTTTAACTTCTTGCAATGGCCTACATAGCATGACATGAACAGAAAAAGGCAGCATTGGGAGCTTTAGGCTCTAAGTTACAGCACCGTCAATCTAAAGCTAACTATAAACTAGTAGACTTTTGAACAACAGTTGTACAAACATTTGTACGGAAATTCTCAGTACATTTGATGACTTGACAAGCGTCATTCGAAAGTACTTTAAAATGTAATTCACTTTTAACATTCAATTTTGCAATGACTGCAATTTTAACGAAAACCACATACACTGTTAGAAATGTGTTGCTGATAACAATCTCTGTGCCTTTCTATGCATTGCAGGCTGATCATAGCTGGTGGGAGGGGCCAGCAGAGGGCTGTACATAGCTTCTTGAAAAAAACACATTACCGTGCCTCAGTATTCCTCCCATGGGCCCTTAGCCCTGTTGCAAGCATTAGGCTGGATCTTGGAAAGAGTTATGTATATATCAAAATGCCTTGATGGGTGAGTGTCAGTCTGGAGGAGTGAGTGTGTAGGCAGGTGCAGTCTGTACTTCCCACTGCAAGTGACACTCAACAGAGGCTGCAATGCAGAAGGGAAAGGAGGCTTGTAGGGAACATGGTTCCTCTATGACTTCCTGCATGCACAGGAGACAGCTGTGGATGCTGATAACCCACATGACTCCAGTGGCCATCTTGGGTCAGGCAGAGTCTATTTAAGACTCTGGCTCCTGGATTTAGCGTGCTTTATGCAAGTGGCTAGTGTAGGGACAGATTCCCACGTCTGGCAGGGACAATACTTAGAGAAAGGAAAAGGTTCAGTGTTGGGACTACGTTTATCTCGCTTCAAGAAGCCTTCCCTTTTGCGTGTGGACCGGCCATGTTCCATTCTGCTCCTCATTGCAGATGCTGAGGGCATATTTACTGTCTATAGACCGCTGTTACAGTTCATAAGTGGCTCCGGAAAGGCATGCTTATCTGCCGGGCTTAGTTGAGTTTCATACCTTTCTACAATATATTGTTTTTGCCTAACTTGGACTCTATGTGTTTACTGCCTGGCACACCATGCTACACCTTGCTCACAGGTGTTCCTAGGCAGACTGCATTCTTACCATCCTGGGTAACACCCACATAGGACACTGAGCCTCCATGATTAAAAGAACAATAAAAGAAAAGAATGGGCCAGAGACATTAAAGTGGTTCTAAAGGCAGAAAGTGTGCAGCAGCCCCCCTAAGCCCTCCTATTAATTACCTGATCCCCATCTCGATCCAGCAATGCTGTGCGAGAGACTTGGCTGTCTGGGACTCTCCCTCCTGTTTGGTTGAGACACACAGCGGGTGCCATTGGCTCCCGCTGCTGTTAATTAAAGTCAGTGAGCCAATGAGGAGAGAGAGGGGGCCGGTCCAAGCCGTAGCTCTGTGTCTGAATGGAATAGACACACAGAGCAGTGGCTCAGCTCGGGTGTCCCCAAAGCAAGCTGCTTGCTGTGGGAGCACTTGGCAGGAGGGAGGGGCCAGGAGAGCCGGCAAGGGACCCAAGAAGAGGAAGATCCAGGCTGCTCTGTGCAAAATCAACTGCACAGGGGAGGTAAGTATAACATGTTTGTTATTTTTAACCACTTGCCGACCAGTCACGTTGACTGTACTGCGGCAAAGTGGCTCGTTCCCGTCCAGCGACGCAGACCTACGTCGCTGGACTCCTCCCCTTGTGGCTCACTTCCACTGTATTCAGTCACAGCGGAAGTCGGGCCAGGGGAGGAGCGGCGGTGATCACCGCCGCTCTTCCCCGATCGTCGGGGAATCGAGTCTGGAGATCCGCCCGCTTGTGTAAACAAAGCGGGCGGATCTCCTAAGTGACAGGCAGGGTGAGATTGCAGGGTTCAGCATAGCTGAACCTGCGATCTGTCCCTGTGTCACTCAGTCACCTCCCCCCACACACGTTAGTAAGCACCAGGCATACATTAACCCCTTGATCACCAATAAAAATTAACCCCTTCCCTGCCAGTGTCATTTTTACAGTAACAGTGCATATGTATAGCACTGATTACTGTCACTGGCACCCCCAAAAGTGTCAAAAATGTCAGTAAAGGGTCCGATCTGTCTGCCGCAATGTCGCAGTCCCGCAAAAAAATCGCAGATCGCCGCCATTACTCGTTAAAAAAAAACACCAAAAAATGACAGAAATCTTTCCCTTATTTAGTAAACGCAATAACTTTTGCGCAAACTAATCAAAATACGCTCATTTCGATTTTTTTTTACCAAAAATATGTAGCAGAAAACAAATTGGCCTAAAATGATAAAAAATTTTGATTTTTACATTTTTTTTTTTAGGGGGGGGGGGAATGTGAAAAATATTGTTATTTTTTTCAAAATTGTCGCTCTTTTTTTGTTTATAGCGCAAAAAGTAAAGATCGCACAGGTGATCAAATACCACCAAAAGAAAGCTCTGTTTGTTGGAAAAAAGGACGTAAACTTTGTTTGGGTACAGCGTTGCATGACCGCGCAATTGTCAGGTAAAGTCGCACAGTGCCGAATCGCAAAAAGTGGCCTGGACGTAAGACAGCAAAATCCTCTGGTGGTAAAGTGGTTAAACATTAAAAAACAAAAATTTAGTACCACTTTAATGTTGGGGAGGAAAAGCTACATCCTCCAACCTGGAAGTAGGGTGGGCTCTATTTGATTTGCTGCTGTTTCTAATTCACAATGTAGGAAGCTCACAGTGTGCAGTGAAATCTGAGTAAGCAGTTTTAGTACAGGAAGGGGTCCTTTACAACTGAAAAAAACTGAAGGTAAGGCTGGAGATCAGCTTTAGGCAATGTTATAGGATGTATTTTTGGCAGATTTTGAACATTGAAGGTTTCGCTTCTAACTGTCAGTTTTGATCTCTTTTCCCATCCCAGAAAATCAGAACGCATAATTTTCTCTATGCCCAGGTTTTCCACATCGATCTAAAAAATACATTTTTCAAATCATCCTTCCTATAACAAACTACAAAGTGCTCTAATATTCCCACAAATCTCTGCTACAAACCAGTATCACTGCCTAATACAGCGCAGCGTTCTATACACAGACAAAGAGCAATTTTTATTCATTATAACGCAGTTCTGGGCATTTCCACTCCAATGTACAAACTTCCCATCCTGATATTTCACATCTCCTGCAGCGTTTCCAATTTGGAAGGGATCAGGGCTCTGGGCAAATAACAGTGTAAACTGATTTAAACATCTTGTAGTGCTTCATTATTTTTAATTATAACTTACTGGAAGAGAGTCAAACAGAATTCGGCTAAAGTAAACACTGAGAGCAAACAATATACAGCACCCATGGCTGAACCCTCACTTATATTGTAACTAATCAAAAAGACAAGATGAAATAAAAAAAATAAAAAAAAGAATTGTCATGAATGATTGCAAAGGCGGCTGAATTGACAATAGGTTCTGGGTAGATGTATGTGGGATAAATTGTTATTACTCTTTTTTTATCCTTTCTCTTGTAAGCATTGTCAAATGACAGATGTGTGCTAGAGGGCTTTATGTTCTTTATTGAATTAGCACCAGTGGAAAGGGCAACAGTGTTTGGTGATCCTTGATATATGAAGATCAATAATTTGATGTCACACCCTTCGCTGCAGCTGTTCTACAAACATATGGCCTGCAAGAATTACATAGAAATGACAAAAAAACGGCATGCTGGCACACACCTGTTCTGCCAAGAACATATAAGTGGTGTGATAAGAAGATCGGCTTAAAACAATTTGTGATCAAACTTAAAGTTTAATAGGTAAACTTGTGGAACTTAATCTATTTAAAATCCCTTTTGTGTCCAAAATTAGAACATGAAAACACTATGTAGCTCCCCAGAAGGCTACTAGTGTTTAAATTTAGTTTTTCGCCTCTCTGTAGCTAGGAAGAGCATTAAAGTGATAATAAAGTCTTGGTTTTTTGTTCTTAAAACAAACATGTTATACCTGCTCTGTGTAATGGTTTTGCACAGCGCAGCCCAGATCCTCCTCTTCTCAGGTCCCTCGCCAGCGCTCCTGGCCCCTCTCTCCGGCCAAGTACCCCCACAGCAAGCAGCTTGCTATGGGGTCACCCAGGCCGAGCCGCTGCTCTGTGTGTCTATTTAGACATTGAGCCCCCTCTCTCCTTATTGGCTCACTGACTTTGATTTACAACAGCGGGAGCCAATGGTGCAATGAGGTGGGAGAGTCCCGGACAGCGGAGACTCTCAGGGAAGATTGCTGGATCAAGATGGGGCTCAGGTAAGTATTGGGGGGGCTGAGAGGGGCTGCTGCACACGGAAGGTTTTTTTTATCTTAATGCATAGAGTGCATTAACGTGATTGTAAAGTCTAATTTTTTTTTTCAATAAAAATAACACGTTATATTTACCTGCTCTATGCAGTTGGTTTTGAACAGAGCAGCGCAGATTCTTCTCTACTCATGTTCCTCTTTGGCTCTCCTAACCCCTCGCTGCCTTTGAGTGCCCCCACAGCAAGCAGCTTGCTATGGGGGCACCCAAGCCGAGTCACTGGTCCATGTATCCATTCAGAGACGGCACTGTGGTTTGGCCCTGCCCCCTCTCTCTCCTCATAAGCTAACTGACTTTGATTGACAGCAGCAGGAACCAATGGCACCACTGCTGTGTCTTAGCCAATGAGGAGGGGAGTCCTGGATGGCTGAGACAGTCGTGGACATTGGTGAATCAAGAGGGGGCTCAGGTAAGCAGTGGGGGGGGGGGGGCTGCTACACACAGAAGGATTTTTTATTCTAATGCATAGAATGCATAAAGATAAAAAACCTTCTGACTTTACAACCCCTTTAAGATAAAAAAAAAAACATCTGCCCTTAGAACCACTTTAATTTTTTGGTTAAGTCTGTTCAGGGGACTGTTGGTAGAAGCTCAGTTGCTTTAAGTATTGGGACATAGTGGGTGGAAGAATACAGACCATGGCATGCATATTAATGCCTCTCCAGTGACCAGCAGGGGGCTGAAAGGGGTAGAAATTGGCTGAGATCCAGAACAGAGCTCTCTTCTTCCTGGGGGAGTTCACCTGCAGCTAAAATAATCCTTTTTGGGGTCGCAGCTTCTGCCTTGGCTGGGGGACCTCTGGCCTAGCCTCCTGAAGATTGCAAAGAGCTCTTCTAGGGATCCAGGACACAGGCAATCCAAGTACAGAAACGAACTGATACTGCAGGCAGCTAAACAGTATTCAGGAAAAAAGTGAGTACTAGCCTTCTGGACCTAGAGACTTTCTTTGGGTTCTTTTGGGAGAGCTTTTCTTTTATACACTCGAGACTATACTTCTGCTGAAGAGTCCCTGTTTAGTATCAGTCTACAGTCACTTTAACGGGGGTGCCTTCGCTCTGAAGGAATAGTTTAGATTTAGTGTCCTGCAAGTCGTTAAAGTTTATTGGAGTGTCCTTAGGCTTATCCTCACCCTATCCCAGTTCTCTAACAAAATAAAAACCACAAAAAAGACACACGCAGCCTGTTCTCTGCCTCGGGTGATTAGGAAATACCATGTGCCTAGCTGCTGTGTGCCTATCAGGGAATGGAACCTGGAACCAAACAGCCAGACCAGTCCCGGGGCTACAACTATACAAGATGTTAAATACTTACCCTCCCTTCCTACATTTCACCTTTGTAAACATTTGGACCTTAGTTTATTGGACAGAAGGATCTTTGAGTCTGGGGACAAAAATAGCAAACTCCTAGCAAATCTAGTAGCTGACTCCAAAATGCAAATGGTGGTGTCTGAAATATGTTCCTCGGATGGCCGAATTATCTCTGACCCTGACCTCATCCTGAATGAGTTCAGGACATTCTATGAGAACCTCTACAGAGCAATTCCTGGTTGGCCAGCTGAAAGGCTCAGTGAGTACTTGCGAGCCTTGTGCGGTTGCCCAAGATTTTACTGTTGAAGAAACGGCGATCCATTCTTTTCCCAGCAGTAAAATGCCAGGCGGCTTGCCCGTCGAATGGTACAGAATGTATGCGGCCCTAAACGCACCTAAACCTAAGATAAAATACAATGTGCCTCCTATAGGCCAATTTCCTTACTAAACTATGACTTCAAGATACTGGCAAAAATGTTAGCAACAAGGTTACAGACGATCCTCTGATCTCTGATAAACATTGACCAAACTGAATTTATGCCAGGGAAGTTGACAGACATAATTCTGTGAAAAGAGTATTTACACATATACAATTGCCTTCATCTGAGACCTCTACTAGGGTGTTGGTGGCGCTAGACATTGAAAAGGCATTAAATTCGGTGGCCTGGTCCTACATGTCCTCAGTTATGGAAGTCATGGGTTTTGGGGTTGAAATCCGCAGATGGATTGACATCTTATATAATTGCCCGACAGCTCGGATAAAACTGGGTGGTGCACTCTCATCTCCCTTCGCAATTGGAAGGGGTATTAGACAAGGTTGTCGCCAGCTGTCTTTGCCCTGGTGATGGTGCCACTTGCCACAGCCCTCAGACAGGCTGATGAAGTTAAGGGCATCAGAGTTGGCTCCATAGATGAAAAATTGGCCTTGTACGCAGATGACCTTATCCTCTTTTTAAAGGATCCTGATCCCTCTCTTAAAGAAACCTTAAACATCCTCTCTGGTTTCACTGAATGTTCGGGACTCAAAGTCAACTGGGATGTATCCCAGATACTACCAATTGACACTGTGGCAAGATCCCTAATGGACCCTAATCTCCCTTTAGTATGGACTAACAGAATAAAATATATTGGCATATACATCTCCCCAGCTGCCACTGATTATTACTCATTGACCCTAGAGTCTTTGATACAAACTATGAAGGCTAGACTGAAAGCCTGGGCACATCTCCCCCTTTCCCTAATCGGGCAAATTAACTTGTTTAAAATGAGGCTCTTGTCATAATTTCCTTATGTCCTTAGGCATTCCCCAGTGTGGATACCCAAAAAAGTTTTTCGCCTGATAAATACTGTTTTGCTCTCCTTTATTTGGGGCTCGGGTCAACCCAGATATAAGTTAACAGTGTTACAAAGACCATGGGGTGAAGGTGGTCTGGCTTGTCCTGACCTTTGTAAATACTGTACTTTTTGGCCACCTTATTGTCCCATGCACACAACTGGCTAATCTCAGAGGAGTCCAATGAAGCAGTGGTTCTAGAGGCAGCTTGTTTGGGCTCTCATGAGGCGCTAAGGAATCTGCTTTATCGAGGGCTCTGCGCGCCTTTACCCCTGACAAAGGCTATGAAAACTGTTCCAAAAGCATGGTCCGCAGCTAAATCCTTACGCCCTATACCACCCTGGCATATCTCACCACATCCTTTCTGGTTTAATCCAAAGCTGCCAGAGTTCATGTCGGTACGTGATCCTAGTGTATGAGCATCCAAAGGTATTAACTATATAGACCAGATATGTACTCAAGGCCGGATGTGGACATTTGATGAGTTAAAACAATTTTATGGTTTGCCCAACTGGTACCTGTTCAGATTTTTACAGCTCAGGCATGCTTTTAATTCCCAGTTTGAGAGCTCCCATGTGACTTTCTATACTTGGGCTCTGGAGGATCTGCTCAGGGGTCAGTCTTTGGTCAAGCCTTTATCTATTATCTATAAAAAGTTCTTGCCCAACTTTCACGTGGGGATGGAGACTCTCAAGGCACAAGTGGGTGGGGGACTTTCCTTCATTAGATGAAGAAGATTGGGAGGATATGTTGGGGTGCTCATTCTCTTACCTGGTCTCCTCCAGAGACAGATTAATTCAATTTAAAATCTTGCATAGGGTCTATTTCACACCCACGCATCTACATAAAATATACCCTTCCATATCAGATTCCTGTTGGAGGAGTGCTCCCCCATCAGCAGACTTTTCTCATGTGTTCTGGTCCTGTACACAGATCGGAAAATTCTGGTCTGAGGTCAGCGCTTGCATACTGTCTGTCACTACGGTCCAAATGCTACAACAGTAGAGGTATGTCTGTTAGGACGTGTTGACCCCTTGGCCCCTGGCCGAGCAGTCAGAACCCTTATGGGGTTGCTACTATATTATGCACGCAAGGCCGTTGTTCTCTGGTTGAAATCCCCCACAGCACCATCAATCAATTTTTGGAAGAATTTGGTCAATTTGGCTCTGCTACTGTATAAGTCCACTTATCTATCTCGTGGCTCTACCAAAAAATTACATAAAGTGTGGGAGATATGGGTGGAAACCTCTTCTGCAGATGCTATAGACGAATAACCAGAATTCCGTCCTATATTTAAACTGAAGTGTAATAGTGGTTTTGTTCCTATATACTCCAGTAGGTTAATCCCGGGTCCTGGGAGAATGTATATCTCATCATTTTCTTGTGCTTCGGCCCTGAGTGCTATGAAAGTTCTGTGCATTATCCTTATGGGCCGACCTGTTTATGTGGTCTGAGCGTACCGACATATAGTTTGTTGTTTTCTATTTAATTATGGTATTTTATTTGTTTTTTTTACGAGCCTAGGTAAGCCCGGTAGGCTCTGTTTTGTACCACCTTTTGAAAAATGACAATAAAAAGTGTCTAGGCAGTGGTAAGTTAAAGTGTTACCAAACCCCCAACAGTAAAACCAGTCTGTATATACAGTAAAGCATTCTGCTTATACTCACTGTGGAACCTAAGGGGTTAAACCTGCTCATTGTGTAAAAGGGCTGTTTGATCCTGTCTTCTCTGATCCTCCCTTTCTTCCACAGTCCCCAATCAATCTCCTGATAAGATAGATCCTTTGGAGTCACTCTGCACATGCTCAGTTTGGTGTGTATTGCTAGAGAGTTATGTTTCTTGGGAGGGTGCACGTGACCAGCACATGGGCCAATCAGCACTTTCCAGACAGAGGGTCAAAGGGTCCTGCAGCCTCATAGAACAGTCAGAGTAGAATGAAAACTCCTCCTACAAGCTTTATCCAGGCATTAATAGAAGCCACAAGACTGCTATATACTGCTGATGAGAAAAGGTATTTAGCAGTTTATATTTACTAAAATAATTGCATTTCCATATTCTGTGTACTGTGGGAGACCAGATATAGTGAATGCAGGGTCCTGGGTTTAGTAACACTTTAAACCTTTGCCCTTTTGTAGAGCTGTGGGTGCCACTGCTATCCAGCACTTCTGAGTGTCCAAAGTCAAGGTAAAAACAAATTCTCCTGCGCTCAAGTGGTGTGTGATGAGGGAAAAATAGAAGTTCAATGGTCTTTTGTTGGTATCACTTGTGGTCTTGCTGCCCCCTCAGGAACAAGGGTATCCAGACCATACTAAAAAACAACAATAAGAGAAGGGGCGCACTGACCTAGTGCATTACCACTAAAAAGGTTTATTAAAATTTTACAGACAACTGCAAACTATCCAGCACCGTGCAGTGCCTTGGCTACCTTGGAGATCTTCTGTTTGACTATATATGTGTGCTAACTACAATTGTATTGCGAGTATTATGTACATTTTTTTAAATTTTTAATAAACCTTTTTAGTGGTAATGCACTAGGTCGGTGCGCCCTTCTCTTGTTGTCCAAAGTCAAGACCTCACTGGTAAGCTGAAAGCAATATCATACAGAAAGAAGTTTTTCTGCAACCAGCCTATTTGTTTTTGTCGAACGATCAGTGCAGCAGCAACACTGGTCATTGGTGTATTCTGATGGCGGGAAAAGTCTCCTCGCTGTCAGAATACAAAACCACAGCAGGAAGGATTCCTCCATCCACATCAAATGTGTGGATGAGGGAATTGGCTGGTTGAACATAAAAAAAAATGAATCATGTATGGCCGGCTTAATACCTACTTAAAATAGAAAAGTTGGTAAAACAAAAACATTTTCAAAGTGTAAAATGCCTTTAAGACTGGGAACAGCCAATAGAGGGACAGCAATAAATGCATGAAACAGCTCAACTTGTAAGCAAAGCTGCAGATAATTCCACTCATAACAACATCAGTTCCAGAATTCAGACTTTATAGAGATGTAACCACAAAGGACATTTTACTCTCATTTTAAAAATTCTACTTTCCCTTTAACTGTTTACTTATATTTTCTCGTCCAAGTAAAAACAGACGGTGTTATAACGGAAAGGACAGGCGATGATTATTTATGCTTTGGGATATGAGAGTTATAGCATTATAAAAACCAGTATGTTCTCGATTAACTGCCTTTAGGGTTACTTTCAAATCAACTATTATTATGCAATGCGGCTGCCAATTCTTTGAAGCTCTGCTAATCACAGAATAAATACCAAGTGTACACAGCTATCCATGATTACGCTTTTCAGAACTTCATTAAAGTATTGATATAGTCTAATAAAGCCCAATGTTAAAGAGCAATGCTGGGTGGCAAGTACAATTAGCCAGCTAATGCAATCAAGGAAGCATTGCAACTGACTCTACTCAATGTACCTTATACTTTGGAATTTTCACAAATTACCCATGAAGCCTAAAGAATTGAGTAGGGCTTTTAGCATGCCTCTTACAGTCAATCTTTGCTGTAAGATCAAACATATTTTCCGGAGTGCCTCCACATAATGGCTCCAGGGAAATGCACAGATCATAAGCATGAATCATTAGCATGTGGCAGTATTGTGTTCTTTCTTTCTCAGTACAAGTCTGTGGGTTAGGTCTGACCTGAATAAATATAGTAGCCTCTAACGACACATTCACATGTGCTTTGGTCTCTGAAGAGTAACCCAAAGTTTGATTACTCTTCGGAGAACATTTGATAGGCCATGGGGAGGCAATGTGTTGGGTAGGTGCAGCGTGGTGTGGTAGGCAGTAAATACTCGAGTCCCAATTGCAAACAATGTTGTATGGCAATAGCAGTTTGACAGCACAAACAGACCCGGAAAGAGGCCTACCCATCTGGTGCCACTTACAACTATTCATCGGAGAAGACCCAGAGATGCCAACAGCATCTGCTCAATGAAGTGCTTCCTGCCAGATCCAACTTGAATGGGAAGCATCCTGAAGAGGTAGCCATAATCCCTGCTCTTTCCCTACTCCCTCTTTTCCTATCGCTACAACTGTCCCTGTTGGACGGGGAACCAGTCTCTAACCTGTCCACTCACATAAAGCTCGCCAAACTCAGAAGTCAGAGTCTTAAATAGACTCTGCTTAACCTAAGAAGGGCCACTAGTGTCACATGGGGTATGTGCATCCAACCGGAGAACATAGACTGCACCTGTCTACAAATGTATCACCTCCTCACCTCCTGCTTTAACCCATGAACTGCAACACAACCCCATGTATTGTATCCAGTCAAAACTAAGAGACTAAGAAAAGATGGGGCTTTGTATAGGCTGATTGAAAGAGGAGGATCACAGATATCACACAGTTATAATAAAATGTACTCTTTATTGTGCATATATGTATAAAAAATATATATCACATAGACATATATCCAATAAAAAATATAAAAGAAAGAAAAACACATGTGTAGAAATAAATTCCTAAATTCTACATAGAGACCGTACCATCTTTGTGATACGGACTGTATCAGCATTCCCTATTGGAATTTATTTCTACACATGTGTTTTTCTTTCTTTTATATTTTCTACTGGATATATGTCTATGTGATATATATATTTTATACATATATGCACAATAAAGAATACATTTTATTATAACTGTGTGATATCTGTGATCCTCCTCTTTCCATCAGCCTATACAAAGCCCCATCTTTTCTTAGTCTCTTAGTTTCAATTAATCCAGGGGTATGGGCTACCTATCATGGTAATTTCTATCAATATTGCATCCAGTCATGGGGTGCTTGCAAAGCGGCCCCATTCACTTTAATAGGTCGTGTTCAGCGGGTACTACGCCCACAAAAAGCAACAGGGGAGATAATTCCTTCAGCAGCCACAAAGCAAGGCATCATGGCCATTGCATGGGTACACCACTGGCCGCTGCCTCTGCAGATAAAGTGTAAGTGGTTGGGGGGGGACAATAAAAGCACAGCTCAAATGCAAGGTTTTATCTAATCTTAACCACTATAGTGAACAAGCCTTAAGGCTACATTCAGGTAGCCAAATAGCAGAGGATAATTTGCTGCATTTAGAGGCAACACCCTGTGTATACCTATATACAAACTGGCTGCAGCTTTGTGTGGTGCTAAAACTCCACATAAACACAGACTCTGGATGCATATTGTCTACATCCAGGGTCAATCAGAGGCTCTATTCACATGTAACCACTCAGATGAGCAGTTACATGTGAACAGCGGAGGTGCCAGCCACAGATTTGTACAGAGTACAGATCTGACAGCCACCGTTGACAGTTTCAGCTGTTCGCACACAAGCATCATTTACAACCGCCAGCAAAAATATACACATTTTTGCTGGTTGCCATCCCTGGCTGCTGCTGTGTGGCTGTTTGAATGTAGCCTAAAAGTCTAACTGAGCTAATTTCAACAGAAATCGGCAAAGGAAGATCATTACATGCCCTGTTATACATATGACCCCTTTGAGGGATCATTTACAGCTTTGTATACAGGTTACAGTAGTCAAAATACAGTGTAGCAAGCGGGTAAAAATGTGGAGGTCACACAAAAATGATTTCCAAGTAAACAATACAAAAATGTGCACTATATACTCTATAGCCCTGGTGTCCAACGAAGTTGCACGTTGCCCTTGGGCACTTACTGTTCGGTCCTCGTAGCCTGATGACTACCTTACCTAGAGGGTAACTTAAGCCAGCAAAGTAAAAATATGCTTTAGCCCGGATTTTAATAGGCAACTCATTAGGTTTATCTCTTTAACACCATCTTATTTTTTTCCTTGCTCTCCAATTCTTTTCTCTTTTTAGGTTTCTTTAACTTTGATCTTTTATAACAGATCTTGCTGTGTCACAAGTAAATGTTAAAGTAGATTTTAAGTAAAATCCTAACTATATCTAAACCTGTTCCCAGCCCCATTCTACGCAGGGCTGGTGCCAGGATTTTTGACACCCTAGGCAAAACCTTTTTTTGCCACCCCTGGCTCCACCCCTGACTCCACCCCCTTCAACTTGCCTATGAAAACAGTGGAGGTGGTGGGGTTAACGATTTGTATGGCGCATCTCCACCTATTTCTTCAGCCTTGGGCTGCAGGCCAGAACCTGCCCCTCTGGACCCAGCCTGATGACAAATAGTGGCAGCTCACTTCCTCTCACCAGCTGTGGTCTGCAGGCCCTGGGCCCGCACCTGCGCCTCTGGACACTGAAGACAAACAACACCAGCATGCTTGCTTGACACGTTAGCAGCACGCCGGTGCGGCGCCCCGTACTGATGTGCACTCTAGGCCAGCCCTGATTCTATGACTATTCTAACTACCCTGCAAAAGGAAAGATGTCTATACTAACCTATTCTTACGATATTTCTAGTGGCCGGCTTCAGTGAAGAGGAGAGATCACCAACAATGACAGCAGAGGCTTACTATGGGGCATCTATTGTCAGCTTTCTCTCCTCTACACTGAAACCTGATCATGTGATGGACCAGAGCGCCCTCAGAATAGGTAAGTATAGACATATTTCCATCTATTGTCAGCTTTCTCTCCTCTACACTGAAACCTGATCATGTGATGGACCAGAGCGCCCTCAGAATAGGTAAGTATAGACATATTTCCATTTACAGGGTAGTTAGAATAGGCTTAAAATGGGGGTGGGAGCAAGTTAAAGTGGTTGTAAAGGCAGAAGATTTTTTATCCTAATGCATTCGACGCATTAGGATAAAAAAACTACTGTGTCCAGCAGCCCCCATCTGCCCCCCTAATACTTACCTGAGCCCATCTCAATCAAGCAATGTTTCACGAGAGACTCGGCTATATGGTTGACTCCCGTTGCTGTAATTTAAACTCAGTGAGCCAATGAGGAGAGAAAGGGGTTGGGGGCTAGTAGTGGCTCCGTGTCTGAGTGGACACTCGGAGTTACGGCTCGGGAAGCCCCCATAGCAAGCTGCTTGCTGTGGGGGCACTCTGCAGGAGGGAGGGACCAGGAGCACTGAAGAGGGACCCAAAAAGAGGAGGATCTGGGCTGCTCTGTGTAAAACCACTGCACAGAGAAGGTAAGTATGACATGTTTGTTATTTTTTAAAAAAAGTAAAAAAACTAGACTTTAGTATCACTTTAGGGCAGCCTTTTTTAACCTTTTCAACACAGAGGACCCCTTGAAATACATTTCTGGTCTCGGGGAACCCCTGCTAAAAATTAAAAATCTACAACTCATGACACATTAGTGTGACAGTCAGTGGGAAGAATGCTCCTTACTCTTGTCATCATTGAGAAGAATTACCCCCTTACACATAGCTAAAAGGAACAATGGTGTCATTGGGAACTTATCTGAGAGGTAGAAATTGCCTATTGCTCAAGGAACCCCCAGCAACCTCAGGAGGAACCCTAGGGTTCCACGGAACCCTGGTTGAGAAACCCTGCTTAGGGTATAGGTAGGATTGACTGGTATGCTACTTTAGGTGGTTTGCAGAAAGCACAAATGTTAAAGCATGGGTTTGCAAAGTGGCAATAATAAGAGTGACTTTCGGTAGTCTTATGCAATATGTCTCCTGCAGCATGGTTCCAACAACACCTATAGCATGTCTGCAGACTCTGACAGTTTTTTGTAGCATTGCATTCTTTTTATGTTAAATGTGGTCCTTTGGTCATGTCAGGGGTCGCACCTAAGGCCCACTATCTCAAGAAAGTTAACCACCACTGCTCTATAGAATCCCTAAAGGAACTGCAAAGCACCATTGTGGTAAAAATGGTAACACTAGTGCTAAATGAGCAGATAGTCGCCTGTGTGCATTTCAAGGCTTAAGACCTAAATCCAGGTTGCTGTTAAATTTACCCATGCACTGAGGTCCCCCATTACTTTCTGGGCTAAATGATTATTTGGCTAAGGGCCAATTCTCATGCCATTTGGGTGCAACCCGATTTTCAGCCCATTCATTTGAATAGACTGACACCTGCTGCAGATTGCAAATGCGGTGTGTTTTGAACGCGGTGACGTAAATGCGCATTGGAACACGGGTTTCCCGCACCTCATTCTGGTGTGAATTGGCCCCAAGTGAGAGAGGAATAAGTACAAATGCTTACCTTACTCTCCAATTCCCTGGCAACCGGAACTCTCCTCTGCTGTTAAATGCTCTAGGTTGCGGGCAAGGTCTTTGCTATCCTCCTATACAATGTAGGACAGCTGGTCCTGCATTGCATGTGATGACTAGAGATAAGATTCAGGTTCTCAAATTCAAACTAAATCTAGCCCATTTGCCATTTAGCCTAATTATTTAAAAATGATAGCCCCCAGGCTTCCCCCTAGCTGCCAGAGGAATGAGGAGTAAGGTATTACTGCTTACTCCAATACCCCTAGACCTAAAGTGATACTAAAGCTTAATTTTTTTTTCTAAAATAACAACATGTTATACTACCATTGCAAAGAGCAGCTCCAATCCTCTTCTTTTCAGCCCCCTGCTCCTGGCTCCTCCCCCTCGAGCAGTGCCCCATAGCAAGCCGCTTACCCTGAGGGCACCGCTGCATGCACACTCCTGAGACGCTGCTGTATGCGTCCATAAGACACATACAGCTGCGGCCCGTCCCTGCCCCCCGCTCTCCTCATTGGCTCACTGGCTGCAATTGACAGCAAATAAGGAGGGAGAGTCCCAGGACACCAGTGGCTATCGTGAACATCGCTGAATCGGAGAAAGCTCAGGTAAGGATTGGGGGACTGAGAGGGGGGGGGGGTGATGAAGGTAAAAAATCTTCAGCCTTTAGAACCACTTTAAACAAGCATTTAACCCTTGCAGTGGAGGAGATGCAAAGGGTGAACAATAACAAAAAAATTGCACTACAGTAGCAGTGTCCCCATCTTAGGATAATTTATTGTACAAAAATACATAAAGTACCATAATATAACAATCCCCATAAAAACCCACCCACTAGTTCCCCCATTTCAAGGAGATATACACTTTTGACAATACTGTCAATCCAACTATATCAAACATATGTTAGTTATATGTTATAGTTAGTACTGTCCATCCAAGTACAGTATCCACACCCTAATTTCCTCATAGTGTATAAAAGGGTGGCCAATCCCTTCTTGCCTTTCCTTGTGGTCCATCACTATGATGGGCAGCCCTAAAGTCCGTAAAGCACGTTGGGAGAGGGAGTGGGCCCACGCAATCTTGGTGCCTTCGTTGTTTCATGGCCTGCTCCAAAACTAGGACCTTAATGGGACCGACAAGTTTAGGTTAAAAGCTTTTCATGAGAAATGATAACCTGCATATGAAAAGTTACATTGTTTATGTTAGGAACTAATGAGGCGACCAATGCAGGGAAACACTAGGAAAAAAAAAATAGAAAAAACTCTAGAGAAATTACCATGTGATTTAATAAAAGAGTTTTACTTGTTTGGTTACAAAATTGCTCCCTTTGGATTGAACTGAAGCTTGATTCAACCTTCCAATGTCAGTTATCATTTTTAAAACAGCTTGACCTGGAAGCAAGCCGCTAAAATTGTGGTGACTGTTAATGACAGTTTTATTGGACTCCATGCTTATAGTTCACATTTTGAGGTCTGTATGTAATTGATCTTTCTACCCTACATGAGAAACACTGCAATAAGTTGGATGCAGCTCCACATTATAGATATGGAGAAATAATAATGATGTCACCTTGAGACTCAAAGATCGAGCAACAGCAATCCTCGTCTTCCTCAATTCTCCCAACTGCAATGACCTCTACTCTCCACTACTAAATCTTAACAGTCTCAGCATTATTTCTGAATTATTCATGATAGCCCTTTCCTTCGGTACAAAATCCAGGAAAATGAAATGCATCTTGTCCCTGTCACCTTTACGGATATTTTTGGTAGAATATACAACATTATTTGGCATTTCAAAAAATTGAACTGCGCTGAAGGTGAAACCTGCACATCCTGTACAGGAAAAGAAGAATGCAAATTCCGGGGAATGCACGTTGAAATATTCAATTTTATGTGCATTGCTTACTAGAGATAATTACAGATTTGCTATGCATTATTCTGGTACACCACCCAGAGATGCATAGTGTTGTAGGAAAAGACCTTACCTATTTGGTACTGTCAGCAATAGAATAATTTCCATTCTACTCTCTCCACTCTCTCCTGTTTTAAAGATGTTTGCATACAAAGGATTAAATACACCCAATCCAGATAGTTACAGTTAAATCCATGTCTGTATGCCCTCCATAAACTTGCCAGATATGTCCTTGCTGAGCCTTAGTGAGGGGATAATCAACTTGCTGGGTTGGTTGGGACAGTTGCTGTTTCCCTCAAAATAAGCTAATACTGAGGTTGTCTGCTTAACCACTTAAGCCCCGGAGGATTTTCCTGCTAAACGACCAGGGGGTATTTTGCGATTCGGCACTTGCGTGAC
This sequence comes from Pelophylax lessonae, assembly GCF_965119305.1. Lineage (NCBI taxonomy): Eukaryota > Metazoa > Chordata > Amphibia > Anura > Ranidae > Pelophylax > Pelophylax lessonae. The sequence goes on from NC_138776.1 coordinate 69,146,067, forward strand.
TTTAACGGACAATTGCGCGGTCGTGCGACGCTGTACCTAAACGAATTTGACGTCCTTTTTTTCCCACAAACAGAGCTTTCTTTTGGTGGTATTTGATCACCCGTGCGATTTTTACTTTTTGCGCTATAAACAAAAAAAGAGCGTACATTTTGCAAAAATAACAATATTTTTCACATTTTTTTATATGAAATTCCCCCCAAAAAAAATGTAAAAATCAAAATTTTTTATTATTTTCGGCCAATTTGTTTTATGCTACATATTTTTGGTAAAAAAAATCGCAAAAAGCGTATTTTGATTGGTTTGCGCAAAAGTTATCGCGTTTACTAACAAAAGGAAAGATTTTTGTCATTTTTGTTGTTTTTTTTTAACGCGTAATGGCGGCGATCTGCGATTTTTTTTGCAGTACTGCGACATTGCGGCGGACAGATCGGACCCTTGACTGACATTTTTGACACTTTTGGGGTTACCAGTGACATTTCTACAGTAATCAGTGCTATACATATGCACTGTTACTGTAAAAATACACTGGTAGTGAAGGGGTTAACTTTATTTGGGAGGGAGGGGCTGTGTGTATCCCTAGGGGTGTGCTTTCTACTGTGATTGGCTGTGGCTTGAGCTGTAAGGACACTGATCAATGGATCTACATACTAGATCCGAGTGATCAGTGTCTTTACAGCGAGGAGAATGACAGGTGGCTTGTTTACACAAGCTGCCTGACATTCTCCCTCTCCCCCGCCGATCGCCGAGTGACCGGCGGACATCGGGTCCGCTGGTCACACACGCGGGGGGGTCCGTGACCGCGCGGGAGCGCGCCTCCGCGGGCGCGCGCTCGCTCCCCAGAGCCTCACAGGCGAGCGACGTAGACCTACGTCACTCTGCCTGTGAGGGGCTGACTGCCGCAGTAAATATACTGTGAGCAGTCGGCAAGCGGTTAATGTGACCCTCTTGGCTATGCAATGAGGCAGAGTTGTGTGAATCACAAGACTGGATGGAAGGAATGCAAATCCCTATGGGAATTGAAATGTTTATGTGGAGTTCTACCTTAACCAGTTTGGGACCTCCCACCGCATATATACTGTGGCAGGGCAGCCCGGCTGCGCAAAATCACATACATGTACGTTACTTTGTGGGAGCAGAGCAGTGCGTCCCGAGCCCACCCATTGTATGACAATAGCTAATGAAAATTTGCTATTGTCACACCGATCCTCCTCCTGGCCAATCAGGAAGCGTGTCCGATACGCGCTTCCTGATTGGCCGCAAGGCAAACCCCATGCCATTGGCCGAAGGAGGAGGCGGGAGCGGGAGGACTGGAGGAGATGCGCCGCCGGGAGACACAGTGAGGAGAAGCCGCCGCCGGGACTGAAGACAAGCCGCCGCCGCGGCTGCTCCAGGGCTCCAGGTAAGTGCACTGGTCTCGGGGGGGGGGGCACACTGCATTGAAGGGGGCATGCACGCACGCTGGTCACTGCATTGATGGGGGCATGGCAAGCTGGTCACTGCATTGAAGGGGGCACGGCAAGCTGGTCACTGCATTGATGGGAGCACGGCAAGCTGGTCACTGCATTGAAGGAGGCACGGCAAGCTGGTCACTGCATTGAAGGAGGCACGGCAAGCTGGTCACTGCATTGAAGGGGGCATGGCAGGCTGGTCACTGCATTGATGGGGACACGGCAAGCTGGTCACTGCATTGAAGGGGGCACGGCAAGCTGGTCACTGCATTGAAGGGGGCACGGCAAGCTTGTCACTGCATTGATGGGGGCACGGCAAGCTGGTCACTGCATTGATGGGGGCACGGCAAGCTGGTCACTGCATTAATGGGGGCACGGCACGCTGGTCACTGCATTGATGGGGGCACGGCACGCTGGTCACTGCATTGATGGGGGAACGGCACGCTGGTCACTGCATTGATGGGGGCACGGCACGCTGGTCACTGCATTGATGCGGGGCATGCTGGTCACTGCATTGAATGGGGGCATGCTGTGGTAACTCTGCATTGAATGGGGGCATGCTGTGGTAACTCTGCATTGAATGGGGGCATGCTGTGCTAACTCTGCATTGAATGGGGGCACGCTGTAGTAACTCTGCATTGAATGGGGGCATGCTGTGCTAACTCTGCATTGAATGGGGGCACGCTGTAGTAACTCTGCATTGAATGGGGGCACGCTGTAGTAACTCTGCATTGAATGGGGGCAGGTTGTGGTAACTCTGCATTGAATGGGGGCACGCTGTGGTAACTCTGCATTGAATGGGGGCACGCTGTAGTAACTCTGCATTGAATGGGGGCACGCTGTAGTAACTCTGCATTGAAGGGGGGCACGCTGTAGTAACTCTGCATTGAATGGGGGCACGCTGAAGTAACTCTGCATTGAATGGGGGTACGCTGTAGTAACTCTGCATTGAATGGGGGCACGCTGTAGTAACTCTGCATTGATGAGGGCACGCTGTAGTAACTCTGCATTGATGGGGGCACACTATACTTTGATTACTGAAGGCCCCTTTCACACATTTGTGACCTCAAAGTCATGCAATTTTTTGCCGCGTTTTTTGCCGCAAAGCAATGCCTATTAGATTTTTTCTGTTTGCGCCCCCCCAAAAATTTTGAGCACCAGCCGCCACTGCCTGCCAGTGTCATTTACGCAGTAACAGTGCATTTTTTTTAAGCACTGATCACTGCTATGATGACACTGGTCCCAAAAAAGTGTCAGATTTGTCCACTGCAATGTCGCAGTCCCGATGAAAATCGCTGATCACTGCCATTACAAGTAAAAACAATAAAAAAATTAAAAAGTTTATAAATGTATCCCATGGTTTGTAGACACTATAACTTTTGTGCAGACCAATCCATATACACGTATTAGGATTTTTTACCAAAAATATGTAGCAGAATACATATTGGCCTAAATTGATGAAAACATTTGATTTTAACATTTTTTTATTGGGAATGTTTTATAGCAGAAAGTAAAAAATATAGTTGTTTTTTTTTTCAAAATGATGGTTCTTTTTTTGTTTATAGCGCAAAAAAAAAAAAACAGCAGAGGTTACCAAATACCACCAAAAGAAAGCTATAGTGGGGAAAAAAATACATCAATTTTTTTGGGTACAGCATTGCACACCCGCACAATTGTCAGGTAAAGCTTTGCAGTGTCGTATCGGAAAAAATATCCTGGTCAGAAAGGGGGTAAAACCTTCCGGAGCTGAAGTGGTTAAAGAAGAACCCCAGACAAAAATAACAACTAAAAATGGAAAGCCCAATAAAGATACATTTTATAAACTAACTTTTGCTACAATATTCACTTTCAGTCTAAAGAGTTCTCCTACTGTAATTTTTCTACCAATAGATGACCTCAGTCTGACGACTGTCATCTTTCAACCCACTTCCTCTATGTTCAGATTGTCCTAGATCCACCCTCAGCCTATGACTGGACAGTCAAAGGAGAAGCAATAGACAGATGAACTGATTGGCTCCTTGTACTGCTTCTTCATCTTACACTCCAGTCCTGCTGTACAGGGACAAAAAGAGGCTGATACCAGGCCAGATTCAGATACTTATATGGCTTGTATTTAAAAAATAAATGTAATGGCATATTATTACAAAACTTTTATATTTGCTGATATTTTAGCATGAAGGGAAATGTTTTACCAATAGCAACTGGATTGCAGCTTCCAACACAGGTTCCAAAAAAAAAAACGTATTACGATTAACTGATGTGGTGATATAGTGCTCCTTTCAGAACTCTCTGATGTGTGAAACTTTGAGCAGACCCTTCCATTGTAACCAAATAAATGTATCAGAAAGCCATTGGTTATGGCTGCACTGGTTTTCAATGTCATTTAAGACACCAATGAAATTAAATAAGTTTGATAGATAAAAACATTTTAATGACGTCTGCATTATTCTCAGCCTCTCAATTACATCCTAGCTCGGAATGTTTAGCCACTTAGAATACAGAGGACAATTCCTGAAAGTCACCGTTAGACAGAAAGCTTGAACCACCAAATCTTTAGGTATGGGCAGAAAAACTGAAGAACCTTTTTGTTATGCAACATTAAGTCACCATTCATCGGTGAAATACACATTTTTTAGACACAATGAATTAAAAAGCTCATACAGTGGTTAACAGCATTCTGGGTTTGTCAGCAAAAAAAATAATCATTTCAATGTACCTTGAAAAGCGCAACCAGATTTTACAATACCGTTTTTTTAGCTACACATCTATTTGATTGTTTCAAGTATAAATCCACTTTTCTGGTAAATTAAATAAAGAAGGACAATGAAGTAAACAACTTTTTAAATATTAGCAATCTTGTTTTCTGCCCAATAAACTATTGAAAGCATTTAAGAAGAGAAAACTTTTTTGTTCATCTTGGATAGAGTAGGGAAGGTTTAAAATCCCTGTAAGGTGTGTCTGCCATCTGTGTCCCATTGGGGGGGGGTTCCTTTACCCTCTTGTCCTGTAGACACAGCAGGAGATGAGTGGGAATCTCTATAAAGTGAGTGAAACCCTTTCAGAGATACAGTAGTCATCACAGGAACAAATGTCCTAGTTTGAAGATTTCCCTTCTATCTCTGTTCTGGTGACAACCCAAAATTTGGGATTTCCCAATAACTTTGGTAGTCAGGAGAAAAGTGCACTGAAGGTCACTGATATGTGTAATGACTACAGAGGAATAGGTGCCCCCTTACAATGGTAATCAATAGGATAGGTGCCCCCTACATTAAAGTGGTTGTTAAGCCACTTATGTACTATCATGCCACCCCCTCTGTAATATAATAATAAATGTCCCTGTGCCTGTGTTATAGAAAAAATATGCCGATCTGTACCTATATCAGAGCAGCCCCCGGCACTCAGCTGACTCCTCGGCTCTCTCTTCTGACCAGCTGACAGCTCCAGCAGGCAGGACCGAGCACTGCCGCTGACATCAGCTGGGAAAGAGAGGAAGAGAGGAGAAAGAGAGCCGAGCAATCACATGATCGCCGGGAGCCGCTGTAAATATAGGTACAGATCGGCATATTTTTTCTCGGGCGGTCCCGAGAAGAAGTCAGGTGACGAAACCGGTAGGGCATGGCGATAGGAAGCTGAGACAGCACCGCCTGATTGGAAGAAAGCGCTGCTACAATGTATCCCTGTTAACAGACGGTTAGAGCAGTGGACATAATATACAAGCACAGATCCCTAATGTCTGGCAGACACCAACTATTGTAAGTGTTTTGAACTTAGATTTTAAATAAAATACCTATAGTCATATACAGTGTAACACTATGTGTGGCATTCCTCTTTGTTCCTCCATGTGATTCTACATTTGATTGAGCTGAGCTGTGGAGATCAAGGAGAGAGGAGTCCAGAGTGTAATTTAATGTGAATAAGGCTTGGCTGCTGGTTTTACCAGCAAAATATCTGGCGAGTTTACCCGGGCTCATTGATTATTGTGGTGAAAGGATCTTCACTGATAAACTGTGAGCATCTTGGAATTGTCTTAATCAGCACATTGGCACTTTTGTCACGGGAGGATTACAACATGGACTATGTTTAATTGAACTTTAATTTTGTAATTAAGATTGCATTATTTAAACTGGTGAATATTTTTCTTTTTATGCATTGCACTTTAATAAGATTTTTTTGACTGGTTTTTGCACCTGCACTTTGTGTGCACAAAAAATATTTTGAATTTTCATTATAATATATATATATATATATATATATATTGATTTTGATTTATTTGCTTTACGGCATCACATTAATTGTTCACTGGCACATATTTGTTGGGGGTTTTATTAATATTTAATATTTATTATTTATCATTTATAGATATATATTAACTTATTGGAACACAGACACTTCATGTTAGCACATTCTTGCACTCGCACTTTTTCATATGCTGCACATGAGATTTTAGTTTTTATTCACTGAACATCCACTATTTAAAACACTATATAAATAATTATTATTAAGAATCATCAACCATTTAAAATTATATTTAATTATTATTAATAATTATCTAACAATTCATTTAACAGATATTGCGCCTAATATATTTTCTTCTCTTTAAAGATATTTGAAGAGGCAGACACTCACATGGAGGATTAAATTGTGGAGGAAGGGAGGAGGGGGGTGATACAGATTGGGGGCCAGCCTAAACAGTGCTCCCGTTATCTACAATGTAGAGTTTTTGCTGCTGGTAGTTGATCAGAAATCTGGATTTAACCTTAATATACCCTTATCCCTTGCAGAATGTTAGGCTCCTAGACTTTGCTAAAATATACATTTCTACACAAAATTAATTAAGAAAAAAAAGGCTTTCTACACTATATTAATTTTGAAATGTATTACTATGTTTTGCAAATGTTTTACGTACTGCACTGTAAATACACATTGAGTCTGTCTAATTGGTTCTTTCAATTATTTTTCAAGGATGCATGCTTAGGTAATGTTAAAATAAATGATCAAATACATTTGACTTTCATCTCAACACATTCCTTATGTTTGCCATTTGACTTCTTATTTTTCTTTTTTTGCTATATACCGTGCCACTCACCCTGCCAAGTTATAGTTTCCTGTTACAATATTTCATTTTTATGTTCCCGATAAGGTTTTCTTACATATCTTTTTTGCTTTTACTTCTAATATAGTTGTCAGGACAAAAAGATTTGTAAGAAAAAAAAGAATGACCTTTTCATACTAAAATCAAAATATATGTAACGCGCAGTACACTGAATAAAACTCAAATGCAGGGAACAATGGTGTAGCTTGCAATTGCAACTCCCCAGAACAGGCCTGAGTGTATATGAACCTACACGGACAGGCACATAAAAAGAAAAATTCAATTTGAGGAAGCTGGATTCCAAATAGTGTCGTAGATCAGAAGTTTCCCACCTCTGGTCAATGGGCCACAGATGATCCACCAAGGATTGTTTGACGGGAAAGAAAATAATCAAATAATAATGTTTTCCTCAAAGTTTGAAAGTCAACACAAACCCACTAAAAAGTCCTTCATGCAGCAATGAAAGGAATTCACCAATGGGATATTAGAAAGGCGAAAAGCTTGACTCATCTTTTAGGGACTAAGAGACCTGGTGTTTATGATAAAGTGTAAAAAAATTAAAAGGAAAATTAGAAGGATTGCTGTTAAGAAAAATTTCATCCTTCAGATCCTTTTGATTACAAGGCCCAGAACAAACTAAAGATTTCTCCTTTTTCCAATTACTAATCAGAAATCCTGGTGAAAGGCATAGATAAGGTCTATAACTGTGGTACTCCAGAATCCCAAGCCAACCCATCATAGGTAACATGAAACACTGCTGGGGCTGTCATTATATCATGCAGATGATAATTTTACTATTTTGGCAAAAGAGAATTTACATTTACAAGAATGTACACACAATACGAGACATGTATTGTTTTTAGGGATAAAAAACATAAAATTTATAATTGTCTGGTGCACAGGTGGTCTCATTGGGTTATGGCACACTGTTGCCAGCAGAGCATGGGGAATAACTGGGCAATATGAGGCTTTCGGCTGTCTTCTAACAGTCACTTCTAAGGTTAGTGAAGACACATACAATTACAGACTCCCTTTGTCTCTCCGGGTCTGTGTGTATTTTAGCCCAATTTTGACTGATAATTTGATAATTTTGACAAATTTTGTAAAAATCACCTGAAATTTGAGCAGTTAATGGCAGTTTCAAGTGATAATAAAGGCTAAATAAAAAGAGGTCACACTCACCTGCTGTGCAACGCTACTACTCCTCTCCTGGCAGTCCCCTGCTGGCACTCCTCCTCTTCCCTCCTTTGGTTGTCTCCTGTAGCTAACAAGGCATCCATACAGCTGGGCAGCCAACCAGTCTTCCTTGTTTCATTTATTGCCAAAGATTTAGTGAAAGGTACAACAGAATAGATCCAAAATATTATAGGGGGAAACAATGTGGGGGGTTTAATAAAACATTCCAAGACCAAGAGTGCAAGTGATGAATAGTAAAAAAAGAAACAGGCCACGTTATTTGAGATGAAGATAGAGATGGTAGAGATGACTGTAAATCTGGCCATATACTGGTAGATTCTTCATATGAATGTTTGTAAGAAAAATCTCATCAGTACATATGATAATGCCATCAGAGACTTGAAGTCATTCAAATGTACTTCAAAATATAATTTGCCTTTAACATACGATTTGGAATTTATGTAATTTTTCTAACTAAAAACCCCATTCGCTGTTAGAAATTTGTTCATTTGAGAAACAATTTCCATCACGCACTTCAAATTTTCTAATCTCCGAGGTTGAAAACAAATGTCAATTTGACCCCTAACAATTAGAAAATATAAAGATCGTTACAGAAATAAAATTTTTTTAACAAAATTCTACTACTATTATTATAATCTGGGTTTCTCTATTGCCTTTTTATAGCTGTGATTTCTAGCAGCCTCATGTAATATATCTACAGTCTTTGACTATCACCATCTCATTTCCAAAGTTTGCAACAACTCCTTTATCATGTTCATAGCGTGTCTGCAGTCTCTGGCCATGTCTTGTATCATGTCTGCAGTCTGTGGCCATATCCTATATCATGTGCACAGTCTCTAAACATCTCTTGTATCATGTTTATAGTCCCTGGCCATCGCCTAAATCAAGTCAGCAGTCTCAGAACATATTTTGTATAATTTCTACAGTTTCTAAACATTTGTTGTATCATCTCTGCAGTCTTTGACCATCTCTTATATCAGCTCTGAAGAAGAGGAATTCCTCAAAACGCGTCAGCCTACGGGGTCTTCAGTGACTGCTATTTATACGTGTTGATGCATTGGATGGAACTTACTGAGATCTGTGATGCGCTTTTTACTGTTAGTTTTGTGAGTATAATACTTACCGTGTTTTTATACAATAAATTATTTGTCTCGGGATAATGCATTAGGTCGGTACGCCCTCTGTGTGTTTTGTATAATCTCTTATATCATGCCTGCAGTCTTTGACCATCTTTTCTATCATGTCTGCAGTCTCTGAACACCTTCTGTACCATGTCCACTGTTTCTGACCATTTTTTGTACTTTATCTGTAGATACTGATCATCTCCTGTATCATATCCACAGTCTTTGACCATTTTCTGTATTATGTCTACAGAGCCTGACCCTCTACTGCACAGGTGTCAAACACAAGGCCCGCGGGCCAAATCTGGCCCTCCCGGCCATTTTTTGTGGCCCTCACACCTCTCCTGTAGCTGCAGGAGAGCTCCAGTCCTCCTCTGGTCCTCCTGTACTCCTGTACTTTCTGCTTTCCAGCAATGTCTCCAGTTTTATCCTAATAGCAGCACAAGGTAAGGGGGGTGCACTGTGATGTAAGTAAGGGTGGGGGACTCAACTTCTGATGGTGGAGAAGCTCTTGACGTCTTATGTAAGTGTAGGGGATGCTCTGGACATCTAGTATTTCAGATACAACTGGCCCTTTTGAGGGCAATCATAATGCTGATGCGGTCCACAATAAAATTGGAGTTTGACACCCCTGCTCTACTGTATCATGTCTGCAGTCTTTAACCATCTCTGGTATCATGCCCATAGTCTTTGCCTCTATCCTGTCTCTGCTGTCTCTGATAATGAATATTAACTGAATTTTATGTGCGGCCCTTTGGTGATGTCGGGGGCTGCACTTGAGGCCCACTAGATTAAGAAAGTTGACCACCATTGGATAATAAGATAGAAAGATAGATAGATAGATAGATAGATAGATAGATAGATAGATAGATAGATAGATAGATAGACAGACAGACAGACAGACAGACAGACAGACAGACAGACAGACAGACAGACAGACAGATAGACAGACAGATGATAGATAGATAGATAGATAGATAGATAGATAGATAGATAGATAGATAGATAGATAGATAGATAGATAGATAGATAGATAGATAGAATTGCTGTGTGCGTCCACATTCACATGCTCGCTTTATTGCTAATGAACAATACGCTGTCACACTCAGAAATAGAATAGTTGAAAGTTACTAGCACAAGTCATGCTGTGGCTGCACAATTTAGATTCTTTTTTTCTCCGTATCCCTGGGCTACTGATATAAAAGGAGACACCCTTCCCTGCATGCTGAATGCTGCAACCTAGTTCAAACAGCACTTGTGGTTCTCTGTTAGATTAGTGAAATAGAAGCTGAATCAGGGTCTCTGGGGAGCCAAAACACAGCTTTTGTAACAAACTCTAGAGTAGAAAGACATTTTTACTGCCTGGGATAGAGATACTTTAAGAACAATTTTAGTCTATTGTTGGGGAGGAAAAAAAAATACTGTGTAAAGTGAATTATTAACTCAACCACCATCGCTTATGTGCATTAAAATGAGATAACTTCATATTGAGTCTATAAATATTCAGCTTTTACAAATGTGAATATTGCAGTCTCTTGGGGCAGGGTACATTTTTACCTATATAACATTTTTGGCGTTCAGCAGGATAGACAACTAAAGCTAAGCCAATCAAAGGTATCAGCTTCCAAAAAAAGGACATTATATTTTTTGGGTGATGAGTGCAGAGCAAATACAAGAGACGGGGTATCCAGAGCACCCTATAGATGTACTCCTTTTTAGGTCTTCTTTTCTGGAATGTAAATGTAAATAAATTCCAAAATTCCTGCTGGCTCATACATTTGCTCTCAGTGGCACCAAAGCATTCAGTGATTTTTCAATCCCTGATCAATGATGCATAAGTACATATACTTTGTAAGTTACCAAAAAGGTACTCATATTATTTAAAATTTGCAAAAAAAAGAAAATAAACTGTAAGGCACTGCACACCTTTTGTTTTGTACACCTAGAATATATTTAGCTAAATTAAACTCAAAGTTCACGTGGACTTTAAATGGAACTAAACTGTATCTGAGGAACACAAACTGAAAAAAACAATTTACTTAATGTTTAATATTTAACTCCCCCCATCCATCCATGTCTCCATGCTTTATTTTGTGGAGAAGTCACTTTGAAAAACACCCCCTAGCATTTTGAGCCACATCCATCTCAGGGACAGATAATTCAGGTAGCATTTACTTTCCATAATTCATCTGCCCTTAGCTTAGCCATGCATGCAGGACAGTGTGATTAGCTGAGAAAGCCCCCCCTCCTTTCTGCCAGATGAAAGGAAAAAAAAATGCCTATTAGGACTCATGGGATGTATGACATCATTTTAGTCTAGACTAGAAACCTGGAAGCAACGAAAGAAATGTAAACAAAAGTTTAACCACTTCCCGCCCCTAGGACGTCATATGACATCCTGGACTTTGAATGGTGATATCTGAATGATGGGTGCAGCTGCAGGTATCATTCAGATATCATTCTTTTCCACCGGTGATTCCCTGCACAGTAAAAACAATCATAGTGGCTGTTCAGGTACAGGTGGCGGGAGGGGATGTCCTCCGGTGCTTCTACCGACTCACCCGTGCGATCAAGGAGCAGGAGAATAAAACTAAACAACTTCAGCGAGCCATGGGCTACACTAATTTCAGTCCGATCTGGGACAATAAGACTTTTCCTGAATTATGTAAGTTGGACCAGGCCACCGGGTGTCGCAGCTATACATCCTACTTAGAGTGCATCACACCCCCCTGAAGCTTCATGCTATGGGTCTTCGCGACGATGATCTCTGTGGACGATGCCAGAGAGAGAAAGGGGACTTGATTCACTTGTTGTGGAGATGTCCAAAGTTGCACAGGTACTGGTCCACTGTGATATCTGCCATTAATGGGGCTCTGGGGGTGGACATCCCTAGGGATCCCAGACACTGTCTTCTTGGGATACTGGAGTCGATAGTGGAGGATGGGTTTCTGAGAGAGGCCGCCGTTCGGGCGCTCTTTCAGGCCCGTTTAATCATCTTGAGACACTGGATAGCACAGGAAACACCTACGTACAGTATGTGGCTGGAACAGATGGGTTCTACTTTACGTATGGAGAAGGTTATATACCAACATCGGGGGGTGCCCCAGAAATTCTCAAAGGTATGGGGAGTTTGGTTGAACAGTCCGGGCATGGCCCCTGATGATCTCGTTATGGACCGTTTGTTATTGTAATTCCTTGAGGGTTGATTTCTGGTTCGAATGTCTGGGGTTGGGGAGTTCCCTGCATTTGCATTTCCATATACTATGTTCTCTTTTCTGTGGATCAAACTGTACCTATGTGTGATTAACTTGGGGGGACTGTGGCATGGTGTGAACTATGTAATGTTTATGGTTTGATGCTGCCATCCGACAGTGTTTCTTTTATTGAATGTAATGGTGTGGATTTTTCTCAATAAAGCTTTTCTTGATTTAAAAAAAGGAGCAGGAGAATGAATCAGCAGAGGAAATTTACCATAGAGCTAACTGAGGACTAGATGGTCTATGGCCATTTCTATGACTCTCGGAAGCCAGACGCAAAGTTATGACGTCACTTCCGGCACCAGCAAATGTAAACACTGCCGTGTTTTTGGCTGGAAAGGCTTTCCAGCCTAGAAGAGAGATGTGGGGGTCTTATAGACCCCGGATCTCTCTGTCGAGAGGACTTGTCATACCCTATTCCTATTACAAAGGGTTGTTTACATTCCTTGTAATAGAAATAAAAGTGATCAAAAAAATAAAATAAACTATAAACAAACAAGTTTGGCGCCATTCCATGAGTATGCACAATTTTAAAGCGTGACATGTTAGGTATCTTTTTAGTGGCCATAACATCACCTTTCACATTATACAAAAAATTAATGAAACATTTTTTTTCCACAAAAGTCGCGTTTCAAAAATTGCTGCACAAATACCCTGTGACATAAAAAGTTGCAATGACCTCCATTTTATTCCCTAGGGTCTCTGCTACAAAAAAAATATATAATGTTTGGGGGTTCTGAGTAATTTTCCAGCAAAAAAAATGATGGTTTATACATGTAGGAGAGGAGGGCCAGAATTGGCTTAGGCTGGAAGTGACAACCAACTATAATATATCTACCTACCTATTTATTTATCAATGCTAGCAGCAAAAAAAAAATTAAAAAAAGCTCATGTTACATTGAGAAATGTAGTTCCAATTTAAGAATATCATACATTATTACATTATGGATGAAGAGCTCTTTTTTCTGGTTCAGACATCCCCCCATTTAATACATTAAACACATTCATTTTCACACTGCACCCCCCGATCTCCCACTTGGGCACTTGGGAGCTGCTTGTGATTCCTCAGGAAGTTATAGCCAGCTTCCAAATCGAAGATGATGGCACCGGGGACCCACAGCAACTAGAACAATCAGCTGCAGGAATACAATGCTGGACTCCAAAGTCTGCTAAGTATGGATTTATTAAAAGGCATCAGCTACAATTTTTACAGCACCTGACTTTTATTAAAAAAAAAAAAAAAATTGGTAAAGTTCCTCTTTAATAGCTTTGTGACCTATTGTTCATTAAATTGTTTTTAACTTTGCTATTTTGCCTCATTGTAACATCCTCCATGAGCTCTCAAACCACTCCTTTCCCCCCTTCACTGCCATTTGTTTGGAACAAGCAATGCAGCACAACACAAATACTTAAATAAAGCACATTACTTGCCTTCTTGGGTACTGCTTTACGCACACTAGTAAAAATCCCACAGTTCATTATTATTATTATACAGGATTTATATAGCGCCAACAGTTTGCGCAGCGCTTTACAATGTGAGGGAAGACAATACAGTTACAATACAATTCAAAACAGGAGAAACTAGAGGGCCCTGCTCGTTAGAGCTTACAATCTAGTTCATAGTCCCAAAAGGAGATTTAAAGGAGGCTGAGAGCAATATAAAGTATTTTTGAAGCTAGAATACATACTTGAATAGTTATTTTTTTAATTAATGCACAGGCTTATGAAAGGTCCTATTTATTGCTAAATTAGTGTACATACAAACAAAAATCCTACACCAAGTTGCGTATAAAGTAATACAAATAAATAAAATTAATAAATATGTGCCTGTTTACATTTCCATAAACATTATATCATGAATTCCGTGAAGAAAGTATGCAAAACAGAAAGGAATATAAAGTTCCTCAGTGTGCTGAAAACACTTGTGCCAACTGTGAAGAAATCATGGATATGATCCTCTCAGTAATCAGAGTCCCATGTGCACTATCCAGCTGTGGCTCTTGTGAGTAAAATTGAAGCACCTTAAAGATTCCTCCACCAATGTGCCACAAACCACTCCCAATGGTTGAACTCTTACCAGAGATCATGGCCCCCCATTCTCATGGTGTGGAGCTTGATCCCAACCTATGACCACTTGTTAATGACCTTTGGCTTGTATACAGACTACAAGTTTGCTTGATACCCACCAGTTTATCTGCTACTAGACCCCAGCTTGGCCACCACATAGTGGGGAGATCTTCAGGATCGTGGCCTGGTACTAACATGCAGCAAAACCCATCTCCACCTTCATTAGCTCTGGTGAACACAGGTTAGTGCTTAGACTCCGCACATCGGGCGAATCCTCCAGACTGACCTGCTGCTGTGCTTATCCAACTGGTTGGTGGGAGCCTCTCTACTGCTATAGATACTGACCTCTAAGTCTGACCACTGACAGTGACATTCTAACAGGGAGTTGGATCACAGCAGCAAAAACAGGAATTTGGATATTTGGAGAAGACTGAGAGCAGTAGAATAATTTTTTTTTTTAGTTAAAAATACATACTTGAATAGAGTTTAAGTGTCACTCTGAGGTATGCATAAATGGGACGACTAAAGGTTCTCCATGACAGGGATTAGTAAATACAGTAATTAAAGTTAATATCCAGGCATTACTCACATTTACCTCCAAACATTTTTCTTCCCCTCTAAAGCATCTTCCAGCATTATGTTTGTGCTCTTCCTGTTGCAAGAAACTGCTTTTATTACTCTCTGTGACATCATCACAAGCAGGGGGGACTGGGCAAGGGGGCAGGGGGGCATTTGCCCCCTGGGCCACTCTGATGCCCCGTAAAAAGGCTGCACTGCTTCTGGTACAAACATGCCTAAAAGATTCCTGCTGAAGAGAGGTAAAAAGTCCCTTCCGCTGACTTACTGAGTGCAGGTTGAAGACAAGGACAGAGCGCAGGCCTCCCATCCCCCCAGCATGAATGGTTTAAATTGTGTCTGAGCAGAGGCCAGTTTTCCTCCCCCGGCCAGCCCCAACCAAGCTGTCCCAGCTCCCCCCAGCTGCCCCCTGCTGGCCAGGTTTGGAGCCAGGATTCAGCCGGTGAATAGAGAGTACCGGAAGCAGAGCTTCAGCCTGGAATGAGGGTCAGGAGGAGGAAAAAGTGGGAGCGGGCCGAGTTGCTGCACCATGGGCCTCTGGTTTGTACTTACCCCCTGGGCTGAAATTTTCCAGTCTGCCCCTGATCACAAGGGCTGTAAAATCTATGCAGGGGCAGCTGCTAGGATTCAGTACCTATTTACATAGGCACAACCCAAAAATACATCTCCTAAGAGCCCTTTCCCCTCACACAGAATTTGGACAGGCTCTTGGGAATGAAGAAAGCAGTATTTTTTTGCTGAGAAAGAAATGGAAGCATGCACGTGGAGGTGTGTGTGTATGGGGGGGGGGGCAGGTTAGGACAGATGGAGTTCCATAGTTCAGCAGGAAAAGCTGTAAATGCTGGTTTTGGTTTCAGAACAGCAAAGATACTGCCGTCAGCCCAAACAGGAAGTTCTGGTAGGTCAACAGGTAATTTTCTGTATTTACAGCATTTCTAAAGGATAAAAAATGGGGAAATGTGAGGAAGTTGGTAAGAAAAGAAAATGATGCAAGGCTGGATGACAGTCTTTAGTCTGACCTTATTGCATTTTTTTTTATAGATCATGATGATTTTGACTGTGTTTACTACTGCTTTGAGGAAAGATGTGAATTTTCAGTCTACAAGTAATAAGGATTTTGACGGGGGTTTTGTGAAATAATGTCAAAGGCTTGTGATAGTGCTCCAACTTTTTGAAAACAGAGTATAACCGATTGGGCTCTACCAGGGGATACAATATATAGATTCCAGTTGAAAGTGCCTCTAAAGCAGTGAGGTGAAACTGATGGGAATCATGACAACATGAACTTCAGTTTTCAAGTAGCCAGAGGCTGATGCATTGTGGAATAAAACATAGAATATAAAGTAAATATGAGAAGAAAAAGTGTGCTTGCACATGTAGTATATTCGCATTGTTCTAGGTTATGAAAGCTTCTGAATTTTTGTAAGGGTATTCATTTATACCCGTTTAAAAAATATGGACATATGCTAAAATAGGAATTCAGATATCTGCATGCATGGATGTCATTTGGAGGCTTCAAATCAACTCAAAGTTTGTTTGTTTATGAAAAAGTCTTTATTAAAGTAGTTGTTAAATGAACAAAGCATATCCTTCTTTAGTGTATACTTGCCTTGATCCTAAGCATCCAGTGTGATTTCTACCTGCTCTGTCATTTCTCTGATATCTGCATGAGTTGTTTCTGACAGTCTGTCGATACAAGGCATTCCCGGAAATAGCCCTGACCCCCCCACCACCACCACCTCCAGCACACAACACATGATTGACAGCCTCTGCTGTGCATGTTTCCTTACTGGACTGTGTACAGTGGTGTGTATCCATTCCCTCCTCTCGGCACTCGGGTCTAGGATTACACTCAGCTCCCTGCTCTATGATGTGCAGTGTGTGTGACATCAATTTCCTGCCACCTGCCTTCTGGGGATGAGAAATTCAGTGTAAACGATGTACTTTTAAAAGGCTGCAGAGGAAAGAGGGCTGCAGATTAACAGGTATAACTTATGTAGGAGGATTTATTTGTTTAATCTCTGTGTATCACACAAGGCTAGTCACTTCAGTGGGTATATGTAAGGTTTTACAACCAAATTAGATTTTTTTTTCCCCATAAAAATCAGTGTACAGAAATGCACAAGGACACAGAACATAAAACACCTACATATCCAAACATACAATGACACCAAGAGCAATTTCAATAGAAAATAAATAGTTTCCATGGGCTTTCTAACAAAGGTATTCTAGTAATGACTATACCAATGTGTGATTATCTGTGATGGCTGCTCCTTCATTTGTTCCAGCTGCTTGGTTTAGGTCTAGGGTTTTTGATCTAATTTCAGAGTACAAAAATGAAAGAAATAGGATTTCCAAGTTGAAGAGAGAAAAGAAAGAAGAGCAAAGACGTTGTTAAGAAAAGGGGATCAGGGAGCGTGCATCAGAAAAAAGGGGTGTCCAGCCAGTGTAGCCCAGCTACTAGATGTAATGCAACTTTATAGATCAGTGTGTTAAGAGATCATTTGTGCTACAAACATGTCTGAGGCCGGTTAGAATCAAGAAAGTTGATCTAGGCTCTCCATATTGGAAAAAGTTTGAGTATTTACTGTATCATAATCTGTTGAAACCATTATCAATAGGACAGAAAGTGAAGGAAAAATCTCTCTAACAGGGAGGCAGTAGGTTCCCTGGTGCCCTTCCATTCCTGTGATTCTGCTGCCCTTGAACACCCTGAGCTGTGACCGGGTGCACAGGATGACCTAGAGGCCTCCCTGTACGCTGTGCCTGTGAACCTGCTGCTGTGGGATCTGTTACATTGTGAGTACCACCCTGTCTTCTTTCCTTTCCTGTAATGTGCTACCTGTGTGGATCTGAGTTAAGGTCAAGCCACACAAGACCTTCCTGCTGTGTTTACCATCAAGTGATGTGCTACCGATATGGAGTTGAGGTGAGGCCAGGCCACACAAGACTACTCTTTCTCCAGAACCCAGTGAGCTCCCTGCGATGCTCCCTCCCACCCATGATGTACAGCATGTGTGAAGTCTGAGCTGTGGCCAGTTGTACACGACATGCCCCTCTGCCTCGCCAGACCTAGAAGCCTCCTTTACCATCCTTGGCATTACTGATGTTGTTTGTCCTTTTTGTGCCGGATTTCTGCCCTGTCACCCTGGACTCCGTCCTTGCTGTATTCTGTTGCTGTCTGCTCCTGCTGTGCATAGATATTTGCCCTGTATCCCCATGGACTTATGTTTTTGATGTTCCATATCTCTGGCCTTTGACCCCACTGGAGTAATTCTAGCTACATCTTTGGCTTCTATCACTGAGGCTCTGGACTTTTCATTGCCATTCAATACAGCTGCTTTGTGCCCCTGGACTCCCTATTTGGATTTCTGGATTTATAATTCAATTCTTTGCACAGGACTCTTAGCCCCCGTTCACATGCAGGCGACGCTACTTTGCACCGCGACCTCGGAGCGGCCGCCACGGACTTCGTAACATTGAAGTCTATGGCGGTCGCCTCCTGGTCGCCCCAAAGAAGCTCCAGACCCTTTTTCTAAGTCGGAGCGACTTGTGTCGCTCCTATTAGAACGGGTCCACAGCTTCCCTATGGGAGGCGACCTGTGAGGCGACCAGGTCGCCTCACAGGTCGCCTTAGTGTGAACGGGGGCTTAGAGGGATCTGTCGTTTAAGGATTTCAAAATGCACTGTACATTAAATTGCATGTAATTTGACCACTGTTTTTTATGTTGTGAATACATTATAATACTTTAATAAAAGGATTTCTCTTTGCAATATTTTTGTTATCATAATATAATATAATATAATATAATATAATATAATATAATATAATATAATATAATAAAGCACGCCCATCTCTTTGTATTGGTCTGTGTCTTTTACTGGCTGAACAGCCATAGTCAGGGACATGTCCTGACTTGAACTTTAGTCTGTTATTCAGAAAAGAGCCTTTTTTCAATTTCTAGCCAGATTTCCAAGACGTGAAAATGTGTTCTCTAGGTGTAATCATCAGCAAGTTAAGGAAAATAGGCAACACAAAGCATTTAGTATTAAAACATAAAAAAGGTTTTTCATCAAACTTGACACTTAGATATCCAATTAACACAGCATGCACCATAATCCCTAGACTCCGGAGGAAGGAAAAATCCCCCCACCCACTGAAAGAATGGATAGATTACATAAACTTTATATCCACAGAATAGAAGTCTTAAACATAAAGCAAAATAGATAGTACATGATATATGTGGATTAGGTTCAGAAGGATTGATCCATTTTAAAACCATCAACCAGAACGTATAACTATATACCAATAAAACCCCATTGAAATTGGAGACACTAGAATTCATACTTTTATGTCTCAATAACTAATTGTACACAAGATAAATGTCTTCCTTGCTAACTACTTTATATCTCCCTTTCCTTTTTCTTTAATATCCTTTCTCCTCTATCCACACCCCTGCATCCCCTGACACTTCTTTTCTTCACTTTTTAAAGTGGAAATTCAGTCACAGGCAAGACAGAGACCTGTGACACATCTGCCCATGCCTGGGGTTTCCCATGCATGCTGCACTCTGGAGCCTGACAGTGAAACTGCCTCTTGGGATGACTGGCATGGACATCCTAGAAGGCATTTCATCTAGGCAACAAACAAAGAAGTGCTGTGGTGTAGCACCAGAAAAGTTACAAACATTTAAAACAAAAAAAAAAAAATGAATTTGTATTCAATTGTGACAAAGGGAGAGGGGAGGAGCCTGGAGGAAGAAAGTTGTATTATTGACTGAAGTTCCTCTTTAAGTCTTTCTCTGGTCCAATTGTCTATCTTGGCCCTGTCTTCACTCTGGAGGGCCTAGATGGAGGTGGAAGATGGAGAGAGCAAGGCACTAGATGTCATCATAAAATAATACACCTACCATCATATTATAGAACAGGCATAAAAAAATACAAAAAAAAAAAATAAAAAATAACACAGATGGCAGTTATTTGAACTTACTTCTTTGAAGAGTTTGACATGTTAACTCCACAAAACATTTCAACAAACTTTATTTCCTAACAATGTGTTTTGTTAGTAATAATTCTGTGTTTTGATTGTAATTACTGATTCATTCATGTGATTCTTACTGACTGTACTGTTATAAAATACAACTAAAATAAAGTTTGTTAAAAAGAAAATAAAGCTGCAGAAAAGGCAAACATGGATATCAGAAAATCATTTCTCTAGAACTAGCCACACATGCATCAATGTTTATATTATTATTTTTTTTTTAATCCTAACTAATATTCAACAGAATTTTTATTTTGGATCATTCTGAATTTTTTGGTGTTCGGTTTCTCGTGGTCCATTCACAAAGCTTTAAAAGTTATTCTTTTTTTTATCTTACTATAATATTCTCATCAACATTTTCATTTGTCAAACATAATATTTTACATAGTTACATACTTACATAGTAGTTGTACAGTTCAACCTGTACAGGTGTGTGTGTGTATGTGTGTGTGTATGTGTGTGTCAGTGGCCTGATTATTTCCCATAACCCTGAATTTTGTGATCTGTGAAATGCACATCCAGGAGTCTTTAAAAAAAAGTAGCCATACTCCCCGCAGCTACCACCAATTGTGGTAGAGAGTTCCACATTCTCACCGCCCTTACAGTGAAGATTCCCTTACGCAGCTTAAGGTTAAACCGCCATTAGCGGTAATTACTGCTAATGATACTGTTGTCCTTAGCAAATTCTTGGATATAGTTCCTTATCAACCCTTCCAATAATTTACATACAATTGATGTTAGGCTGACTGGTCTATAATTTCCCGGAATATCCCTCCTCCCTTTTTTGAATATTGGTATCACATTAGCTTTTCTCCAGTCACCTGGTACAGTTTGTCAATATACTGTCTGTGAAGATCAGGAACAACGGTCTAGATATAACCCTACAGAGTTTCTTGAGTACTTTCGGGTCCGGGCAATTTATTAGAATTAATGTTATCAAGTCTTTCCTTGATTTCGCCCTCTGACAGCCACTGCGATAAGTCTTGAAAAAAGTTTTAAAAAAGAATTCCAGGTTTCAGTTCACTTTAAATAGTTGATTTGTGCCAAGCCGAACCAAACAAACTACCTCCAGTACAGAACGATGGGGCCTCTTTTGTACTGTTTTGGACTTAATAGTATTACCTAGATGCAGTAAGTGGCACTGTGTTTCAGCAGCTGTATGAGTGACTTCCTGTATGCTGCTGGATATAAAGAGAATCCGAGCGTTTTTCCGCCATTCAGGAGAAGCCTTTTAGTTTTATTAATACAAGGCATCATCCACCCACCTCTCTGCCTCAGCCAATCAGAGGAAGGCTTATATTCATTGATAAAAATACAAGTCTTCTATGGTACGTGTACCCACTTCCTCATTCCTTGCCTATGCAAGGATGACATCTACCTGTCCCCCACCACCACACACAAACACACCTACAGCGTCCCATCATACATGTCACATATCCTAGGAGGTGACTGAACTAGTCCCCCTGTGTCCTTCAATCCCGCCTCAGAAAGTCACAACTGGCTCCCAAATCCAAGATAGCGGTATGGAAACCTCACAAGCTGTAAAGACTCATGCTGGCCATACATTATACGAAAAATCGTTCTAACTCATTTTTGAAAAACGAACACTCGAGCGTAAGAGCAGATGATCCTGCCATCATGTAATAACCGTATTTTGATAGATAAATCATTCAATGGATATAAATTAATTAGTTTTTCATTCATTTTGTCACATATGCCTAGTGCAAACAGTTCAGGCGAGACCTTTTATGGTCATGCCCTACTGACAGAAGCCTAGCTTCTGTCCGACCGGCTGCAGTACACATGGGCCAGATTTTGGCCAGTTTCTATTGAACCAGCTGATGCCACCCGGTATTCGGCCCGTGTGTACTAGGCTTAAAATATAACTAAATGTAAAACTTGTTCTCTCAGTTTTTGATGGAGTGGAGAGGGATTACAATACCTGTTAGGTTCTATAGCTGCCTGTGCCCCGTTAAGGAGATCACCCCTCTCTATTTATCCTATTTACCTTTATCATTGAAAGTAAAAGTAGGGTTGTCCACAGAAAAGTAATGTAACGGTTAGGGAACCTCAATCAGGTTCAAAATAGATTTCTTGCTGCTGGATCTGATTAAATAGGTAATTAGAGTGCATGCACGTGGATATCATAGACTGACACATTGTTCAGGTAAATGATACTACTTTTATTTCTAATGGACAGTATATTATATAGTTAGTAGGCGGTGTCATATGTTAGTACGTCATAAGCATAATATTAGCATAATACTGATTATTTGCAGCTTTCTGATTAGTCAGGTCCGTTATAAGGTGGTCCCTTTCGAGTTCATGAATGTTATCTTCTTTTGAAGGCACTGTGCCAAGGCTCCATCTTTCTTTTCACGATCCATCTCGGTGGGCGGGGTGGGAGGTATCTAGTAACGGCCATTTTGAGTAAGGACGACAGAGGAAAAATATATATGTACATGTAGAGAAAAATACACATAGAAAAATAGACATTTTGCTTAATTCACAAGTGTTCATCACATTCCTTCACAAGCCCCCCTAAAATGGCTATACTCACCTGGCCCAAACTCCTCTGGAACTTTTTTTAGGGCTGTACATAGAGAAGAGCAGTAACTAGTTCACTACCCCCCTCGATACAGCCTGGAGAGGGCAGTCAGGTGCTATCTATCCCTACAACCCTATAGAACTGTGAAATTATGAACAGGGAGTGACTGTAGAAGGGTAAAGGGTTTGTCCTTTTCCATCATAAGGTAGTCTTCTTCTTCTTGGTGGAGAAATGTAGGTGTGCTATTGTCTACAGCTTTGCTCATTAGCTTCTTTACAAATGGTAGAATACAGCATACAATCAGGGTTAAAAGAACTAGGATTATCAGTATTGTTACTCCTATCTGGGGGCGAGCACCTTCTGCCACCCACTCATCCAGCTAAAATATTGATCCCAAGGGTCTGTAATACCTGAGTTCTTCTTCAACTCAAACGACAGATCTTCCAATTTCTTGATAGCTAGAGTAACCTTACCATTTGGACCAGTGTTGTCAGGAAGGTTATTATGGGGAGCAAAGACTCAAAACCAGCTTTTACCTGATCCCTAGCTTGGAATTCATCTGGGACCCCCCTTGGGACCCCTATGGCATCTATGTACACATGAGGATCAAAGCTTCCAGAGGGAGCTGCTTGCTTCCTCCTGTGGTTGGGTGCTGAGTCAGTGTATTTATCAGGGGTATTATACTACAAAGATAAATATATATATATATATATATATATATATATAAATAAATAAATACATAAATAAACAAATAAACGTAACCACTTATGTGCTGGATGAATTGTACCAAAATGTAGCGACACCATTTGTCTTAGCGATGGCCGCCCGTTTGAGTACCTGTTTTGGTGATAATCACCTGCTGAGCTTTTATCAAACTTGTAAGAAAAAAGGATATACAGCACAATCATTGTGCTGCCAGCAGGATCTTGTCTTCAGGAGATTGGGCTTTCTTGCAGTGAAAGGCGTGTATCCAGGTGCTTCGTATCGGGGATCAAGTGAATTTTTCCTTACGAATTTCTTCACCAACACCCAGTCTCCTGGCTGAAGACTGTGGGTTCCCGAGTCTGTTTCTGGATCTGGAATGGAGGAAAATACTCGAGAATGGATACTAGTTAATTCTTTAGACAAACGTGTAACATAACTAGTTAACACATCAGACTGTAATTGCAACTGCTGTGGGAAGTAACAGCCAAGTCTGGGGGCTGAACCAAACAAAATTTCATAGGGAGACAGGGCATGTTTCCCCCGGGGGGTGTGTCTGACACTGAACAAGGCAATGGGCAAACTGTCTGGCCAACTCATGTTAGTCTCTTGGGCCATCTTTAACATCCTATTCTTTAGAGTCCCATTCATCCTTTATACCTTCCCACTACTTTGAGGGTGGTATGGGGTGTGTAAAGCCAACTGAACTCCCAGTGCTGCCCAAATCTCTTTTGTTAAGGTTGCTGTGAAAGCTGGGCCCTGATCGCTCTCTATCACCTCTGGGACCCCAAATCTACATACTATCTCACTAAGTAGTTTTTTAGCCATGGTTTTAGCTGTCATGTTTGTGACTGCGTAGGCTTCTGGCCAGCCTGAGAACATGTCCACCACCACTAGGGCGTATTCATATCGGCCGCTTTTTGGCATCTGTATGTGATCAATTTGTATCCTTTGGAACGGATATAGGGGTTTCGCCAAATGTTTCTGCGGTGTCTTTTCTGTCCTTCCCGGATTGCATTTCGCACATACTGCACATGAGGCACAGTAGTTCCTGGTTAAAGTGGTTATTCCCGGGGCCCAATAATATTTGCTGATCAGTGAATTCATTAAGTTCTTAGAGAGATGTGCAGGTCCATTGGACAACTGATGGATACATATATTTTGGTAAACAGGTTTTCCCTTTCATCAGATACAGATCTCCTTTGTATTCTGCTCCTTTGTCGATCCATTCCAGCCTTTCATCTGTGTAGGCCGCCTGTTGCATAGAGGCTAGGTATAGTCTGTCAGATGGCACATGCACTGCCAAAGGCATCTGTACTGAGGATTCACTCTGCTCTTCAGCCGCTTTGGTCGTTTTTCGTTGGTTTGTTGCTGCTTGTTTAGCCGCTTTGTCCGCCAAGTGGTTTCCCCTGGCCTCTTGAGAGTTCAGCTTGCCATGTGCTTTAACCTTCAAGACAGCCACTTGTTCCGGTAGAAGTAGCGCATCCATTAAATCTTTGATGGCAGGACCATGTTTCACCGGTGTTCCGGTCGCTGTCAGGAACCCTCTAGCTCTCCAGATGATACCAAGAGGAAATCTTCCAATGGGGACATTAGTTCTGGTGATCTGGGGGTCCCTAAGAAATTCCCTTAATTTGTAAGGATTTCCTCTCACTTCCTGTTTGGCTATGGGACAGGAAGTAAAGACAAATCTCCCCAATGGGACAAAGAGGGCAAAAATAAGTTTTACAGGTTATATAACCCTTCCTTACTGTATCCAAAATGAAAAAAAAAAATGTTGCCTATAGTTCTATTGTAAGACAGCTCTTAGTCTCTGCTCATGAACATTAGCCAGTGGCTCCCGATCATGTGACCCCTGTGAAAGCCAATAACAGTAGTCAAGTGATTGACTGACTTTCCTGTTGCCCCTCTTCCCCCTCGGCGTAGAGACCCTTTTAAAGGGATGTTGGGGCTGGGCGGAGAGGGGTTAAGCAGACTGTGTGGCATTTTCAAACTGTTTGCCTTTTTGCAATAAAAGATTGGAACTTGGATCTGGGTGTGGGATTTACTAAACATATGAATATGGAAGGATACTGAGTTTCCTTTATGGAGAGAGATGGAGTGATGGGGTTAAGCAGGCATACAGTTTATTCTTTGACAGATGTAGTTACTGCTCTCGTCAGTTATAAACACAGAACACGCACATAAAAAGTAGTTTAAAAGTTTAAAAAAGGAAACAAAAGACTTGGGCGCAGCTTTCTTCCCACGTTCACTGGAATCAGCTTTTCTGCACTGGTGCATCAAAACAACATTTAGGGTAATGACATGACTACAGCTATCTTTTCAGTAATCAAAGTACTAATGTGAAACAATGTGGTTTATTTCAAATTACTTTCTTAATCCAATTTCAGCCAGTAGGGCTTGAAAAATACTAACTTGAAGATGAACCAAGTATAACTAAAAAGATTAGCAGTGAACGACCAAAAAAAAAAAAATTGTATGTAAAAAGTATGAAATAATAATAAATATAATTATGGGAGGAGGAATAATACAAAGAAAACATGTCCATTAAAACAATAGCGGCCCCTGTGTTCAACAGAGACAGTATCTGACTACATTCAGTAGACGTTATTTGTGGCAGCAGCAACCCATAGGGATGTTTAGGCTTATTAAGGCATTACAAAAGAAAAGTGGTAATGTGCTAAATGTACAAAGTCCTAGCAATCAGTTTAAATCTTTTACTAGTTGGAAACAGTCAGAAGGGTGGAAATGATTGCTGATTGGTTGCTGTGGGTTATTGCACTTTATGTATTGCTCTTATTTAATAGGAATAGGCCTGTTTAAAGGAAACTAGGAGAATTACACAGTCAGACATTGCAAACCTCTCTTTTTTTAACTTGGCCTTTTGGCTTAGTTAGTAGCTTCAGTACTTTGAGCCACTGACCACCGTTCTTATCCGATTCCCCCAGAACTGCTGCTCAGCGGGGGATCGGCGGATCGATCCCCCGCTGAGGAAAATTGAGTCCGCCGACAGACTCCAAGTGTGAAAGGGGCCTAAAGCTGAACTCCAGGAAACCTAAAAAGTGTCCATTGCAGTGGGGCTACACCTGCATTGCCAGGGCTAATTGCTAGTTTAGTCTTCAACCCCATAAGGTCCTGTTTAGTCTTCAACCCCATGCTCCAGTGGGCTAAGGTCCTGAACCATCAAGACCAATGCAGGGTCTATGACACTGAAGAAAAGGCTGCTGCTGGGGGAAGTGCCATCTGCCGGGGGAGCAGAAGATCAGGTGTGTTAAAGTGGTTGTAAGGGCTCAAAGTTTGAAGTAAAAAACCTTCTGTGTGCAGCAACCCCCTCAGCACCTCTAATACTCACCTGAGCCCAATCTAAATCCAGCAATGTGCACAAAAGCCTCGGCTCTCCAGGGTCTCTGCCTTCTCATTGGCTGAGGCAGCAGCAGGAGCCTTTGGTTCCTGCTGCTGTCAATCATAGCCAGTGAGCCAATGACAGAGAGAGGGTGCAGGGACAACCTGTTTATGAATAGTCACGCAGAGCCACGGCTTGGGAGTGGGCCTGAGCAAGCAGCTTGCACTTGGCAGAGGGGCCAGGAGCACTGGCTGGGGGACCCGAGAAGAGGAAGATCGTGCTACTCTGTGCAAAACCATTACATCGTGCAGGAAAGTATACCATGTTTGTTATTTACAAAAAAACAAGACTTTACTATCACTCTAAAGTGCTTCTCCTCTCCCCTAGACTAAATGGGCAGCTACAAAAGTATTGGGACGTCTGCCTTTACACGCACATGAACTTTAATGGCATCTCAGATCGTAGGGTTCAATATTGAATTGGCCCACCCATTGCAGCTATAACAGCTTCAGAAGGCTGTCCACAAGGTTTAGGAGTGTGTCTATGGAAATGTTTGACCATTCTTCCACAAGTGCATTTGTGAAGTCAGTCACTAATGATGGATGAGAAGGCCTGGCTTGCAGTCTCCACTCCAATTCATCCCAAAGGTGATCTATTGGGTTGAGGTCAGGACTCTAGGCCAGTCAAGTTCCTTCACCTCAAACTTGCTCATCCATGTCTTTATTTTCAGGGGTTGGGCTTGGCCCCTTAGTTCCAGTGAAGGGAACTCTTAAGGTGTCAGCATAGCAAGACATTTTGGACAATTTCATGCTCCCATCTTTGTGGGAACAGTTTGGGGATGGCCCCTTCCTGCTCCAACATGACTGCTCACCAGTGCACCAATAAGGTCCATAAAGACATGGATGAGTGAGTTTGGGCAAAGGTTAGGAGAACCCCTGTCTGTTTTTACTGCTATCCAGGGCTCTGTTAGAGAGATTTCCCCTCACTTTCTGTTCAACCTTTTACCATACAGGGAGTGGGGAAAATTCTGCAACAGGGAAAGTGACAACAATAAAAGTCTGACAGAGCATCTAGCATTCTCCTAATTATGTGAAAAATAAAACATTTTTTTCTTCTGTCTGTGTTGCTTTTAGAAAGATTTACAAAAATGTTATAAAGTACTAAACCCCAAATCAAAAATGTGATTTATTGCTGCTTTCCAATCATTAGATGTGGTGGGTGCAATCATTCTCTTTTTTTTTTTTTCCCTCTGTATTCACCTGGTGATCTGACCAGTAACACATCTCATGTATTGAGTACCCCCACTCTGGATGAAAAGTACAGGGTGCACATTTGGACAGCAGCATTGTCAGTCTGGGGGGAGCGTTAGATGTACTAGCAGATTTAGAAACACTGAGGGTAAATTCACACATGCCCTCAGTCAAATCGCAGAACAGCAATAGGGATTTGGCTCTCTGGCCTCCCTGCATTGCTGGCTGGCTAAAGTGCAGTGTGGTGCACAACTCAGCTCACTGCATCACCCCCCTTTTTTTGGTCTATTTTGTACAAGCGTTATTTGAGGTGTACAAAATGCACACTTCACTCACTGCAATGTCAAGCAGCGTGCTGCACAGCCTGACATTCCAGTGCGATTCGGGCAGTGAGCTGCAATAAAATGCAGTAAGTCTGCAGTTTATCGCAGCACGCTGCAGCCTAGCACTA
Source organism: Pelophylax lessonae (assembly GCF_965119305.1). Lineage (NCBI taxonomy): Eukaryota > Metazoa > Chordata > Amphibia > Anura > Ranidae > Pelophylax > Pelophylax lessonae. The sequence continues at coordinate 69,174,160 of NC_138776.1, forward strand.
GGCTGCATTGCAGTGTGAATGGGATACCTAAGAAATATTTGTTTCCTGTGTGTCCCTGTGGTGACAGATATTTTACCATGCGGGAAAACATCTGTCACCACATACAGTGTGTGACTTGGCCCTAATTGAAGCCAAACTCAGCTCACGCTCAGTTACACAAGCAGTGTGGGCAGACACCCCTTGCCTCCATCAGCCTATACATTCTCTCATTTATTTTATATTGTAAATAAGTAAGTAATCTATATAAGTATTAAGTAAGTAACCTATATAAATCTGTGTTGGTTTTACTCAAAGTGAAAGAAAGGTAAAGGAGGTTTTGGGACTTTAAATTTACCCCTGGAGTCACTTATGTATAATTCAACAAAGCAAATAAGTTAAAATTGTATTAAATACAAGTTAAAACCACATAGAAAATAGGTACATTATAAAGACAAGCAATCTGTGTCCTTTCAAAAAGGTCTACGCTTTTCGCAAATATACCGCTTCTTCAGGATCTGCCAAATTTTGTATGTTTAGAGAGCTTGTTTACACTCATAACTAGGGTTGAGCGAACACCTAGATGTCCGTGTTCGACGGGTTCGGCCGAACTTTAAAAAAAAGTCCGGGTCCGTGTCCCGGACTTTTACCGAACTTTTCCCGGACACCGAACCCCATTGAAGTCAATGGGGACCCGAACTTTAAGGCACTAAAATGGCTCTAAAACACCAAAGGAAAGGGCTAGAGTGCTGCAAATGGCAGCAAAACGTAATTAAGAGCATGGCAAGTGCTCTGCAAACAAATGTGGATAGGGAAATAACTTAAAACAACAAAAAAAAAACAGAAAAATAAAACAATGTTCTTCTTCATCTCTGAAGGACGAGGCCCATATGGAGTAGGAGGGAGGTTGAGGTGGTGGTGGATGTGGCGGTGACATAGGCGTGCGCACAGGGTGTGCTGGGTGTGCCTGGGCACACCCTAATCACCTAGGGCACATAGCATTGCCAGTGAGGAGATGGGAAAGATCTCCCTGGGACCTGCTCTGCTCTATTTCTCCTTGCCTACAGGTACATGGCCCCGATACATTACTCTCCCTGCTGGCAAACACATGCATGTGTATTTCAACTTTGGGGTGCACACCTTAATGCAATAGGCTGCGCACACCTATGGGCGGTGTAGGTGGAAGCGGCGGTGGAGGAGGACCAGGGCCGGATTAACAGCATCATGGGCTTGGTGCTGAGGATTTTGAAGGGCCTTAAGGGCCGTGCCTTGCCATGCACCCAGAGGAGGAAGGGTGCAGCCATGCATGCCTAATTCAACATGGGATGCTGTCTCTGAAGCCCATAAACACATCCATGCATCGCCAACTGTCCCTCCTTGTCCGGCCTTCACGCTGTGTGGGGAGGTTCTGAGGGTGCTGCCTGGGGAAGCGAGCATAGAAGCCAGACTTCTGTGTTTACAAGTGACAGAAGAGCGGTAACAGTGAATATGGCCAACCCGGGGCCTATATAAAAGGTAGGGGCCTGGAGCTGCAGCTCCAATAGCCCCTACATTAATCTGGCCCTGAGGAGGAGGACGAGGTAGCCAACACTGCTTCTTTTCAAAAATTTTAAATGAGGGTACACCCCAAAAGAGTGAGAAAGAGCAAAAATGGAACAATGGGTGGGTAAGGTCGGTATCCATTGCTATTCTGCATAAGGTACGGAAAAGTCCCGTGGGATCCATGCCTGGTTCATTTTAATGAACGTGAGCTTGTCCACATTGTCTCTGGACAGGCGGCTGCGCTTGTCTGTTATAACGCCCCCAGCCGTGCTAAATACCCGTTCAGATAATACACTGGCTGCAGGGCACGCCAGCACCTCCAAGGCGTAAAGGGCAAGCTCAAGCCATGTGCCCAATTTGGAGACCCAGAAGTTGAAGGGGGCAGACCCGTCATTCACTACATGTAGGCGTGTGCACACATACTGCTCCACCATGTTGGTAAAATGCTGCCTCCTGCTAAGACGTTCCATCTGAGCTGCTGGTGCTGCTGTTTGTTGTGGCGTGCTGACAAAGCTTTTCCACATTTCGGCCATGCTAACCCTGCCTTCTGAGGTGCTGGCGGTGCCCTGGTTGCGTTGGCGACCTCCTCCTCCTCCTCCTCTGCCTTGTGCTTCCACTGTGGCCCCGCTGTCAGATGGGAATGCCAGCAGCATGGCGTCTACCAGCGTGCGCTTGTACTCGCGCATCTTGCGATCGCGCTCCAGTGAGTGAATTAAGGACGGTACGTTGTCCTTGTAACGGGGATCCAGCAGCGTGGCCACCCAGTAATCAGCACAAGTTAGAATGTGGGCAACTCGGCGGTCGTTGTGGAGACACTGCAGCATGTAATCGCTCATGTGTGCCAGGCTGCCCAGAGGCAACGAAAGGCTGTCCTCTGTGGGAGGTGTATCGTCCGTGTCCTCTGTATCCCCCCAGCCACGCACCAGTGATGGCCATGAGCTGGCCTGGGTGCCACCCTGCTGTGAACATGGTTCCATCTCCTCCTCCAGCTCCTCCTCCTCCTCATCCTCCTCATCCTCCAGAACTGTGCCCCTGCTGGACAATTGCGTCCCTGGCGTTTGCGTGTGCAGGAACCCACCCTCGGAGCCCCTTGCGAATGACTGCCCTGAAAGCCTTGGAAATGTTACCTCTTCATCCTCCTCCTCCTCCTCATCCTGTGCCACATCCTCTTCCATCATCACCCGAATTGTTTTTTCAAGGAGGCATAGAAGTGGGATAGTTAAGCTGAGAACGGCGTCATTGCCACTGGCCATGTTGGTGGAGTACTCAAAACAGCGCAACAAGGCACACAGGTCTCGCATGGAGGCCCAGTTAAATTAAATAGCGGAATAGAAAATATGATCCAAAAAAAGTGTATGTATATCACACGTACACAACCACACTGGGCCCCAATTACTATTGTTTGTACCCCTAAAAGGCTAGATGAGGAGTAGGGGGAGTATGGAACAGGCAGCACCCTCAAACCTTCAGAAGTATGAGATGAACCCCAACAACTTGGAAAGGTGGATCTCTCTCACACGTACCGACACAGACTATCCCGCAATTCAATTGATCCTCAAAGGTTTTTATTGAATAGCGGAATAGGAAATATGATCAAAAAAAGTGTATGTATCTCGCACGTACACAACCACACTAGGCCCCAATTACTATTGTTTGTACCCCTAAAAGGCTAGATGAGGAGTAGGGGGGGTATGGAACAGGCAGCACCCTCAAACCTTCAGAAGTATGAGATGAACCCCAACAACTTGGAAAGGTGGATCTCTCTCACACGTACCGACACAGACTATCCCCCAATTTAACTGATCCCCAAAGGTTTTTGATTAAATAGCGGAATAGAAAATATGATCCAAAAAAAGTGTATGTATATCACACGTACACAACCACACTAGGCCCCAATTACTATTGTTTGTACCCCTAAAAGGCTAGATGAGGAGTAGGGGGGGTATGGAACAGGCAGCACCCTCAAACCTTCAGAAGTATGAGATGAACCCCAACAACTTGGAAAGGTGGATCTCTCTCACACGTACCGACACAGACTATCCCCCAATTTAACTGATCCCCAAAGGTTTTTGATTAAATAGCGGAATAGAAAATATGATCCCAAAAAAGTGTATGTATATCACACGTACACAACCACACTGGGCCCCAATTACTATTGTTTGTACCCCTAAAAGGCTAGATGAGGAGTAGGGGGAGTATGGAACAGGCAGCACCCTCAAACCTTCAGAAGTATGAGATGAACCCCAACAACTTGGAAAGGTGGATCTCTCTCACACGTACCAACACAGACTATCCCCCAATTTAACTGATCCCCAAAGGTTTTTGATTAAATAGCGGAATAGAAAATATGATCCAAAAAAAGTGTATGTATATCACACGTACACAACCACACTAGGCCCCAATTACTATTGTTTGTACCCCTAAAAGGCTAGATGAGGAGTAGGGGGAGTATGGAACAGGCAGCACCCTCAAACCTTCAGAAGTATGAGATGAACCCCAACAACTTGGAAAGGTGGATCTCTCTCACACGTACCGACACAGACTATCCCGCAATTCAATTGATCCTCAAAGGTTTTTATTGAATAGCGGAATAGGAAATATGATCCAAAAAAAGTGTATGTATATCACACGTACACAACCACACTAGGCCCCAATTACTATTGTTTGTACCCCTAAAAGGCTAGATGAGGAGTAGGGGGGGTATGGAACAGGCAGCACCCTCAAACCTTCAGAAGTATGAGATGAACCCCAACAACTTGGAAAGGTGGATCTCTCTCACACGTACCGACACAGACTATCCCCCAATTTAACTGATCCCCAAAGGTTTTTGATTAAATAGCGGAATAGAAAATATGATCCCAAAAAAGTGTATGTATATCACACGTACACAACCACACTGGGCCCCAATTACTATTGTTTGTACTCCCTAAAAGGCTAGATGAGGAGTAGGGGGAGTATGGAACAGGCAGCACCCTCAAACCTTCAGAAGTATGAGATAAACCCCAACAACTTGGAAAGGTGGATCTCTCTCACACGTACCAACACAGACTATCCCCCAATTTAACTGATCCCCAAAGGTTTTTGATTAAATAGCGGAATAGAAAATATGATCCAAAAAAAGTGTATGTATATCACACGTACACAACCACACTAGGCCCCAATTACTATTGTTTGTACCCCTAAAAGGCTAGATGAGGAGTAGGGGGAGTATGGAACAGGCAGCACCCTCAAACCTTCAGAAGTATGAGATGAACCCCAACAACTTGGAAAGGTGGATCTCTCTCACACGTACCGACACAGACTATCCCGCAATTCAATTGATCCTCAAAGGTTTTTATTGAATAGCGGAATAGGAAATATGATCAAAAAAAGTGTATGTATCTCGCACGTACACAACCACACTAGGCCCCAATTACTATTGTTTGTACCCCTAAAAGGCTAGATGAGGAGTAGGGGGGGTATGGAACAGGCAGCACCCTCAAACCTTCAGAAGTATGAGATGAACCCCAACAACTTGGAAAGGTGGATCTCTCTCACACGTACCGACACAGACTATCCCCCAATTTAACTGATCCCCAAAGGTTTTTGATTAAATAGCGGAATAGAAAATATGATCCCAAAAAAGTGTATGTATATCACACGTACACAACCACACTGGGCCCCAATTACTATTGTTTGTACCCCTAAAAGGCTAGATGAGGAGTAGGGGGAGTATGGAACAGGCAGCACCCTCAAACCTTCAGAAGTATGAGATGAACCCCAACAACTTGGAAAGGTGGATCTCTCTCACACGTACCGACACAGACTATCCCGCAATTCAATTGATCCTCAAAGGTTTTTATTGAATAGCGGAATAGGAAATATGATCAAAAAAAGTGTATGTATCTCGCACGTACACAACCACACTAGGCCCCAATTACTATTGTTTGTACCCCTAAAAGGCTAGATGAGGAGTAGGGGGGGTATGGAACAGGCAGCACCCTCAAACCTTCAGAAGTATGAGATGAACCCCAACAACTTGGAAAGGTGGATCTCTCTCACACGTACCGACACAGACTATCCCCCAATTTAACTGATCCCCAAAGGTTTTTGATTAAATAGCGGAATAGAAAATATGATCCCAAAAAAGTGTATGTATATCACACGTACACAACCACACTAGGCCCCAATTACTATTGTTTGTACCCCTAAAAGGCTAGGAGTAGGGGGAGTATGGAACAGGCAGCACCCTCAAACCTTCAGAAGTATGAGATGAACCCCAACAACTTGGAAAGGTGGATCTCTCTCACACGTACCAACACAGACTATCCCCCAATTTAACTGATCCCCAAAGGTTTTTGATTAAATAGCGGAATAGAAAATATGATCCCAAAAAAGTGTATGTATATCACACGTACACAACCACACTAGGCCCCAATTACTATTGTTTGTACCCCTAAAAGGCTAGATGAGGAGTAGGGGGAGTATGGAACAGGCAGCACCCTCAAACCTTCAGAAGTATGAGATTGTGTTCACTGTACCCCACAAAGATTGAGTTCACTGCACCCCACAATGATTGTGTTCACTGCACCCCACAAAGATTGTGTTCACTGCACCTCACAAAGATTGTGTTCACTGTACCCCCCAAAGATTGTGTTCACTGCACCCCACAAAGATTCTGTTCACTGTACCCCACAAAGATTGTGTTCACTGCACCCCAAAAAGATTGTGTTCACTGCACCCCAAAAAGGATGTTGTTCACTGCACCCCAAAAAGGATGTTGTTCACTCCACCCCAAAAAGATTGTGTTCACTGCACCCCACAAAGATTGTGTTCACTGCACCCCAAAAAGATTGTGTTCACTGCACCCCAAAAATGATTTTGTTCACTGCACCCCAAAAAGGATTTTGTTCACTGCACCCCAAAAAGGATGTTGTTCACTCCACCCCAAAAAGATTGTGTTCACTGCACCCCAAAAAGATTGTGTTCACTGCACCCCACAAAGGATTTTGTTCACTGCACCCCAAAAAGATTGTGTTCACTGCACCCCAAAAAGGATGTTGTTCACTGCACCCCAAAAAGGATTTTGTTCACTGCACCCCAAAAAGATTGTGTTCACTGCACCCCACAAAGGATTTTGTTCACTGCACCCCACAAAGATTGTGTTCACTGCACACCAAAAAGGATTGTGTTCACTGCACCCCAAAAAGATTTTGTTCACTGCACCCCAAAAAGATTGTGTTCACTGCAGCCCAAAAAGATTGTGTTCACTGCAGCCCAAAAAGATTGTGTTCACTGCAGCCCAAAAAGATTGTGTTCACTGCAGCCCAAAAAGATTGTGTTCACTGCAGCCCAAAAAGATTGTGTTCACTGCAGCTCACACACAGAAAAATGGATGTGGATCACTGACACCTGCCTATCTCCAATCCCACACCACACAGCAATATCGATTGTAGTTTGTAGAACACAGTTTCCCTAAAATTCAGCAGACTCTGTCCCTAACAGGATTGAGAAGAGATCGTAGATCAGGATTGAGTGCAGACCCCACCCCCCACACAGCAATATCGATTGTAGTTTGTAGAAGACACTGACCCTATAATTCAGCAGACTCTATCCCTAAAATGCCTACAACTCGCCCTGCCTAAACACTCCGACCTGTCCCTCAATTCTATCCGGACACAAATGGTTTTTTCCTGCCTATCTTTCCCTAATCAGCAGCCAGCACGTTGATGTGTGCTCTGTCCCTGAATCTAAGCAGCATAATGACGCCGCTGCGGCTGCCTCGAACTTATAAAGACTTGGTCACATGCTTCAGACGGCCAATCACAGCTACTGAGACATTTGCAGGCATGGCTGGGATGGCTTAAGGCACACCAGTTAAACGATTGTTGATTGGCTGTTGAAAGCCCGCCATGAAAAGAGCGCCAAAGCATGCAAAACCCGGAAATAAAACGACCGAACACGGATTTTTACCCGAACATACAGTAAAGTGTCCGTGTCCGTGTTCGGGTACAAAAAATCCAATTATTCGGTACGAACACGAATAATACAGTCCGTGTTCGCTCAACACTACTCATAACAACAAATCTACAGAGAAAAAAGATAGACAAAGCCATAAACAAACAAAATAAGCTATTGCACTAACACACTGCATAGATGCAAGGCCAATCTCATTTTGCATAGTATACATGGATATATCAGTATCAACCAAAAAACAAAAGAAAAAGTATATGTAAAAGATATAAATTATTTAATATAGGTTTATACATTCCTCGTGATATAATAGGATTTTATATTAGGTTGTACTTAAGATTGTAAGATTGTGTACTTTATTGAATGTTCTTATTTACCTAGAAATCACTATTAGTTCCTGAAGAAGCCCTCACAGCACAAAACATGTTGAGCTGGATGTAAATACCCATGGTTATGACAACTCCCTGAGTAAATGACATCACCTTCATCATTCACTAGCACGTTGCCAGGAAGCTGAGCCAACTTAATATGGGGCACACTGTTTTTAATATGTGTGATGTTTATATAAAAAAATAATCAGGTTCTTTATGTGGTTTTACATTTAAAAGATTGCATTAAAGACAATTGCAATAAAGAGTTTATAACACTTGTCTGAGCTGTCAGAAAAAAAAGGTGTGGAGAGCTGAAGTTACACTCTGCAGAGCTCAGTGAGATAAGCTGTGAGAGCTGATTGGAGGGAATGGACACACCCTCCTCCTTCACATAGCACACAGGAACCGAGCTGATGCTGTCAATCTCAGGCTGTGTGCTGGAGATCCCTCCTCTGTTACCTTTTTGTTCTCTTGATGTCAGGAAAACTTGTCAGAAGAAACTCATGCAGATAGCAGAGGAACGGGGAAGCAGACAGAAATGACACTTAGTGCTCTGGATAGAGACAGGTACACGCTATAAAGCAGGGGTCTCCAAACTTTCTGAACAAAGGGCAGGTTTACTGCCCTTCAGACTGTAAGGCAGCCGGACTGTGGTCAGTGGGAGTAGAAAATGGTGTCAGTGAGAAAAATTGTGCCCCATCATTGTTGTCAGTGTGATAAAATGGGGTTGATTTACTAAGGACAAAATGACTGTGCACTCTGCAAAAGCAGTTGCTCCACAGCTTAGTAAATGAGCAGAAGCTTTGCTGACTTCTATCATCCAATCATGTGCAAAAAAAATGCTGTTTTTTTTTTTTTTTTTTTCCCTTGGTTGTGATAGGGTATTCTTTGCAAAGTGAAGCTTTACCTCATTTACTAAGCTCTGGAGCAACTGCACCTGCAGAGTGCAACTGCAAGTTGCAAAGTGCACAGTCTATTTGCCTTTAGTAATGCAATCCCATAGTGTCCCAAGAGCCAGATTTAGGTAACTGCGGGCCACAGTTTGGAGAAATGGCTTGGTGAGAGCCATGCTGGGTTCCTAGGACAGTGAAGTCACTACACCGGCACCAAAGATCTAGGCATGATTGGAGTCTCCTCCCACTAGCTGCAGCCGTTCAATTTCCGGTCACATGATCGTTAGGAAAAGGATAAAAAAAGGTATTTGCACTGCGATTTGTTGCATATGGTATGCAGCATTACTAAAGGCAGTGGGCTTTAAAGCTTGGTTAGTGGGTAACATTTTCTTTACCTTAAAGTGATGGTGTGGCTACCCTATTCTGGGCCCAGGCCGTAAATGGGGTCTCGATTACTGTCCAAGTCAGGGTTACACCCCACCCCTTCCCAAACATAGTCCTTCCCCCCTGTCATCGATCTATCAAATGCCAGAACCTCAATGGCTAACTAAGGTTCTGACATTTGTTTTTCTGCACCTAAACTAGCTGATTTCTGTGCATACGCTACTTACTGTTCTCCTTATCTCTGGAAACGTAAAGGTTAAAAATGCCTCTAAAATGCGGTTTTATAACAAATGCTATTTACCAATATGCTCCTACTTAGGTTGCCATAGTAACAAAATAATTGGTGTTTTTTAATATAAAATCCCATCGGCCCAGCACATAATTATAAAATATATGTGAAATAACCAAAATTATCTTTTCAATGGCCCATTCCCAATACAATCAATAGCTGTGCATCTCCAGCTGGCTGTTAGTGACAGGAGGTATTATTGCGTCTGTCCGCATTAACATGCTTATATACTCTAAGCTACAACCACCAATAATTATTTCAATCTAATCACCCTCTCCAAATCCATCACATAACAAACCAATGCTAATCTTGTCACTGAGCTCTGTATACAGAACCAAACAAAATAAACTAATATATGCTATACCATTTTACTTCTGATATCGATTTCACAGATATACAGAATCTGTCATTGCTAATTATATTACTCGGTGACCCCGCGGGTTAATCATATTCGAAAGACCTGCTTTGAAATTAAGACATCATGGCTGCACTGCATAGCAAAATAAGGCATAATCGAATCATCGCACATTGAACCCTGTTAAATAAGCATGGATAGGCCTGAAATACAATAAAACTCTAATGTATTTTGAATTCTGCCATATTTTACTGAGATGACATAAAGCGGTATTAAACCTCTAAAGCAAACATTTATTATATTGCAACTTACCTATTCTTGGCCCTCTAGATATCAGATATGAATACTTACAGTACATCAAGCCAAGCTGGACCAATGTAAGTTTGAAAGAAATTTAAAAATTCCCGGAGTACTGCTTTAACTTGCACCAAAAATCTATCACCAATTTTCAGGAGCCAAAGGTAATAAGACAAAATTTGGGTCACAGTTTTACTGCTTTGCCAAAAAGTTGTCATGTTGTCATCTGAGGAAGGGTCAGAATTTTTCCTATATGGTGCTTCTGTGTTAGAGCCGGTTCACATACAGGCGACCCGACTTGCCGGGGCGACCTGTGAAGTCGCGGTGCACAGCGCGCATCGCGACCTCGGAGCGACATGCACGGACTTCATATCATTGAAGTCAATGCAGGTCGCTCCAGGTCGCCCCAAAGTAGTACAGGACCCTTTTTCTAAGTCGGAGCGACTTGTGTCGCTCCTATTAGAACGGGTCCTGTGCTAATCTATGGCAGGCGACCCACGGCGACTTTTCAGGCGACCAAGTCGCCTGACAAGTCGCCCCAGTGTGAACCGGCTCTTACTGCTAAAAAAAGTAAACATAAAAAAAATTGAGAAGGAAGGGCACCTACAAGCACATCCTTTCACTCGGCGTGGGGGATTCTACACATTAACAATATTCTGCACAATTTAATGTTTTTCACATTGAGATTGGTTGCAAATAATCTTATATTAAATTTGTCTGAGTGAAAAAACTTTATCAGGTATGGTGCTTTACAATCACATTCTGCCATTCACTCGTATTCCTAGGCTGTTCTCCACTTAAACCTAAATAGGGCCTGAACAGGTTAAAAAAAGAATATCTTGCCTTCATGCAGGAACTTCATTGGTTAGAGCAGTGGTCTTCAAACTTTGGCCCACAGGCGCGAATACAGCCCTTTGCTTGCCTTTATCTGGCCCTTGCATAGACTATTCTTCACACTGATATGAGGGACTATTCCCCCCACTGACACCAACAATGAGGCACAATTTCTTCCACTGACACCGACAGTGGGGGATAATTCATCCCACTGACACCAATGATGAAGGACCATTCCTTCAACTTTTCCAATAATGCCAACGATGGGGCACTATTCCTCTCACTGACACCAATGATGAAGGACCATTCCTTCCACTCATCCAATGATACCAACGATGGGGCACTATTCCTCTCACTGACACCAATGATGAAGGACCATTCCTTCCACTCTTCCAATGATACCAACGATGGGGCACTATTCCTCTCACTGACACCAATGATGAAGGACCATTCCTTCTACTCATCCAATGATACCAACGATGGGGCACTATTCCTCTCACTGACACCAATGATGAAGGACCATTCCTTCCACTCATCCAATGATACCAACGATGGGGCACTATTCCTCTCACTGACACCAATGATGAAGGACCATTCCTTCCACTCATCCAATGATACCAACGATGGGGCACTATTCCTCTCACTGACACCAATGATGAAGGACCATTCCTTCCACTCTTCCAATGATACCAACGATGGGGCACTATTCCTCTCACTGACACCAATGAAGAAGGACCATTCCTTCCACTCATCCAATGATACCAACGATGGGGCACTATTCCTCTCACTGACACCAATGATGAAGGACCATTCCTTCCACTCTTCCAATGATACCAACGATGGGGCACTATTCCTCTCACTGACACCAATGATGAAGGACCATTCCTTCCACTCTTCCAATGATACCAACGATGGGGCACTATTCCTCTCACTGACACCAATGATGAAGGACCATTCCTTCCACTCTTCCAATGATACCAACGATGGGGCACTATTCCTCTCACTGACACCAATGATGAAGGACCATTCCTTCAACTTTTCCAATAATGCCAACCATGGGGCACTATTCCTCTCACTGACACCAATGAGGGATCAGTCCCTCCACTGACGCCAATGATAGAGCACTATTCCTCCAACTGACACCAATGATGAAGGACCATTCCTTCCACACTTCCACTGACACCAACCATGGGGCACTATTCCTCTTATTAATACCAATGATGTAACAATATTCCTACTTACCTCAGACACTATGTAATTGTTTTACTCCCACTTATCACCAAGCGGGGGAGCACCCTGCACAGCACGCTCTCAGCACAGAGACCAGGCTCTCATTGGGAGCCTGAGTCCCGGGACTCCAGATTACCTGATCACTGTGATAGCCTCTGATTGGCTATCGCTGTGATCAGTCACGGTGCAGCCTTCCCATGTGTTTTCCTACTCTCTGAATGTAGGGACAGATACATTGTATCTCTCTCCTTGCAGGAAGAAAGATGAAAATATACAAAAGTTTGTTAAAAAAAAAAAAAAAAAAAAAGCTAGATCAAAGTTTGATCTAGATCAGTGCCAAGATTAGTGTTTGGGTCAAGTAAGAGTCAAAGGTCAAGGTCTTGGGCAGTATATTTTGGGTAGGATTTGGGTAGCATTTTTTAAATTAGTGTCAGTGTTGGTGTGTTTCGGGCAGGGTAAAAAAAAAACAAAAAAACAAAATGCACACTATTGTTTCTGTGCTGTACTACGGGTACATACAACAACTAACATACACATAGGTGGTATCGCTGTGATCGTCAGGAGCAGAGGAATTTATTATTATGGGTTATTATGCTTTGTTATTTGGTGAAAGGGTATGGTAGTAGAAAGAAATATACAGCTAAATTATTTTTTTTTTACTGTTTTGGGGCAGTTTCCTTTGATAATATATATATATTTTTATTTTTTTTATTTTTTTAGGAGATATCCATTACCATTTACCACCAAAAGAAAGCCCAATTTGTCCTGAAAAAAAAAATCTAGGTATAATCCACCCAGATACACCAAGTAGTTGTGATGATATGTACAGCTTAAAGGCCCGTACACACGTACCGATCGTCGGCCGAAAAGCTTCGGCCGACGACCGATCTGCCGATTGTAGGCTTGTTAGTATGATGCCTCCGACAGCCGACAGCGCACATTCGGCCGAAAAGAATCTGTCATGCAAGCATTAAAATTTTTGTATGCCGACACCAGAACGGCCGATTGTTCGCCAGTCAGTACAGAATTCGGCCGACAGACAGCAGATTTGCAAGACTGGGCATGCTCAGAAAAGGCAAAACACAGGGAAAGTTAACCATCCATTACATGACATCACTTCTGCAGTCGGCTGTAGTCGGCGGACAAAATTCTTGTGCAGTCTTTTGCACTTTTCAACAGACACCGACAGCCCTGGACAAAAGACGGCCGATCGTTCGGCCGACGATCGGTACGTGTGTACGGGGCTTTAGGGCCCTTTCACACTGAGGAGTTTTTCAAGCCCTTTTGTGTTACAAAAAAAGCACCTGAAAAGCTCAAGTGCTTCCCTTTAAAATCAATGAATGTTTTCACACGGGGCGGTGCGCTTCCATTGCAGTGATAAAAATCCTTCTTGCAGCATGTTTTGGGAGCTTAAAAAAAAAAGCACACCAAAAACACTTAAAATGAATGGGAACCACAAGAATGGGCACCTGAAAAACGCCCTTGCTAACCGTTTTTGCAGGTTTTGAGTGACATGTCATTTAACCACCCGCCCTCTGTATAGTCAAGTGACGGTGGGCGGGATTCCCTCTCGTTCTGGGATGATGCCATATGACGTCTCCCCAGTCTCACATCTCTCTTTACCCCCATCTTGGTAACGAACTGATGACCCATGTGATGGGTTGTGTCCAATCACAGATGATCACATGTAAACATGGAAGTGCCGGTAATCTGTTCTTCTTGCCTCACACTGACTGAGCGTGAGGAGAGGAGAGATGATCAATGGCACCTCCTCACAGGGAAGACTGTATAGATTATCAGGGCACTGTTCATTAGTGCAGCCCCAAAAGTGCCCAGCAGTAATGCCAGTCAGTGACCGTCTGTTATGCCAATCTGTGTCCATCAATTATGCTAATTTGTGCCAATCAGTGATGCCAATCTGTGACAGTCAGTGTTGTCTTTCAGTGCCTGCTCATCAGTGTCGCCTAGCTGTGCCACCTATTATTGACCATAAGTGCCACCTATCAGTGCCCATCAGTGCAATTTATCAATGTCACCTATCAGTGCCCATCAGTGCAATTTAGCAATGCCACCTATCAGTGCCCATCAGTGCAGCATATTAGTGCCCCCTCATCAATGCCCATCAGTGCTGTCTCATCAGCAAAAACTTTTTGGTCTTTTTAAAAATTTTTTTTAGCAAAAAATAAAAAACCCAGCTGTGAATAAATACCACCAAAATAAAACTATTTGTGTGGAAAACAAATGATAAAAATGTCATTTGGGTACAGGGCTGCATTACCGCGCAATTCTCATTCAAAGTGCAAAAGGGCTGAAGGCTGAAAATTGGCCTGGGCAGGAAAGGGGTAAAAGTGCCCTGTACTGAAACTGTTAAAAACCCTGCACCCCAAACTCTGCAAAAGCGCTGCAAAAATGCCTCATCAACGCACAGCCATTTTCCTGGTAGTTTTGAAGCAAATCTTTGTGAAAGTTCCCTACACATGTCAAGGTTGCAACATTGTGTTCAGGCATTTGTTTATCCTCCGTCATTAAAGAGTTACATTGTGTCTCGTATAAGTTGGTTTGATATTCTGCTGTAATGATATTGTACTAATCTATAGTTGTATGGTATAGGTCGATAGTTGCATGATATTGATCTATAGGTGTAAGGTATGGGTCTATAAGTGTATGGCATAGGTCTATAGTTGTATGATATTGATCTATAGGTGTATAGTATTGATCAATAGTTGTATGGTATCTATTGATAGTTGTATGTTATTGATCTATAGGTGTATGATATTGATCTATAGGTGTATGGTATTGATCTATAGGTGTATGGTATTGGTCTATAAGTGTATGATATAGGTCTATAGTTGTATGATATTGATCTATAAGCGTATGATATTGATCGATAGTTGTATGATATTGATCTATAGGTGTATAGTATTGATCAATAGTTGTATGTTATTGATCTATAGGTGTATGATATTAATCTATAGGTGTATGGTATTGATCTATAGGTGTATGGTATTGGTCTATAAGTGTATGATATAGGTCTATAGTTGTATGATATTGATCTATAGGTGTATAGTAGTGATCGATAGTTGTATGATATTGATCAATAGGTGTATGATAAAGGTCTATAGTTGTATGGTAGTGGTATTGATCGATAGTTGTATTATATTGATCTATAGGTGCGTAGTATAGGTCTATAGTTGTATGATATTGCTCTATAGGTGTATGATATAGGTCTATAGTTGCATAGGATTGATCTATAGCTGTATGGTATTGATCTATAGGTGTATGATATAGGTCTATAGGTATGTCCATGGTATAGGTCTATAGTTGTATGGTATTGATCTATAGGTGTATGATATAGGTCTATAGTTGCATGATATTGATCTATAGGTGTAAGGTATGGGTCTATAAGTGTATGGCATAGGTCAATAGTTGTATGATATTGATCAATAGGTGTATGATAAAGGTCTATAGTTGTATGGTAGTGGTATTGATCGATAGTTGTATTATATTGATCTATAGGTGCGTAGTATAGGTCTATAGTTGTATGATATTGCTCTATATGTGTATGATATAGGTCTATAGCTGTCTAGGATTTATCTATAGTTGTATGGTATTGATCTATAGGTGTATGATATAGGTCTATAGGTATGTCCATGGTATAGGTCTATAGTTGTATGGTATTGCTATATAGTTGTATGGTATTAATCTATAAGTGTATGATATAGGTCTATAGTTGTATGATATTGGTCTACAGTATAGGTATATGTCTATGGTATAGGTCTATAGCTGTAAAGGATTGATCTATAGTTGTATGGTATAGGTCTATAGGTATGTCTATGGTATATATCTATAGTTGTATGGTATTGATCTATAGTGGTATTGATATATAGGTGTATGATTTATATCTATAGTGGTATGGTTGGTATTAGTAGGTAAGACTATATGTCAGCTTATTTCTGTGGTTCACTTTAGAATGTAGGCAGCTGCTCAGCACTTCCCCGTTCATGTGGTGGAATGTGATTCCCTGACAATATGAACATGGCAGCACTGACAGGCCAGCACACTGACAGTCTGACACATGCACCGTCAGGCCAGCGCCGAGCAGTACGGGGGGGGGGGGGGGGGGGGGGGGGGGGGGGGGGGGGGGAGGATATGAGGACAGGAAGCGGTAAGGGAAGCCATGCCTGTAGTGGGTGGTGGGGCGGGAGCGGTGCATTGTGGGAGTTGTAGTGTGAGGGAGGCGGGCGGAGCGCGGGAAGAGTTCAGGTGAGGGTCTCCTCCTCAGGTGTGTCCGCACATTTGGCGGGAAGTGTGTGAAGTGTTATGGCGGCAGTTCTCGGTGAATGAGACCTCCAGCTGTAGTTGGTATCCCTGTTATGTCGTTTCTCTGTGAATGTTGTGTGAGAAGCACGTGTATTAGTAAACAGACTGTGCAGAGGGGAGAGGCCGGACACAGCACAGGGGAGGGACGTTTATTGAACTCCTCCACTTATTACACACATAGGTTTGTCACCTCATCCCTTTATTCCAGGACACATATTAATTACACAGATTCCAGACATCCCAACCTGCAAAAACTAATTTCAGGGAGGTGGCAAAGTCATTTCAGGGAGGTGAGCCCCCCCCCCCCCACACACGCCGCCGCCGCCCCCCCCCACACGCACGCCTGCGCCGCACCCCCCCCCCCCTTTCCAATTTAACACTACCTGAGAGAATAATGAAATTAAATGTAATCAGTATACCTGGTCACTGGTACTGGTCACTGATGCTGGTACTGTTCACTGGTGCTGGTACTGTACTGGTCTGGTAACTGGTGCGGGTACTGGTCACTGGTGCGGGTACTGGTCACTGGTGCTGGTACCGGTCACTGATGCTGGTACTGGTCACTGATGCTGGTACTGGTCACTGATGCTCGTACTGGCCTGGTCACTGGTGCTGGTACTGGCCTGGTCACTGGTGCTGGTACTGGCCTGGTCACTGGTACTGGCCTGGTCACTGGTGCTGGTACTGGCCTGGTCACTGGTACTGGCCTGGTCACTGGTGCTGGTACTGGCCTCTTCACTGGTGCTGGTACTGGCCTGGTCACTGGTGCTGGTACTGGTCATTGGTGCTGGTACTGGCCTCTTCACTGGTGCTGGTACTGGCCTGGTCACTGGTGCTGGTACTGGCCTGGTCACTGGTGCTGGTACTGGTGCTGGTACTGGCCTGGTCACTGGTGCTGGTACTGGTCACTGGTGCTGGTACTGGCCTAGTCACTGGTGATGGTACTGGCCTGGTCACTGGTGCTGGTACTGGTCACTGGTGCTGGTACTGGCCTGGTCACTGGTGCTGGTACTGGCCTGGTCACTGGTGCTGGTACTGGTGCTGGTACTGGCCTGGTCACTGGTGCTGGTACTGGTCACTGGCCTAGTCACTGGTGATGGTACTGGCCTGGTCACTGGTGCTGGTACTGGTCACTGGTGCTGGTACTGGCCTGGTCACTGGTGCTGGTACTGGCCTGGTCACTGGTACTGGCCTGGTCACTGTTGCTGGTACTGGTCACTGGTGCTGGTACTGGCCTCTTCGCTGGTGCTGGTACTGGTACTGGCCTGGTCACTGGCCTGGTGCTGGTCACTGGTGCTGGTACTGGTGCTGGTGCTGGCCTGGTCACTAGTGCTGGTACTGGTCACTGATGCTGGTACTGGCCTGGTCACTGGTGCTGGTACTGGCCTGGTCACTGGTGCTGGTACTGGCCTGGTCACTGGTGCTGGTACTGGCCTGGTCACTGGTGCTGGTGCTGGTGCTGGTACTGGTCACTGGTGCTGGTGCTGGCCTGGTCACTGGTGCTGATAATGGTCACTGGTACTGGCCTGGTCACTGGTGCTGGTACTGGCCTGGTCACTGGTACTGGTCACTGGTACTGGTGCTGGTACTGGTCATTGGTGCTGGTACTGGTCACTGGTGCTGGTACTGGCCTGGTCACTGGTGCTGGCCTGGTCACTGGTGCTGGTACTGGTCACTGGTGCTGGTACTGGTCTGGTCACTGGTGCTTGTACTGGTCATTGGTGCTGGTACTGGTCACTGGTGCTGGTACTGGTCACTGGTGCTGGTACTGGTCTGGTCACTGGTGCTGGTCTCAGGTTCTGGCTCTCTGGTGCTGCTCTCAGGTTAGGTCACTGTGTCTGTCACAGAGTGGGGTGTCACGATGATTGGTCCCGCGCGCCAAAATGCCTCCTGGAGTAGACGATGTGGCTGTAGTAGAGAGCAAAGCTGCTGCTTGCTCTCTGCAGCTCCTCCCACAGGCGGAGTGCATGACTCATATCACTCCGCCTGTGAGCCGGATCTACTTTGGCTCCGACGTGATTTCTCTGTGCAGGCTTGCTGACAGCTGACACACTCTCCTGCATCGATGAGTCATCTCATCTGACTCACTGTGACTCACACACAGAGCCGGGATATTGCCCTGAGCTCGCGGGTGTCCGTGAGCTCAGGGCGGAAAGCGGGAGTCTCCTGCGACTTGCGGGAGACTTGAGATGTCTGAGATTCTGAGGCTGATATAAGGCACCAAGTGAGTTTAATTAGCACCTTAATCAGCCACAGAACCTGTGTATAATGTGTGTCCTGGTTTAAAGGGATGAGGTGACAACCCTATACACATGGTTATACCCAGGTAATGCCCCCACATGAATAAAATATAAAATCTGCATTTATTATATGTGTGCCGGGTGCCCTGAAACCTGCAGAGCATTGCAGCTGTGATTGCTCAGCTGCTGCAGACTATTCCTCCAGCCTGAGGCCTGTATGGGGGAGGTGACGGGGCTTCATATAGACTGGCGGTGATGGCAAAAATGCAAGTTTAAATCACGCCTTTGCCAACTGCTCCCCCTGAGGCTGCAATAGGCAGCTGATGGGGGTGCTTACAAGCCATGGTTGCAATGCGTTGCTCCTCGCCCCCCCTGCAAAGTTTACCCAACATGTAGGGATCAGCGGTGGCAAGCTACACATTAAAGCTAATGGGGAAGTGGCGCAAATGCCCTGCAACCATGCTCAGTCCACACAGTTTTGCTGTGTTATTTGGCAAAAATGGGGTTAAAACAGGCAATGAGGGGGGCGTGAATATCAAAAGAGGACAGGAGGTTGGGAGACTGTGAGAATACAGATAACAACTGTTACTCACTATCCCAACCGCCAACTAAGGGCACCACAGACGTGTTTATGGTTAAAAGATATAGATTTATTAGGCACGTATGCCTTGGATAGTAAATTCAAGACAGAAACTGAAAATGAGGCTGTGAACCATGGTGCTACAGAAACAACAAAAAATTAAAATCAAAGACAATAAGGCACCCATGCATATAATATCATACCATTCAATCATTAACACTGGAACCCTGCGAATACCAGCATACCTTGTAGGCTGGATAATTCACAAGGTACAGTGTGAGGACCTCATATGTTGTGGAGTACCCCTCTTGCGATCAAAAAGAACGGATCTGGCTGGAATTCACCAAAATAATGGACTCAATATAAAAAAAAAAAATATATTTCTTAAAGGAATGTTATAGGTATAGAGGAATTCCAACCTTCCAACCTGCAATTAACTGCCGAAAAATTGTCCAAGGTAAGTTCGCTGCCTGCTGTGGGTGACCACACACATTAGAAGATGTTTGAAAAAAGTAAACTTGATGGTCTGCGAGGAATTCACAATTGGATCATCACACAAGGAAAGTCCTTGATATTGGGAACAGATGAAAACCGCAGAGATCACTTAATGAAATTTAAGGTGGGTCTCAAGTGGACAGTCGATGTAAGTGGGGTAAATAGTTAATGCAGATGAAGATAAACCGTCCGTGTAGATGAAATCAACAGATCATAGGTTTACCTTTACATAGACTTCTTTATGTGCCGGTGTGTTGATCGTGTAGAGGGGGAGGATGGATGACGGTATTTTGCGGCACGGTCCCCCAGGTTCCATTAGCCTCTAGTAGTCACTCAACCCATCGGCGTTCTAACCCTCCATGTGGCTAAGCCGGCGGCTGCGGAAGTTGGCTTCCGGGTCAGAGGTATCCTCCCGTTCGTCACTTCCTGTAGAGCCGATAG
This sequence comes from Pelophylax lessonae, assembly GCF_965119305.1. Classification (NCBI taxonomy): domain Eukaryota; kingdom Metazoa; phylum Chordata; class Amphibia; order Anura; family Ranidae; genus Pelophylax; species Pelophylax lessonae. The sequence continues at coordinate 69,194,359 of NC_138776.1, forward strand.
CCGGACGCCTTCACGGGGAACAGCCTGGGGAGCGATAAGTGTTGGATCCTTGTGCTGGGGACTCGGTTGACGCTAGTGCATGGGTGCTCAGTGCACAATGCTGGACGCTGACGCGTTTCACCAACCAAGTTGGTTTCCTCAGAGCGGGGGCGTGGCATTGCTTTCTCACCGCCTGTACGGAGCCTCTGAAGCGCCATATAAACATGCTTTCAGAGGAAAGCGAGATTTTGATGTGGGTCCATAATGGCACTTTTCCACTGCATGGAAGCGAACGGTTCGGCTCTCAAAAACAGTACCACCTCGATTGTGGTTCCAAGAGGTACCATACCCGGTACCATATCCCACAATCCTTTGCATGCAGTCACTACTAGCCACTGATTGGTCAGAGAATCCCACCCACTTAACTTTAGTACTACTTTAGTGGAAAAGCAAACCATACCGTACCTTTCCAACACCGTACCATGCCACAGGGACACACAGAAAAACAATTGCTTCCTATGTGCCCCATTCACACTTCAGCTCAGCCTAGCGCTGTGCTAAAACGCAGACATGCTGCATTTGATTGCAGAACACCGACCCGAATTGTACTGCAATGTAGGGCAGAGTATTGCACTACCAAACATTGTAGTGAATTTAATTTTTTAATGTTAATTTTATCCAGCCTTTCCCTGATTTCGCCCTTCTGTTAACCATAGCGGCAAGTCCTGTGAAGTACTGCTAACCATACAGTCGTGGTTAGTGTACCCCTCCTTTTCCTGTGTAAAATACCTGGTTGATCCTGCCTGGTGCTTCCTACCCCTCTCTAAACTGAACACGTTGATCATGGCTGCTGAGCCCTGGTACCGTGGTCAGTTTACGTGCTTCCGTCACCCCGCTGCCTCTCCTTGCTCCCTCCTCCCTGCCTGTCAGCTAGTGACAGTGCCGATCTGCTCCCAGCCTTTCCCTTCTTGTTGCTATCATAACTTTGTTATGTTCATACAATCCCCAGTGTTAGATTAAGTATTGTGCCCTAGTATATGAACTTTAGAAAAAACAAATTGCCGTTTTATACCTTATTTCAGAGCACCTCTCGGCCCTCACGTGACAGACCGCCCCTTTCCTCCCGGCTGACGTCAGTGGGGGTTTTCGGCCCCTTTCACTGTAGTTGTGGGATCAGGAGAGGAGAGCGGGGGGCAGTCATGTGAGCGCTGAGATGCGCTCTGAAATAAGGTATAAAAAGGCATATTTTTTTATAAAGTACAAACACTGGGGCACATAACATTATCTAACAATGGGGATTGTATGAACTTAACAAAGTGGCTTTAGAACCGCTTTAAAGAATAAGTCCACTTTTTTACAAAAGCAAAAAAAAAAAGTGCATTTTTTTATTTTTCAAATGAGCTGACAAAGCATTACAACCGTCATTAGTGGATGGCAGGTGCAATGCCAGGCTCCTGTGGACATAACTCTCTAACTTTCCCAGCCACAAATGATTGGCCCATACACGTGACAGATTCCTGCTGTGCTCACACATGTGGGTTTGGATCCTAGTCCAAATATGCCTGAGCTCATCACTGGTGCCCATGATCTCGTAAGATTATGGACAGGAAAACTCAATAGCGAAAAAAATGATAAAGATGGTAAAAATAACATTTAATTACAGTCTTATTGGAGAGGGACCATGCATGAATAATTGGGTTTTTATCCATATCAAGACACTTCTCTGACACTTGTATTGAGTGCATTTATAACTAGACAAACACACTGGGGTACAAGTGTCACAGAAATGTCTTAGTATAAATAACCCAATTATCTATGCATGGTCCCTCTCCAGTAGGTCTTATATTTGATTTTTTTTATTTTTTTTTAGAGCTTGTTCACACAAGTTGTACAATACGGTACGCTCGGGCTGGGCTGTGTTTCCCAGCACAGGAATGTACATCCTTCTGCAGGAAGTTCCATTCATGTATATTAGGACACAGTGGTTACACAGACACAGCCGCTGTGTCCCAATATGACATTTGTGTGGGTCCCTGAACTCAACAGGTCACCATAGTTTCTACATCGGTGCCAGTAAAAGGGTTAATGCCAAGAGGAGGGCGACTTCATGATCATGTGATCGCTGTGATTGGCTCTCATAATTGGGAGCCTGTCAATCTGACTCCTGATCTGAAGCTGTGACCATGAGCTGTCAGAGACAACTGGGTCAGTGTATGGGGAGTTTTCAGCACACAGCCCCAGACCCTCATGGGCGCAATTGTGCCGTGTCTGAGCATAAGGCTCCATTCACATCTTTGCGTTCCTGGATCTGCCCGTGATCCCGAATCAGGTCAAATCGCGGGATGCCCGTGTGATTTCCACCACTTCCACCAACACCCTAAACGTGCCGCGATTGTTGTCCGATGAATCGCAGTAGAATCGTGAAAATAGAGTCACGGTACACCTGTCGCCCAAAAGAAATAGAAGAAGTATGAGATAAGTGGAGGAGAGGGGCTGGAGGCTACGCCACCGAACACAAACGATCTGAAATAAGGTATCTGTCACCTGTGTATATTGGGCTATTGGTGCTGAAACTTGAGAGCACACCAATTATTGCCATGTTTAAAGTGTCATTGAACGCACATCCTTAAAAACTATCAATACAGTCGGTTCACACTAATCCGACTTAAAGTCGCCCGCGACTTCATCGCGGCTTGCAAACGACTTCTCATAATAGAAGTCAATGCAAGTCGCTCTGACTTCGCAAAAAAATAGTGCAGGAACCTTTTTCTAAGTCGGAGCGACTTGAGTCGCTCTGATTAGAACGGTTCCATTGCACAGCATTGGGAGCTACTTGTCAGGCGACCAAGTTGCCTGACAAGTCGGAGTAGTGTGAACCGGCTCTTACATGCTGTTCATACTCACTGAATCACTGAGATTCGTATTCTGCATAAAGCCTGGTTGATTCTGCTGTTCTCTGCTTCCACCTTCGGTCCATGTCCCCACTGTAGTTGGGGATTTTGAAGAGCCGTGATGGCAGCTCTTTACATGCTCAATTTTCAGTGTATTTTTTACCCTGAGCATTTCCTCCCTCCTGAGCAGCCCATGTGACTATAGAGTCACACATGTGGGTGTATATATAGTGCTATATGACAGCCCGCTCCCCCCATTCTCCTCCAAGCCCAGCAACCAGCTAAACACAATGGGGGGGATATTACATGTAGATTGATGGAGGCTTCACCTTTTTTGGACATGTTGGGGGAGAGCTGGGTCATGTGACAGCTGTATATCGATTAGGAAAAAGGTACTTTATTTATTAACCACTTGTCGACCGCCTTATGCGCAGCTCGGCTGCGCATAATCACGTAGATCTAGACACAGCGGGAGGCAGACCGCAGGAGGAGCAGGCGCGACCGCCACCGGCCTCCTGCAATCTTCAGTTAGACTGACAGGAGAGCCGTCTGGAATGTAAACAATGCAAGACGGCTCTCCTGTCAGAGAGGCAGGGAAAGATCGTGTGATTCAGCTAAGCTCTGTGCCCTTGTTCAACCCATCCCCCCCCCCCCCCCACAGTTAGAAAGCCCATATAGGGAACACGTTTAACACCTTGATCGCCCCTAGTTAACCCCTTCCCTGCCAGTGTTTATACAGGAACAGTGCATATTATATAGCACTAATCACTGTAATAATATCACTGGTCCCCAAAAAGTGTCACTTAGTGTCAGATTTGTCTGCCGCAAAGCAGGAAGTAAAAAAAAAGCACATTGCTCCACGGGGGAAGCTGATCTTCAGGTCTGGTGGCCGCGATTTCCGGCATGCACCCGCCATCGCTCCCCGTGAAGATAGAACTGCGGTCTGCCGTTGTAAACATGACTGACCACTGTTCTATCAGCAATTAACACAGGGCTCCTGTGTTCCCCCTATTTAGGAACACAAGTCTCTGTGTTCATTCCATAAGTACATCCCCCACACAGTTAGAAAGCACCCCCTAGGGACACATTTAACCCTTTGATTGCCCCTGGTGTTAAACCCTTTCCTGCCAGTGTCATTAGTACAGTAACAGTGCATATTTTTAGCAGTGATTACTGTAGTAATGTCACTGGTCCCCCAAAAAGTGTAAAAAATGTCAGTTTGGTGTCCGATCTGTCCACCGCAATGTCGCAGTCCCGCTAAAAATCGCTGATCGCTGCCATTACTAGTAAAAAAAAAAAAAAAAAAAATGACATAAATCTTTCCCCTATTTTGTAGACACGATAACTTTTGTGCAAACCAATCAATGTATACTTATTGGGATTTTTTTTCACCAAAAATTTGTACAAGAATACAAATTGGCCTAAAATGATGAAAACAAATTGATTTTTAAATGTTTTTTATTAGGAATGTTATATAGCAGAAAGTGAAAAACATATATATATTTTTCAGAATTGTCGCTTTATAGCGCACAAAATAAAAATGAGGTGATCAAATGCCACCAAAAGCTCTATTTGTGGGAAAAAAAAGGACATCAATTTTTTTGGGGTACAGCATCGCACAACCGCGCAATTTTCAGTTAAAGTAACGCAGTGCCATATTGCAAAAAATGGCTTGGTCATAAATGGGGGTAAATCTTCCGGAGGTCAAGTGGTTAAGCAGTGTGTGTTTTAGTATCACTTTAGGGATCCATTTTTCATGGACGGAAATCTCCCCCACACGTTTTGCTAAAGGATTTCATGTATCTCAAAACAATAACCCTTCTTAAATACCAGTGTGGAGAATATCCTCTGTTGTGTTGCAGTATGCCAGTATTTCATTGAATACATGTATACAAGGTTGGTTTATTTAGATAAGTTTTCCCTATCAATCGTTATAACTGGGATGCATCAGAGAGGTAATGCATTAAACTTGGCTTGTGTTTTAAAACCGTTTGCAGAACGATTCCTGGTGTTTATGGGAGTAGTTAAACGTATTCAAAGTTGCTGCGTCCTGCAAAATCCTGCGCTCTATAGTGCACTTCTTTCTTCTTTCTGGCTTTATAGGTTCTTTCATTGGATTACTCTTATAAGGCCAGTTTGTTTGTCAAACAAAGTAGTACAAATAGGGAATCATTTATCTGGAAATGTTGGCTGTTTAGCTATTGATGGTGGGCTAATGTACTGTAGATACAATACAAATTCTCTTTTATTGTCAAAGTGCTGAGCAGGCATGTCTGCGTTCTTGTGATGCTGAAGAGAAGTCCTGAAGCATTGCAAATAGCCTGGATCTTCTCCTTCCCTGCAGGGGTATAGATGAGATCTTCTGGGCCCTGAAGTGGAATTTGGCGCTGACACATCACTGCATCTCCTTACTGAGTACATTTAGAGAGATGGGACAAGGCTGTGATAGCATTTGGGGGGAGGGTGGTAATAACTGTTCTTGAAGAGAAAGTTGTGGCTCCCCAGGAACTGGAGGTCCAGCATTAGTTACTGAGAAATACATTTTAATCTCTGTATATACATGCATGGTATAAACATAATGGACTAGGTGGGACTTTAGATGAGACCCAAGCTGGTGTTGCCCGGCGTCTCCATCCCTATAACAAAACACAAAATGAGGTTGAAGGATTGTAAGAGGTGCATGAAAGTCAGCCAGCCCCCAGTTTGATGTACTCACCTTCCAGTCTGTCACCAACCAAATAAGACCTGTCTCTTGGTACAAAGAACAGGGGTTTAGTTGACACACATTTGCAAACGCATGTGAAAGCTGCAGAGCCACGTCACGGCACCCTGTTTAAATCTGCAGTCCTACACTCTTAATTTAGTGTCCTCACACTGGAGGCACATGGCCGCTAATGGGTGGATGGGGAACAGGTGAGAGGGAGACAGCCCAACCTCCCCCAACCCATCCCCATGCACGACTGGCTATTGTCTCAAAAAGTTCAAATAATTAGGTTAAAATATAACCATGGTGCAAACTGGAGAAGACCAGCTGAAAAGCATTACACCTCCATCCCCTTGGTGGATGCAGTATATGGATAGGAAGGGATTTTATATATGGGGCATGGCCTGTAAAGCACACTGCCTTTGAAATCCCTTATTTCCTTTGGGACTTTATATGAGACAAGCAGGTCATGCTATTGGTCTCCATCCCTGTATACGGAAAACACTAGGGTCAAATCAAAAACTGCATCCACCAAAAACGCACGAAAATCGCACGGTGGGACTTTAGATGAGGCACCAAGCTGTAAGCAAGGCGTCTCCATCCCTGGTTGCTTTAAACATAATGGACTAGGTGGGACTTTAGATGAGACCCAAGCTGGTGTTGCCCGGCGTCTCCATCCCTATAACAAAACACAAAATGAGGTTGAAGGATTGTAAGAGGTGCATGAAAGTCAGCCAGCCCCCAGTTTGATGTACTCACCTTCCAGTCTGTCACCAACCAAATAAGACCTGTCTCTTGGTACAAAGAACAGGGGTTTAGTTGACACACATTTGCAAACGCATGTGAAAGCTGCAGAGCCACGTCACGGCACCCTGTTTAAATCTGCAGTCCTACACTCTTAATTTAGTGTCCTCACACTGGAGGCACATGGCCGCTAATGGGTGGATGGGGAACAGGTGAGAGGGAGACAGCCCAACCTCCCCCAACCCATCCCCATGCACGACTGGCTATTGTCTCAAAAAGTTCAAATAATTAGGTTAAAATATAACCATGGTGCAAACTGGAGAAGACCAGCTGAAAAGCATTACACCTCCATCCCCTTGGTGGATGCAGTATATGGATAGGAAGGGATTTTATATATGGGGCATGGCCTGTAAAGCACACTGCCTTTGAAATCCCTTATTTCCTTTGGGACTTTATATGAGACAAGCAGGTCATGCTATTGGTCTCCATCCCTGTATACGGAAAACACTAGGGTCAAATCAAAAACTGCATCCACCAAAAACGCACGAAAATCGCACGGTGGGACTTTAGATGAGGCACCAAGCTGTAAGCAAGGCGTCTCCATCCCTGGTTGCTTTAAACATAATGGACTAGGTGGGACTTTAGATGAGACCCAAGCTGGTGTTGCCCGGCGTCTCCATCCCTATAACAAAACACAAAATGAGGTTGAAGGATTGTAAGAGGTGCATGAAAGTCAGCCAGCCCCCAGTTTGATGTACTCACCTTCCAGTCTGTCACCAACCAAATAAGACCTGTCTCTTGGTACAAAGAACAGGGGTTTAGTTGACACACATTTGCAAACGCATGTGAAAGCTGCAGAGCCACGTCACGGCACCCTGTTTAAATCTGCAGTCCTACACTCTTAATTTAGTGTCCTCACACTGGAGGCACATGGCCGCTAATGGGTGGATGGGGAACAGGTGAGAGGGAGACAGCCCAACCTCCCCCAACCCATCCCCATGCACGACTGGCTATTGTCTCAAAAAGTTCAAATAATTAGGTTAAAATATAACCATGGTGCAAACTGGAGAAGACCAGCTGAAAAGCATTACACCTCCATCCCCTTGGTGGATGCAGTATATGGATAGGAAGGGATTTTATATATGGGGCATGGCCTGTAAAGCACACTGCCTTTGAAATCCCTTATTTCCTTTGGGACTTTATATGAGACAAGCAGGTCATGCTATTGGTCTCCATCCCTGTATACGGAAAACACTAGGGTCAAATCAAAAACTGCATCCACCAAAAACGCACGAAAATCGCACGGTGGGACTTTAGATGAGGCACCAAGCTGTAAGCAAGGCGTCTCCATCCCTGGTTGCTTTAAACATAATGGACTAGGTGGGACTTTAGATGAGACCCAAGCTGGTGTTGCCCGGCGTCTCCATCCCTATAACAAAACACAAAATGAGGTTGAAGGATTGTAAGAGGTGCATGAAAGTCAGCCAGCCCCCAGTTTGATGTACTCACCTTCCAGTCTGTCACCAACCAAATAAGACCTGTCTCTTGGTACAAAGAACAGGGGTTTAGTTGACACACATTTGCAAACGCATGTGAAAGCTGCAGAGCCACGTCACGGCACCCTGTTTAAATCTGCAGTCCTACACTCTTAATTTAGTGTCCTCACACTGGAGGCACATGGCCGCTAATGGGTGGATGGGGAACAGGTGAGAGGGAGACAGCCCAACCTCCCCCAACCCATCCCCATGCACGACTGGCTATTGTCTCAAAAAGTTCAAATAATTAGGTTAAAATATAACCATGGTGCAAACTGGAGAAGACCAGCTGAAAAGCATTACACCTCCATCCCCTTGGTGGATGCAGTATATGGATAGGAAGGGATTTTATATATGGGGCATGGCCTGTAAAGCACACTGCCTTTGAAATCCCTTATTTCCTTTGGGACTTTATATGAGACAAGCAGGTCATGCTATTGGTCTCCATCCCTGTATACGGAAAACACTAGGGTCAAATCAAAAACTGCATCCACCAAAAACGCACGAAAATCGCACGGTGGGACTTTAGATGAGTACAGTACATCAAACTGGGGGCTGGCTGACTTTCATGCACCTCTTACAATCCTTCAACCTCATTTTGTATACATGCATGGTATTTTTGTCTTCTGTCTGCCAATGACCTTGGCATTATATTAACTCTTCTGCTACGTACTATACTCACATTCCCAAGACTATGACATGAAACTGTCCCACCTATGTACTGCCTTCAGTTGTCATATTCATGTGGAACTTCACCCTAAAGTGGAAATTTGCTTTATGCTTCCCCCCTTCTATTTTTGGCACTTTTTTTGGGTGGCAGCAGGAACCTGGTTTTGACACGTCACAAGTCCCAAAATGCTGCAGTACCATTCACAAATCACAGCACGGCTTGCACATGGGCAGTTGGCTGTGTTGCCAAAAAAAAAAGTCAAATTTGGATTTGCTTGATCACAGCACAATTTTCCACTTTGCAACAGACCATTTCTAGATCATGTTCAAGTATGGCTTCTTCTTTGCATGATATCGCTTTACCATGCATTTTTGGATGGCATTGCGAACTGTGCAGAGAGTGATTTTTTTTACGTAATCATAAGTACTGATGTTCATCAGAGAATCATGTTTGATTTTAATTCAGTGGGTCCGAAAATCACAGGCATTCAATAATGCATTTCGGCCTTGTTCCTTACACACAGAGATTTCTCCTGATTCTCTTAATCTTTTAATGATATTATGTACTGTAGATGATGATATATTTACCGTCTTTACAATTTTAGGTTAAGGAACGTTATTCAGAAATTATTCGACAAAAATGAAAAAGATAGAAAAAAATAGAGCCCTAATTTCTCAAAACAAGGTGGACTTTGTAGGCATAACATGAAGCAATTTGTATTTAAACATTTATAAAAAAATCTTTTATTTCCAAAATATTAAGAGACAACGATATAAAATCATGATTGCACCCTCTATATTTAATAGATCAGGAATACCCAATCCCAAATATGGAGATACAAGTCCAGCCAGGCAGCGTTATATGGTGTAGAAAAAGTCCATCAATAGGAGTATAGTTTATGATATTAGCGTGGATGTCAGGGGCCAAGTCCTCAGTTTCTCCATACTTGTATGTCAATGCGTTTCGTGAGATTAACTTGCTTCCTCAGGACTGATTGGATGGGTGCTGTTATAAAATTCAAGATGTACAAACATTGTGTAAGTATCATATATCTTTAAGAGAAAACATTACATTTAGCATATTTATATATTAGAGCTGCACGATTAATCGTTAAAAAAAAATGTGACCTCGATTCAACCCCCCTCACTATCTTAATTCGGCATTTCCTTGATGCATACAGTGCAGCCCGTTCTCTGCTCACTCACAGATGTCAGAAAAAAAAAAAAAGAGCCTCCGTCAAATTTTTAACGTTTCTAAGTGCTGAGGGATAAGTCCCCGTTCACACTAAGGCGACCTGTGAGGCGACCTGGTCGCCTCACAGGTCGCAGTAGGTCGCCTCCCATAGGGAAGCTGCGGACCCGTTCTAATAGGAGCGACACAAGTCGCTCCGACTTAGAAAAAGGGTCCGCAGCTTCTTTGGGGCGACCAGGAGGCGACCGCCATAGACTTCAATGTTATGAAGTCTGTGGCGGCCGCTCCGAGGTCGCGGTGCGAAGTAGCGTCGCTTGTATGTGAACGGGGCCTTACTATTAACACGTTCTTCAATGTATCATTTGGTTCTTTTAGATCTAAGGAATGAACTTTGGTCTGTAAATAAAGGCAGTCCAACCACTTCAAGGCCTCTTTCACACGGCCGCTCCGTTTTTTATCTCCGCTCCAGCACTTTTTTTTTTTTTTCACGGACACGGATGACACTTGTAAGAAAGAAGAGGGAAAAAGCGCCGCTTGAGTGCAGTAGAAGAGGTTTATTAAACAAAAAAGTTATGGTGACTCACATCTGTAAATTCATTGCAGTGCGCTGCGTTGTAGTCCAATGGCTGGGTGCCTGCTCTGGTTCCGGTGCGGTCCTATCGTCCGGGAGAGGTCCGGGGATAGGCTCAGACGACTTCTGGGTCGGATCGGCGGTGGAACTGCGGAGAGCTGGAGCGGCGGCCGGCAGCGTCTGACGTCCACTCTAAGAACTGTGGATCAACACCCCTGCTTCTCCCCTCCCTGAACCGAGACTAGCCCATCTCCACAACTTTGCATCACAGGCACACAAACCCTCCATCCAATCCCTTCCAAGGTCCTTCAAGCTCACACATTTTTTCGATGTGCCAGTGCCCTAATTGACCACCATCTGACCTATTGTTCTTACTTGCAGCCAACAAAAGGACTAGCACCCCCTGTGAGTGCCTAAAATATACACGGATGACACTTGTGTCATCCGGTCCGTATGTCCGCATATCATCCCATCCGTTTGAGGATGATATACGGACATAATGTATGTCTATGGGGATTGCGGATGTCAGCGGATGACACCGCTGACATCCGATTTTGCATCCGTTCCGTTTTTAAAATGGAAGAAAAATAGGGTTCTGTTCCGCTCCAAAATACGGAAAAGAACTGAAAGGATGCAAATCAGGTGTCAGCAGATGGTCATCCGCTGACATCCGCAATCCCATTGACTTGCATTATGTTCGTATATCATCCGCAAACGGATGGGGTGATATATGGACATACGGAGCGGCCGTGTGAAAGAGGCCAAACACTAAGCGTTTTTCTGACACTTGTTGCTTACAAGCTAAAATCAGTATTTTTTGCTAGAAAATTAGAACCCCCAAACTTTATATACATATATATTTATTAGCAGAGACTCTAGAGAATAAAATGGCAGTCATTGCAATATTTTATGTCACACTGTATTTGTGCAGCGGACTTTCAAAAGCAATTTTTAGGGGAAAAATACACTTTAATGAATTTAAAAAAAAAAACTAAACAGTAAAGTTAGCCCAATTTTTTTTTTTTATAATGTGTTACGCCGAGAATCGTGACCTTAATTCTAAGTAACAAAATCGTGATTCTCATTTTATCCAGAATCATGCAGCTGTAATATATTCATGTACGTATGTGTGTCTATAGATTACATTCTCAAAAATGATTCAAATATTATAAATTACTTATGCTTGCCTGATAAACTTTGAATGTAGGAAAATGGGCAGTAGCAGATTATTTTTATATAGTTGTCTCTTAATATTTGTGAAATAAAAGATTATTCTTTTTTAAATACAAATTGCCTCATGTTATGCCTACAATGTCGGCCTTGTTTTAAAAAATTAGGGCTCTATTTTTCTCTTTCTATTTTATGATATTTTGGATGTGGCTAGGTGGGGGTCCATTCAGCGTAGATTCTCTAAGATGCTCTTTTTATACCCAATCATATTTTATGGACCTGTTGCCAATTAGGCTCAGTTGCAAAATGTTCTTCCAGTTCTTCCTTGTTAGTAGCACTTACTTGTAGTAAAGCCCCGTACACACGTACCGAATGTCGGCCGAACGATCGGCCGTCTTTTGTCCGGTGCTGTCCTGTCGGCTGAAAACTGCAAAAGACTGCACATGAATTTTGTCGGTCAACAACAGCCAACTGCAGAAGTGATGTCATGTGATGGTTAACTTTCCGTGTGTTTTTTCTTTTCTGAGCATGCCCAGTCTTGCTAATCGGCTGTTTGTCGGCCGAATTCTGTATTGACTGGCGAACAATCGGCCGTTCTGGTGTTGGCCAACAAAAATTTTAATGCCTGCACAACAGAGTCTGTTCGGCCGAAAAGTCGCTGTCGGTTGTCGGAAGCATCATACTAACAAGCCGACAATCGGACGATCGTTCTGCGGCCGAATATTTACGGCCGACAATCGCTACGTGTGTACGGGGCTTAAGTACCAGCTTTTTGTTGTTCTATCTCAGGGCTGCCATTCATTTCAAAACTACCCTATTTTTTAAAAAAATGGTACATTTTCTCAGTGTAAACATTTGATATGTTTTCTATTATCTACTGTGAATAAAATATGGGTTTATGAAATGTGCAAATCATTGCATTCTGTTTTTTTTTTAGATTTTCCACAGCGTCCCAACTTTTTTAGAACTGGTGTTGCTCATACATACAGCTTTTTACCTTCAGAGAGCATGTTCTGCCTCATTCGCACCTTTCCTATGCTGTTTTCCAGTGCCCTTGCTACGCACATGGGCATGCACAGCAGTGTCATACAATGTCCTGATTAACCAATCTACCAAGGCAATTTTTAAATCTTTTGCACACATGTTAAAATCTGCATTTTTTGCCAGAAACGACTTTTAACCCCTTGGCAATTATATATTTTCTGAAAACAGTGACCCTGGAGAATAAAATGGTGGCTGTTGCGGGGTTTTTATGTTGCACAATATTTGCTGCTGATGCCCCTGGTCAAGCATGTGAAACTGGTCAGGCACTGATAATTCACCACTATACCCCAACCTGCTACTTCACAATCTTGGATTTTGATAAGTATATACAATTCCTGGAATGGCAATAGCCATTTGTGAGGTTTATTCTTATTACGGCATTGAACTGGTATGAGCCTTGTGAACTTGAGGTTATACATTTGGGCTCAAGTGCTTGAGATAAAGTGATATTTTGCTGTGCACAGTTTACATGTTACAATGTTTAATTCTGTGTGATATATACCAGGTGGATTCACCTTACTTGTCTGGAATGACACATGTATGTATAGCCTATGATGCCATTGAGCCCTCTGGGTAGGACACCCTTTGAATCAGACAACATTCACTTACTCAGCACATGGACACCAGCATTTGGAATTCACAATATCAATTTGCAGCCATTTTTCACCCTATCACACTATGTTTGAGTTTGGCAGGTATTTTCTGATGGTTGGACAGTGGTTGAGCGCTACCTTTGCCCCCCAAAAGAAGGAGGTTGTACATATATGGATCTGTAACCTATACCTAGAAACTCAATCAAGTTTTTCACACATTGAAACCCATGAAAGTGATGGGCAATGTGTAGAGTGTTCCTACATCAGTACTAGAGTCCATCATACTTTATATGAAGAGATCCCTATCCAGAAAGATATTTATTGAATTTAATTTTTATTATCTTCACATGGATATTTAGGAGCAGGATACAGGATATTTGGAGAGAGTAGTGGTGCTTATAGTATGCTTATTTAAATTTCTTGACCAAGTGGCTTTAACATCTTGGCCTCCATAAGATTTTACCCCTTTCATGATCAGGACATTTTTTGCAATTCAGCACTGCGCTGACTGTTAATTGCGTGGTCATGCAAGACTGTGTGGAAATAAAAATTATATATATTTTTTTCACACAAGTAGAGTGTTTTTTTTTTTTTGGTGCTATTTGATCACCACTCTTTTATTTTATTTTTTTTAATATAAAAGAAAAAAAACCTAACATTTTGAAAAAAAAAAATCAATATTTTCTGCTTTCCAATAAACAACATATCCATTAAAAATTTTTTTTAAAAGAAATCTAATTTCTTTATGAATTTTGGCCACAATGTATTTTGCTACATGTTTTTGGCAAAAAAGAATCGCAATAAGTGTATATTAATTAGTTTGTATGAAAGTTATAGCGTCTACAAACTATGGTTTATATACTGGAATTTACGCAGCTATAGACGCTATACAGTAATGGTGGTGATCAGCGACTTATTGTGGGACTGTGATAGTGTGGTGGGAAATTTGGCACTAACAGACACTATCTGGAAGGGTCACTAACCGACACTGACGTCGCTAGTGACTAGGGATGCACCGATCAGACTTTTTTGGTCCCGATCCTTTGCTTTGTGAAATCGCCGATCCTGAGTCCGATCCGGAAGTACTGTTTTGTGAGCTTATAACAAAATAATACTTCCGGATCGGTATCAGCAGATACCTTATAACATTGTGCATTCAAAATCTAAAATGTCATGGGTTTAGTCTTTAAGAGGTTAAACTTCCCTCCGGCAGACGAACGCAAAGATACATTGTAATCATTGTGTTTACTTAACTGGGAGAGTTGAAAGGCGTTTGCAGGAGGCTCTTTTTTTTTTTCTTTGACAGCTGTTCTCTGCTCCCTCACAAGCTATAAAGAGCAAAACCGGATCGGCCCGTGGATCTGTTAATTTTACCGATCCCCGATCCAGCTATTTTGCCCATATCGGGGCCGATATCCGATCCGAATATCGGATCGGTGCATCCCTACTAGTAACACCAATACAGTGATCAGTGATAATACTGTACACTGACACTGTACTAATAACATTGGCTGGGAAGGGGTTAACATCTAGGGGAAATGAAGGGGTTCATTGTGTTCCTATCAAGTGTAATGTATGTAACGTTTACTGCTTTTACTTACTGATCTGGCTGTTTTTTTCTCCCTGCTGTTCAGATCACTGTTCACTGCCTACAGAGTTCTGTTAGTTTTGTAAACAACACAATCACAGCATAAGTCGCCAGAAGGAAGCCAGCAATGCACAAATGTACATTACTGTGCCTGCACCTACTGACCACTCACTGTATATTTACTGTGAGCAGTCAGCAGGAGGTTAAATATTTGTCATTGCAAATAAATATTTATTATCTAACGTTTCACATTGGTACGTTTGGCATTCTTATATGGATATTCAGTTATATGGGTTAGGAGTGTTGGTTTTGTCCTAGCCAGGTTTTTTTCTACTTTTTTGGCCTACATTGTTATTCTGGTGACTCCATCACCCTATTGATATATTTAGAAACCTAGAGGAACTTCTGTTAAGTTTGTTGCAAAAAAAAAAAAGAAAAAAAATGATGTTACCCAAAATTCTCCATAGGTGACACTTCAAAAGTCTTTACCTCACATGTGTGGCATAACCAATGTTTACCAAGGAAATGTGTGTAAGCCACTTAGGTAGTTTATAGGAACAATGTCCCGTGCCTGCCGCTGAGGGTGCTGGCGGGGAAGGGAGCTCGTCTATGCTTCAAACGATACTAGAAATGACAAGTGTCCCGAAAGCCGCACATCCAATCAAATCCCACTGTGCGATGGTAAGTTGCATTCTCCTGTCCTTTGATCGGATGTGCGGCTTTCGGGACACTTGTCATAACTTATGTTTACATACATGTGCACACCCTATGCTGTGCAGTACCATTGAGGTGAGTGTGTGGGTGACTGAGGTGCTGTCAGTGTTTTTTTTTTTATTATTATATTAGGATAATTTTAACTGCTTGCCGACTGCGCACAGTATATTTACTGCGGCAGTCAGCCCCGGCCAGGCAGAGTGACGTAGATCTACATCGCTAGCCTGTGACCAGCTTTTGAGCCAATAGCGGGCGAGCGCGCGCCCGCTGAGGCGCGTGCCCGCCCCGGCTCGTTCACAGAGGTGTCCGTGCATGTGACCGGCGGACCCGATGTCCGCCGGTCACACTACGATCGTCGGTAGAGCGGGAGAAAGGCGGGCAGCTTATGTAAACAAGCCGCCTGTCATTCTCCCCTGTGTAAAAATGGAGATCAGACGGTTCTACTATGTAGAACAGTTGATCTTTGTTTTTACAATAGGAGACATGTCCCACTACAGTTAGAAACACGCCCCTAGGACACACTTAACCCCTCCCTCTCCAATACAGTTAACCTCTTCCCTGCCAGTGTCATTTTTACAGTAACAGTGCATATGTACAGCACTGATTACTGTAGAAATGTCACTGGTACCCCCAAAAGTGTCAAAAATGTCAGTCAAGGGTCCGATCTGTCCGCCGCAATGTCGCAGTACCGCAAAAAAATCGCAGATCGCCGCCTTTACTCGTTAAAAAAAAAAACCACCAAGAATGACAAAAATATTTCCCTTTGTTAGTAAACGCGATAACTTTTGCGCAAACCAATCAAAATATGCTTTTTGTGATTTTTTTTTTTACCAAACATATGTAGCATAAAACAAATTGGCCGAAAATGTTAAAACATTTTGATTTTTACATTTTTTTTTGGGGGGGAATTTCAAATAAAAAAAAAGTGATTTTTGCAAAATTTCCGCTCTTTTTTTGTTTATAGCGCATGATCAAAAAATCGCACAGGTGATCAAATACCACCAAAAGAAAGCTCTGTTTGTGGGAAAAAAAAGGACGTGAAATTCGTTTAGGTACAGCGTTGCACGACCGCGCAATTGTCCGTTAAAATCACGCAGTAAAAAATCGCAAAAAACCCCCTGGTCAGGAAGGGGGTAAAATCTTCCGGGGCTTAAGTGGTTAAGTTTTTTCTTTCTTTTCTTTAATTTTATTACTATCGAAAGGGGCTAAACAGGTGTGAATAAAAATAATAATACAATGTGTTCCTTTGTTCCATTTGAGCCCCATTTACTCTGTACCTAGCCTCAGTTAGCCCTTATTAACTCCTTCCTACTCTGCCCATTATTCTGAACATCCCCTCCCAACAGATGTATACTAAATGGCAGACAGTGAAGAAATAAACTAATGATTACCTCAAATAATCTAAAAAATACATTCCTAAAACCTAAACTGTTTATGAACAAACACACAATTCATATAATAAAAATACTTCTTTCTTTCAGTCCGCCAGCACCCAAACATGTTCATTCCCAATACTTATTAACTAAACAAGTTTATTTTTTTCCTTAATATGTGTACACATATTTTCCTCTTCTTCACTGATCAGGCTTTGGCAGCATGTCTGTCCTCTTCTGTGTAACTCCAACTTGATTTGCCCTATACACCAGTAGGCACTTGTACTAGTTGTCTTAATAGGAAGCGCTTCAGACCATCGCAAACAGTCATTATCCCCATAGTGGAGCCTTACACGACCTTATTCTCGCCCGATTATCAAAGGAGATACTCTAATTTGGCTGTGTGTGGACACCGTTTGTTACCAAGTTGGTATTCAAAGCCCCAGCAGAGGAAAAAAAAACTTTTATCTCCTTATGCTAAATAAGAAATGTTCAAACGTTCTTTTGTCCACATTTTACATAATATCTATTGGTGTTGCCAGACCTTTTCAGTTTTCAGTTTAAACTTTTGTTTGAAAAATACTATTTTCTGTATAGTTTTGAATCCAATTAGAAGGCCAAGAACTTTCATGGATTGTAGCAATGTTGTCAGAAGTAAGAGTTGAAATTAATTGGATGCTGTGAAGAAACAGATACTGTTCTAGAGGAAGATACATTCAGAAATGTGTTCATTTAGGCTCCATGCACAACAGTGGACCAATCGGGTCTACCTGTCCATTTTTCAGGCAGACCCGATCGGACCACCCATTGTTCTCTATGGGGAGGCCGATGTCAATGGACATGCCTCCGCTGACACCTGCCGGCACCGGATGCGGTCTTCGGATCAGATCGGATGACAATCGGATGGAAACCGACATTCAGTTAGATTCCATTTGACTCCCCCCCATAGAGAGCAGTTGGCTGTGTCCATGTCCATTCTGCATAGCGGAGCGGACACGGACCTATCATCTGCCTGCTCAGCGGGGATCAGCGGACAGATCCCTCGCTGAGCAGGCAGATCTGCTTGGACAGATTCCACCCTGTGTGAAAGGGGCCTTAGGCTCCATGGACACTGACGTTTTTAAAAGCACCTCTACTTAGCTATAATTATTCGATTTTTTATTTTATGCTATTTGCAGCCTCTGTAGTCTGTTCCCCTTGGCAAATGAAAAACTGTGGCAACAATTTTTAAACTAACATTGGTGGCCGACTTCTTCTTTTTTATTCTAAGCCAACCTACTGCTGTCTCATCTGATCTCAATCATGCACTGTACAAGCTATGGAGCATTTGGGATTGTTTAACAATACAACTTCTCAACAGCTCTTAGCCCCCGTTCACACTGGGGCGACCTGTCAGGCGACCTGGTCGCCTGACAGGTCGCCTGCCATACAGAAGCTATGGACCCGTTCTAATAGGAGCGACACAAGTCGCTCTGATTTAGAAAAAAGGGTCCAGAGCTTCTTTGGGGCGACCTGGAGCGACCTGCATAGACTTCAATGTTATGAAGTCCGTGCCGGCCGCTCCGAGGTCACGGTGTGAGCAGCGCGCCGCGACCTGTGTGGTCGCTTGGGGAAGTCGGATCGCCCCAATGTGAACGGGGCCTGACTGCATGCACAAATTCTGCTGCGCATGCACTGTAGAGCTGTGAAGCGGTTTGCTATGAATATCAATGGAATATGACGGCGGCTATGAATATCAAACGGCTCCACAGGTTGTAAAGCACATGCATGGAAGCGTGCCTGAAATGATGCATGCGAAGTAAGAGCCGTGGAGCAGTTTTATTATTGAACAATCATAAATGGACCCACAGCTCTTTCTGCACATGTGTAAGATCTTCCTAGAAGGCACGGGCGACATGGCATTTCCAGGAAAACCATTAACCATTGATGCTCTGGCTATGTCACCAGTGCCTCAGGGAACCAGGAAATGCAAGTTTGGCCCCCCCTCCTCATTCCCCCCGCCGCCGGGCTATTCACAAAGCACAGCGCACTTCGTGCCTGCACAGTAGGGAACCGGCTGTGAAGCCCCAAGGCTTCACTGCTGGTCTCCGTTAGACAAGATGGCGGCAGCAGCATCCTAGAGCCGATTAAAAAATTGCCTTGGGTAAAGAATATTTGTAGCTGCTGACTTTTAATTTTTTTCTAAAGGAGCTTGGAGCTCCTCTTTAAAAAGTATCCTGTTCTCTTTGCATTGCTTGCTTTTGTGTAAAATATCTGGTGATCCTGACAGTCCCTCTGCGTTCCTATAACAAACTGACCACACTAGGCATGGAAGAACATTTACAGGTCAGTGTGATCTGTTTTCTTGCAGTCCTGGGAGAACAATAATAACCAATAATCCAATGGCCAAGACTTGTGAAAACACAAACACAGGTTTTGCCTGCACTGGGGCATTTTAGGTTTTTTGGGGGAAAGGTCCACTTTAAGATTGGATTCACACTTGCTGTGGCCATGGGTCGCAACAGGGGTCCAGTGCGTCCCTGTTCACCGTTTCAGGTGCGAATCAGGTCTGAATTTTTGCGTGAATTCACACCTGAAACAGAGCCAAAGACGCACGGGACCCTTCTGCAATTCCGGCCGCGGCCGCCCTGGAGCTGTGTACACCTGCTTCACTGAGAGCCGGTCACACTCTCCTGTCATACGAATCTTTCACTTTTTTCCTTAGGCCCCTTTCACTGTGAAAGAGGCCTTATATATAGCAGACCTTCAGGGAAACTGCTAAACAATGCTGACATACATACATGGGAACTGCTTTACCTGCTAATGGATCTGTAGTTCTGTTCAGTCAGTCTTCTGATTCAAACACATTTACCATGAGTGCATAGCCATGAAGATTACATTTTTCAGGTACGTTTTACAGCTTCCTGTGTCACCAGAATGCACACAAGATAATGAGGCTGCATCATGAAGCTGATTCTTCGACCAATGAGCTATGGGGATGTACAGCTGAAAATTTGAACTGGGAAATAATGAAGTTGTTTTCCTGTCTGTGCAGAGATGTTTGAATTACAAGACTGGTTGAACAGTATTTCATATTTTTGTCAGGAAAAGCAGTTACCGTTTGTGGATTTGGAGTTTTTAGCCTGAAATCCTTCCTGCAATGTATCCCTTTGTAATTCTATGTTTTGGTAGAATATAACAGGACTCTGGGTTATATGGGTGGGTGGGGGTCACGGCTGCTGTTAGTATACCCAGCCATCTTCATTGATCAGTGCAGTATGGAAATGGTGCTGTATGTGATACATTCCATGCTAGTCACAGAAAATTACTGTATGACAGATGCATGTATCCTTTACTGCTTCTTTTTTCATGCAGCGTATTCTTTTGAAAGGTTTATTTTGTCATTCACATGGAAATGTTGATAAACTAATGGGCTATGAAATGCGGGCCCTTCATATTATTTGCATACAGTCTCTGAGGAGGGATGAAGCAAATATGATGTGAGTAAAAATCTCTCCTGCCATTTCAGAGGTAGTAGAGTTTTCTTTTCCTTTCTTTGTATGTACTAGAATTTATATTCAAGGCACGGCTGGCTTTAGCCACTTCCACAGCTCATTCATGAAAAGTGGTGAGCAGGAAAACTGTAGCATTAGCCATTGCAGATTTCTGTGGACCTATCATTAAAAATCACACTTTATGTAAACCACGTCAGAATTGCCAAATCACTCAGCCCGAAACAATTTTGCAATCGCACTACTTCACCGTGATTTCAAAGCTGCAGATCAGTGCGATTTGCACTTCGATTTCATTGCGGCTTGCAACTTCATTTAACAGAAATCTATGCAAGTTGCAATGAAATCTCAAAAGAAGTGTAGTGCAGGAACCTTGTTCAAAGCTGCTGCGATTTGAGTCGAAACAATTTGAACGGTTCCATTTTCGGCAATGGGGTGTGACTCGCCATGCGATTTTGAACTATCAAATTGCATGACAAATCTCACCAGTGTGAACCAGGGCTTATCTTGAGGGTAAAAAGGTGCTTCTTTTGTGTCTTGAATAAAAATACAATGCTACCCCTAAGCTACTTTTTATAACCTGAAGGCAATGCAACGACCACATGGCCTCTTCTCTGTCTTTGTGGGTGTTTAATTTCCCAACCAGTAAACTTTACAGACCTTCAGTTTGTAGTCTGTGGCATTCACTATGGTGGCAATGTTACACTGTAGCATAAGGTAGAACTATAGGCAAAACTTTTTTTTTTCATTTTGCCATCTGTGTCCCATTGGGGAGATTTATTCTCACTTCCTGTCCCACAGCCAAAACAGGAAGTGAGAGGAAACCCTTGCAAAAAGAGGGAATCCCTGGTTGTCACCAGAGTTAGTGTCACCATTGGAAGATTTCCCCTTTATTACCTTTCTGGGGACATTTTAATATGTTGGAGTTTTCTTTTACTTTCACGTTCAACAATAATGGCAAACAGGACAAATAGAGAGGATGAATCTCCCTAATGGGGGCACAGACAGCAATATAAACCTGACCGGTCTAATCCCTCTCCACTCTATTCAACACTAAAGAAAAAAGTGTAAGGCCTCTTTCACACGGGCGTTCCGTATGTCCGTATATCACCCCATCCGTTTGCGGGTGATATACGGGCATAATGCATGTCAATGGGGTTGCGGATGTCAGCGGATGACCATCCACTGACATCCGATTTTCGTCCTTTCAGTTCTGTTCCGTTTTTTGGAACGGAACAGAACCCTATTTTTCTTCTGTTTAAAAAATGGAAAGGACGCAAAATCGGATGTCAGCGGTGTCATCCGCTGACATCCGCAATGCCCATAGACATACATTATGTCCGTATATCATCCGCAAACGGATGGGATGATATGCGGACATACGGACCGGATGACACAAGTGTCACCCGTGTCCGTAAAAAAAAAAGTGTCGGAGCGGACCAAAATACGGTCCGCACCGTGTGAAAGGACCCTAAGTCTTTAAGTTATACTTTAAAGGCAAAGCCCACCCAAAGGTGATATTTTATTGTTGATGAAAGTGAATGCTTTCAGAAGTACTCACAAGGTTCCTACTATACAGACCAATCTCTGTGACATCATCTAAATAGGAAATCCAGTAGCTACCCTCTAAGGCTCCATTCACACTTGTGGACAATAAAGTATTCAGCATATTCCCAAAGAGAAGTTGCACCTTACCAGCAAAAAAACAGCTTGGAATACTTAGGATTTTTTAAATGCCTCTTTAATTGCTTCTACATTTATGGACATATGTCTTTGTTTTTACTATGGATAAATAAAACTTTATATTTTTGAACGCGTTATTGTGATCCTTGGGTACCGAGATAGACCATTTATCTTCCCATTGGGGGCAAACGAAGGTTGCCTCCAAGTCTGCTTTTGAATTTCATGCAACTTGAGTGCCATAGACTAGTGATCGACCGATATATACATTTTTCGTTACCGATACCGATATTTTGCCCATTGCATATCGGCCGATATTTTGAAAATTAAAAATTTTGCAAAATAAACACAATTTTCGACACAAATCTGTTACTGAACATGTTAATATTTGTTTATTAACCACTTGACCTCCGAGATCG
Source organism: Pelophylax lessonae (assembly GCF_965119305.1). Taxonomy (NCBI): domain Eukaryota; kingdom Metazoa; phylum Chordata; class Amphibia; order Anura; family Ranidae; genus Pelophylax; species Pelophylax lessonae. The sequence goes on from NC_138776.1 coordinate 69,216,716, forward strand.
TCATCGTACGACGATCTCGGTGGCGGTCGGATCAGACAGAGCGGTATCACCCAGTTGTCACTTGCGGCAAGTGGGTGAGAGACACCGATCTGCCAGCAGATCTGCTAATGTGGAATTGCTTATATCTTTAATTTGTACATATGTGAGTGGCATATTCAATAACATTTGTCCACGGAATTATGCTATGTGACATAATTTTACCCTTACATGAGCAATATTTGGAATATTGGCCAGTTCCAGGGCCGATACAGATATATTGACAAAAGTCAATATCGGCCCTCGATATATCGGCCTTGCCGATAATCGGTCGATCCCTACCATAGACTGCAATGTAAACTCTCAAAAGTCACATGAAAGGCACACCTGAATGTTATAAATGCGACAGTTGTCCATTGTCATTGGTCAAAGCCCAAGTCGCATCCATTCAAAGTTGCATTTCAAAGTCACGCAACTTTGGAGTCAAGTGTGAAAGGAGCCTCATAGAAACTGATGGGTAGACATGGGACCTAAGGGGAAAAGACAACTAAGCCAGAGTTGTTGAGAATTATAGGAAGCCAATGGGTGATTCGAGCCTCCGGCCAATTCTGTAATATCAGGCTTACAACACGCCAGATTCACACGGATTCATAAAACAGCCTCTGAGAGATTTCATTCACGTCAGTCCTACAGCTCTATTGCATTATAGCTGCCCTTGGTTGTTAAGCCCCTTTCACACTTGCACTCTCCATCTCATCTTAGCAGGGGATCCTACAGTAGACTGATCCTCTGCTGAGTCGTATCAGAACGGAAATGGATGTCACAAATCTGACATCTGTGTTCCCGATTTTCTTCCATCTTCTGCTGTAGGCAAAGGGGACCCATGTAATTGCTATGAGACTGAGTGGCCAAATGTATTCAGGCAGGCAACTGCCCAGTGGACCTGGACACAAACTTTTTACTTTTAGTCGCAACAAATCTGAATAGACCTAGATGTAGGCTGATTTGGGATACAGCATCCATACATTCCTAATATAATGCGTATATTGATGTCTGTGGCTTTGTATTTTCTATGTTCAATATTATGTACCAAGATCGTTATGAGGAGGGTGTTAAAGTAGAACTATAGGCAATTATTATTATTTTTTTTATCATTTTGGATAGAGTAAGGGAGGGTTATAACCTCTGTCAGATTTATTTTCGCCATCTGTGTCCCATTGCGGAGATTTCCCTTCACTTCCTGTCCAATAGCCAAACAGAAAGTGAGAGGAAATCCCTGCAATTTAAGGGAATTCCTTGGGGACCCCCAGGTCACCAGAACTTCCCCTCTATTACTTTTCTGGGGACAACCCAAGTTGTTGGGGTTTTCTTTTACTTTCACTTTCAGTGATAATGGTAAATAGGAGAAAAAGAGAGGTTGAATCTCCTTAACGGGAGACCGGTATTCTAACCTCTCTCTACTCTGTCCAAAACTAAAAAGTTTTTCCTTTAGTTATACTTTATACAGACATTGTGTTTGTTACTTTTAATTTTTTATTGGAATTATTTTCCTTTTAAACGGATATTGTTTTTAATAAAATAAACTGTAATTTTAAGTTGATAGTGTGTTTTTTTTTTCCCTGAGGGTGGATATATAGGCACCTTAAAAATCCCACACACTACAGGCAGTCCCCGAGTTACAAACAAGATAGGTTCTGTAGGTGTGTTCTTAAGTTGAATGTGTATGTAAGCCAGAACAGGTACATTTTTAAGTGTAACTCCAGCTAAAAAATAATTCTTTAAGGTTTTTCGATAACATAGGGAAGGGTTAACACCCCTGTAACATTTGTTTTGCTGTCTATGTCCCAGTTCAGAAATTTTCACCTCACTTTCTGTCCCTATGACAATTGGATTTTGAACATTTTGGGTTGTTGTGGAAACAAGGATTGGTGATATGTGGTTCCTCATCACTTAATACCTAGGTGCCAGTAGCCATCATCCCTATTTGATAGGAAAAAAGGAAAACCCCCAGATTGGTGGGAATATGTAGGCGACTGGACACCCAAACAAACAATGATATTTGGTTCAAAACATAAAATACTTTATTGGTTTACACATAAAAAGTACCAAAGAAAAAATACGATCAGAAACATATAATGTTAAAACTTGCATGAAATTACAGCTCTTACGAGGTATGGGGATCTCAAGGGTATATATGGTAAGGTCGAAACCCTACGCATTTCGGGTAGAAAACCCTTCTTCAGGGGTTCCGTAGACTTCAAACCATATGACTTCACCTATATAGACAAAAAGCAAATGCTTTAAATAACAGATACATATAAGAGTAGTTTTATCGAAGCATATAAGTAGTCAATACATACCACTTGAGTGTCCAGATACACCAAGAGGAGCCGTATAATTAAAATCCGGTAAAAATTACCAGAGGGTAGGAGGATGCTGGGTTTAAAGGATTGGTGATAAAGCTTCAGTAGAGATACCTTTTTCCCATAATAACTCTTACAGGAGTGAATTTCCCCTCCTAGGCTTGGATTTTCTCTCACTTCCTGTTGCCTCCCTCCGTTTGTAAGTAGGAGCTGTTTGTAATCCAGGGACCGCCTGCTGTATTTGTTTCTGGTTAGATTTGCATTTTCTTGGGGTGTGGTGCTGAGGAATTTCAGTTATATCTTGCTCCTCCTTATAACGTAGGCAGATATAGGTGGATGCAGGTCCGGTCACTAATAGGGATACATGGCAGTTTATGGTAAATGTAGTCATGGGTCAAAAATGACTGAATGCCTGTGTGAAAGGGGCATTAAAGTTGAGCTGCATTTCTGAGCTTGAGAAGTTAAAACGTTTAGAAACCTTTCTAATGTAGAACTGATATGAAGTCCCACCAGTGCATGGTAGCTGTTCAAGGGGGTAGGAACAATAGGTGTTTGCCCATCTGCTATATTATTTAGGGAAATGTTTGTTGCATCATGGTTTTCTAATTCACCTAAATTTAGGGCTGCAACTAACGATTATTTTCATAATCGATAAGTTGTCCGATTTATGATTTTGATTAATTGGACAATAACCTTAAAAAAGTGTGGTGTATAATTTAGTTAATATGTAAAGTTAAAAAAAAGGCAATTTACAGTATTCTTAAATATCTATATGCAGTGGTAAATATAAGTAACCAATTATATGGTTAGGGATGAAAATCTCTAATCCACTCTAAGAATAACGTACAGAAAAGATAAACGGTATATACAATTAGAGGCTGAATCTGGTAAATATCACTCAGAGATCACATTTTTTATTTAAAGAAATATAAAATTAAAAACTGTTTTTTGCAGATTTCCAGACAGAACTGTAAAATAATATGTATGGCAGACTCCCTCGCCATAGGCAGGTGGCTTGATAAAAGCTCCCTGCGCCTGCTGTCACTTATGCTGGCCATACAAAAATGTCTTCCTTCAAAAAAATCTTCATTTTAAGAATCGTTAGTGGGGTCAAATCAATGTTTTTTTTTTTCAACTACAGTGACGGGAAAATTCGAAATGGGCAGAATAGAAAATTTCTTGATCAAAGGAATTTTCAGATAGTGTATGTGGTTTTCCTTCATAAATTACATTCATTTTAAAACTGAATGTTAAAAGCAAGTGAAATTTTCAAACGACATTCTTTCAATCAGCAAATGTACAAAGATTTTTTGTATGAATATTTTCGTCCGAAAATCGATATGTGTATGGCCAGCATAAGGCTTGGTTCACAGTTACACCTATGCAGTTTGCTTTTGATCTGTTTCGGCAGTGCCTTTTGCTGTGAGATTTGCGTTTTTGCAAATCTCATACTAGAACATTAAGCCGCGTCGTCCCCACTGGAGGCCGCATCCATCTTCGCCTGTCTTCTTTTCGGGTCTGCAGACTCCAGCTGTGCTACTGGCGAAGGAGCTGCCAGTCACGGCACAGGGCTCTGTGCATTCCATCCACTCCATGGCAAAAGTTCCGGTGTGTTTACAGACCTTATCAGTTACACGCCAAGGACTTTGAGAGAGCCACTTTGCCACACGGTGCTAACCACAAGGCGACTTGCCGGCTTTTATGTGGGACATCTGTCTTTGATCACCGAATATACTCCTTATTGGCACACAAACTGAGGAAAAAGGATGAGTGAATTGTCAAGCTACTGTCAAGCTACTGCTATTTGTAATGCCGCTATTCTGATAGGAGTTCAAGTATCTGACCATCCTCTGCTGATATCAGTGGAACTTTGTATGAAGTTATCCATCTGTAAAGATGGTGAGGAATGCATGGATCTGCAAGTAATTATTGTTTGCGTGTCAATTGCCACATTTGACTACCCCCACCTTCAGGCCAGAAGATTGGTCAGAAGACTGGCAGATGGTACTAATCCCTTGGTGATACGAGACTGACACTCATTTGCAGACATTTGCCCTCAAGACTAGGAAGGTTTTGCATGGACTGTTCTCAGAAGTAATTCGCCTTCAGCCAAGCTGTACCCCAAAGGACACAGGAAACCAGATTATATTATAGTAGTTAGGGTATCCTACTGTTCATGGCCCTGGGCAGGCTTGAATAGGTTTGGAATTTATACCCCCCCGTCCCGTTTTCTCAGTCCGGTATTAGGAGTTAGACCTTACTGGCTCTATATGGTGCGCATTATTGTGAGTGTGGGGCGCTGTTTTTGTTTTTTGTGTGTGACAACGTTGTCCACTTTGTTTTTAATCAAACTGGTGCTTGGAGGTTACAGCCACTCCGGTGTAAGTTTTGATGATTGGTCTTTTTCCAATAAAGCTTTTTCCAGTTAACTCATACCATGGTTGGTTCTCCTCATACAACTCCTTTTAAAGGTGACCCACCTGTATTGTTTTTATTGATTCACAGAGATGAAACAAATCATCCTACATACATTTTACTTGTTTATCTGCAGTATCACAGAGGAGGGGGCAGAGAGATTCAGTTACACAGTGTGAGAGCCGATTGGAGGAAAGTTACACACACCCCCTTCACACAGCACACACAACTGAATAAAGGATACAGATCCTGAATAGACAACCTGTGTGCTGAGCTCTCCTCCTCCGTCACAATTTATCTCATGTGTCAGGAAAACTTGTCATAAGTGACTCATGCTGATAACAGAGAAACAAAGCACCAGAAAGAAACAACATTTAGAGAAAGATAATTAACACTACAGATATGCAGTATGTGCTTTGTTCAGATATGACTGAGGTTTACAACCACTTTAAGGTAGTTTGTTGATTTTGAACATACTGGAATTGATTTACTAAAGGCCAAATAGACTGTGCACTTTGCAAAGTGCAGTTGCTCCAGAGCTTAGTGAATTAGCAGAAGCTCTGCTGATTTCCATCATCCAATCATGTGCAAGCAAAAATGCTGTTTTGTTTGCTTGCACGTGATTGCGTTTTCTTTGCAAAGGGAAGCTTTACCTCATTTACTAAGCTCTGCTAAGCCCACTTGCAGAGGGCAACTGCACTTTGCAAAGTGCACAGTCTATTTGCCTTTAGTAAATCAACCCTACTGCCAGTACACCACAACACAGCCAGAAATGTTTGTGGACCACCATTTTTTTTTCTTGCCATGGCTCACATCTACTACTGCATGTGCTTTGTGGTGCGCTGTAGTGTGGATGTTTTGCCAATTACTTTATTAGTGTTTTGGGGTGCCATTCAAAATAAATGGCAAAGCACCCCTGTACACAAATTACTTCAATGCACAGATCTGAATTCTCCCTCAATGTTTAGCTGTGTTTTATTGGCACGCCAGTGTCGGATTCTACCACAGTCTCAAAAGCTGATGGTTTTTAATTGTTTGGGGATTGCAGCATGAGTAAGAGGGGAATATGGGACAATGTGATTTTAAAAACGTGGGACACTCTGTCATATGGAATAAAATTACGCTGAAAAATGGCATGAGTACTTTGAAGAAGAATCAGGTTATTTGATCACATTGCAGCATTTCTCATTTAAGAAATGGAAAAGGCTTCTGGAGAAGGGCTTTATCTGCTGTATTAATGCCCTGCGTTGATGCTGTTTACTTATATGTGTAATGTATTTTTACAGTCTCTAGTACATCATACAGTAGAACCTTATCCAGAAGATCAGAGTTCTGCAGACGGTGTGATGAGAGCACACTTCAGCAAGCTTCATCTGTTGATTATGATTCATTACAGATGATAGATGACCCACTGAACTTTAAAATTCCTGTTTCGCACAAGAAAAAATAAAAAGGTAGACCTTTTATATCCTTTCGATATTACCTGATGTGGAGCCCATAGCCCTAATCATAAAATACAGGGTGCAGCACAGTACATAGAAATTATAGCATTGAATATGAGTGTGTGACAAAACAATGTGCTTATCTGCCTCTAACAGCATTCATATGTTTGCCATATATAAGATATACATTTATTTATATATTTTTTCCTCTCTTTTTTTTGTAGGGGAAGTTCATTCACAATTGATCAAGACATTTAAAGTAAGTTTGTGGGGAAATATCAGAGATTTTTAGATGTGTTGTGGAATGCGTTACCAGAGTTCACGTTCAAGATTTGGAATACCTTACAGTCAACTGTTGTTTTAAAAATGTAATGATGGCATGAATAATTGCTCTGACAGTACTGGTAAGCAGGGCCGCTGATAGGGCAGTACAACCAGCCCTGCTGTACCGGGCCCGGGCTCCATGAGCTCCACTAGGGGCCCGGGCAGCTTTAAGTTAACTTCTGCCTAAATAAATAGAAATCCTTTAAATTCCATCCCCCACTTCAATTTCATTACAGGGTGTATAAATATACTTTCCTGGGCCCCATGAGGTCAACAGAGGGGCCCAGGAGGTGATAGCAGAGGAGGGACTTTATTTCCATTTTCGGGGCGTAGGCACACTAACCTTGTGCACTGTGAATATGCTGCACTGAATGAATATGTAGTTCCGGCCGCCCTGGCGGAGTGATTCGTTTGTGCATGCTGTGGAATGAGGAAGTGACTGATGAGAGATGGATGAGAGGGCTCAGCAGTGCACAGACCAGCAGCACACAGTGACACTGACAGACTTCTATGGAAGGAAGGTACAGCTCCCAGACTCCCTGACTGTGTGCTTATAATCATATTCATTATGATGATCACAGCACAGCATGTACTTTATGGCTCTGGCTCTGTGTTATATGGCTTTTGGGTGCTGACTTTGTTAACTTATGGCCATACTGATTGTAACACAGTGCAGCCTTAACAAAGTCAGCACCCAGCAGCCATGTGACACAGAGCCATAGTACATGCTGTGCTGTGATCATCATAATGAATATGATTATAAGCATGAGTTGCTAGTTCACTCTTGTGTTTGGAAGGGGAAAGGGGGGAGTAAGAACATGCAGCTGAGCCATGTTTTTACCTCCCACTACCACCGCTCCCCTTAAATAGCCTTTCAACCAAGCTTTTCAATTAGGTCCGCCTGTCAGCTTTACATGCGGATCTGATTGAATGTTCCATGTAGGTCTATGGGGGTTTGGATGTAAATGGACTTGTGTCCATACACCCTCCTTCCTCCGGGTCTGCAGACCTAAATGTTATAGATCAAAGCTAGCATGATGTAAAATGGATATGAGTGCATTTACATCTGGCCACCCATAGAGACATTACAAGTCATTCATAGACAGGGCTATTGATTGGCATGATTTTGGGGCCCGACCCCATTGTGGATCAGTTCGGGGCTAGGCACTTCAAGGTCCTATGGATCCCGGGTTCTGACTTGCAAGAGGTTCAGGACTTCCTGATGCTATGGTCCTCAACAGACATTACCCCATTAGAAAAACACTTGAGGGTTCTCAGTGCAGGGCCACTGATAAGCCAGTACATGAGCTTAGCAGGGAGGGCCCGGGCAGCCTCACAGACAAAATGCACCCCCTGCTCATTCCACTCCTTCTAGCTTAGGGGGTGTTATATACTACATGCAATTCCAGGGCCCCTTTCTGATTATGGGATGGTGGAGGCGGAGCAGTTGAGGGACTTTTTTCTTTTCAATTTTCGGCGCATGCGCATTCCCGCACCTGCTCCGCATGTTGCTGGCTGCTGTGCTAAAGTCCCGGATGCCTGCCACTGTGGCTGTCCATTGCCTACCCTGGCAGAGTGATCTTCCTCCGCTCAGGTCCCCACTCAGCAGCCGAGATCAAGAGGCTTATGTGAGGCGGGTGGCAGCAGCAGTGGCAAGGAGAGACAGCTTACAGTGAGCAGAGGGAGCCACACTATATTGTGGATGGAGCACATGTAAGCTGCAGGTTTAGTACGTTTCCTAAGTAAATTATTAACTTTTTTTCCCCCACAGGTTTTTATTTTTAATTGTACTGCAGCATGGAGAAGGGGCCCTAACTAAATAAGCATACTTTGCTTTGTAATATAAGACCCACCTAAATTAGTTTTGCTAATTTTAGCTAAAATTGCAGAATGTATTGAAGCCACTGCATCATGTGCCAGTAAAGCAGCTAGCATTTTCAAAAGCAATGGTCAGCAATGGCTGATGACAAATTTTTATAATCACTGTATTTCTTTAAGAGACCCTGCCATGTAACAAAATACCCATGTGATAAGGTTCTGATGGCAGTAACAATTTTCCAAACGTAAAAGAGCAATGCATGTTGTGAGCCTATATATATCCATCTTCTGCTAGTTATACTGACTTTGCTGTATGCTTTGTACACAGATCAGTGATCTGGCTATTTAGTCTCACTGCAAAGCAAGGAGAAAAACCAGACTGTTCTGTTAGTAAAAGCAGCACATATAAGGCAGGGTCTGGGGCGGGACCAGGGGTGGAGTTGAGGGTGGGGCTAAAGGGGGCCCCGTCAGGTAGGCTGTACGGGGCCCCATGATTTCTATCAGCGGCCCTGCTGGTAAGGCCTCATGCACACTAGATATATAGCCACAGTGCAGGCGGCTCCAGGATTTAGCTGTGGCTGGGACATACAAGCACACCGTCCACAGGCACACCATCCAGCCCCGCTGCCAGCAGCCTATCAAACTCTGAGAGTCTGACAGCTGCTGCAGCTGAATGGAGCTGGGCAATGCAGTACTTTGCTTAGGGCAGTATGCACCAGCGATGAATACCCAGAATGCAGCCTGCTTTGAATCTGGGCATTCATTCCTGGGCACATATTGCCCTAAACATACTGTATATAGTGCTAGGTGCATCCTCCAGCTGCAGCAGCTGTCAGATCCTCAGAGGTTTTTATTATTACATTTTTACACAGTATACAAAACGAACAGTATTTTTTTTTTTAAGTTTAATACCCCGTTCACACTGGGGCGACCCACAAGTCGCTGTGGGTCGCCTGCCATAGAGTAGCACAGGACCCATTCTAATAGGAGCGACACAAGTCGCTCCGACTTAGAAAAAGGGTCCTGAGCTTCTTTGGGGCGACCAGGAGCGACCTGCATTGACTTCAATGATATGAAGTCCGTGCCGGCCGCTCCGAGGACTTCACAGGTCGCCTCAGCAAGTCGGGTCACGCCTGTGTGAACTGGCTCTTAGTATACAAAAAACACAGTACAGTAATAAATTAATTTTGTTCAAAAAGTACATTACACTTTTAAAAAGAAAAAACCCAAAGAAATGTAAAAAAAAATCAACAGTGCAAAACAATCAGGCTACTCAATGAAGGTGGTCAAAGTGCTTTGCAACCACGGCAATACTAAAAATACCCATCTCCCTCCCCACCCACCTCCTGTACAGTGCAGTACCAACCCTTTCCTGGCTAAGGAAGACATGCTGACCAATCAATATTTAGTGATAAATTAGGTAGCCCCAAGGAAGTATAAGGGATCACCAATGTGTTACATAGCTTGGTAATTTATCAAATACACAAACCACCCAGTGTCTGGAGTTCATTATGATATGGCACACCACCCCTATATGAGAGAGCAAGGAACATTACAAGCAGTGGTACAGAGAGCTTGATTACATTGAATTTCATTTCTATGAGCACTTACAGTGCCTTGTAAAAGTATTCACCCCCTTGACGTTTTACCAATTTTGTTCAATTACAGCTTTTAAGTTCAATTTTTTGTTAATCTGAATTTTATGTGATGGATCAGAACACAATAGTCTAAGTTGGTGAAGTGAAATGAGAAAAATATATGCATAAAACTATTGTTTAGAAATAAAAAACAGAAAATTGCCATGTGCGTATGTATTCACCCCCTTTGTTATGAAGCCCATAAAAAGCTCCGGTGCAACCAATTTCCTTCAGAAGTCACATAATTAGAGAAATGATATCCACCTGTGTGCAATCTAAGTGTCACATGATCTGGCATTACATATACACACCTTTTTTGAAAGGCCCCAGAGGCTGCAACACCTAAGCAAGAGGCACCACTAACCAAACACTGCCATGAAGACCAAGGAACTTAAGTAAGGGACAATGTTGTTGAGAAGTGCAAGTCAGGGATAGGTTATAAAAAAAAAAATCCAAATCTTTGTTGATCCCCAGGAGCACCATCAAATCTATCATAACCAAATGGAAAGAACATGAAACAACAGCAAACCTGCCAAGAGATGGCTGCCCACCAAAACTTACAGACTGGGCAAGGAGGGCATTAATCAGAGAGGCAGCACAGAGACCTAAGGTAACCCTGGAGAAGCTGGAGAGTTCCACATCAGAGACTGGAGTATCTGTACATAGGATGACAATAAGCCGTATGCTCTATAGAGTTGGGCTTTATGGCAGGGTGCCCAGAAGAAAGCCCTTACTTTCAGCAAAAAACAAAATGGCACGTTTTGAGTTTGCAAAAAGGCATGTGGGAGTCTACCAAAATGTATGGAGGAAGGTGCTCTGGTCTGATGAGACTAAAATTGAACCTTTAGGCCACAGGTGTCAAACACAAGGCCCACGGGCCGAATCCGGCCCATCGGACCTTGTCATGTGGCCCGCAGCGGGCCCTGGCCGCCATCACCGGCTCTCGCCCGCTTTTCCTGCCGGCTGCCGTCACTTGTAAACACAGGAGCTTTTGTGTTTACAGTGACAGCTATAGTCACTGCAAGTCCCAGTAGCAGTGTACCAGTGAAATACGATATCCCCTCCGATTACTGTGCACGCTCCGGCTCCAGGCTTTACATGCTGAGCGTGGAAATGCTGCAGCTGAACAGGCAGCTTAGTAAAATTAACCCTTTACATGCCGAGTGGTCGGCCGGGTGCACAGGCACGGAGGGGACACAGGCTGGATGAACCACTTGAATCCTGAAAGTTGAGTGCTTATCCCCTGGAATTTCACGGGGGGGGGGGGGGGAGGGGGGTGTTCTGCTAGTGAAGGGGCAGTAGGTGGGTGATGGACTTGCAGTGGGGGACAGTATTTGGGTGGGTGGAGGTCTTGTAGTGAGGGGGTGGTCTGGTGGGGGGGCAGTAATTGAGTGGGTGGTGGTCTTGTAGTGGGGGGGGGGGTCTGGTGGGGGGCAGTAATTGGGTGGGTGGTGGTCTTGTAGTGGGGGGGTGGTCTGGTAGGGGGGCAGTAATTGGGTAGGTGGTTGTCTTGTAGTGGGGGGTGGTATGGTAGGGGGGTAGTAGTTGGGTGGGTGGTGGTCTTGTAGTGGGGGGGCACATTAGTTGGAGGGGGGGCTGGTAGTGGGGGGCAGTAGTTGTTGGGGTGGGGGTCTGTCAGTGGTGGGGCAGTAGTTGGGGTCTGGTAGTGGGAGGGCGTTAGTTGGTGTGGTAGGGGGTCTGTCACAGGGGAGTAGTGGGGCAGATCCCTGCAGGCACTGACAGCGTCACTCACAGTGGGGCACAGGGGGGTAGGATAGGGCCAGATTGGACAGAAGGATCTCACTTCAAGGCAACAGAAGTGAACTGTTACTGGAGCTGAATACAAAAGTCCACCTACACAGGTATTAAAGCTGAATACAAGGGAGGAAACTGCTTAGTAGAGATGCAGGGAAGCTTTGGGAATGGTGGGCTGGGGGGATGTGGGCTGTGGGGGCAGATGTAGGGGATGGGGGAAAGTGGTGGGTGCAGAAGTAAGAGCCAAGGAGGAGGGGTGGAATTGAGATGTTGCACACTGTGCATAGCGCACCCCTGAACCCTGCACTCTACATAGCGCACCCCTGAACCCTGCACTCTACATAGCGCACTCCTGAACCCTGCACTCTACATAGCGCACCCTAGAACCCTGCACTCTACATAGCGCACCCCTGAACCCTGCACTCTGTGCATAGCGCACCCCTGAACCCTGCACTCTGTGCGTAGCGCACCCCTGAACCCTGCACTCTGTACATAACGCACCCCTGAATCCTGCATGTAGCTCACCTATGAATCTTGCACTCTGTACACGGGGCACTCTTGATTCCTGCACTCTGTGCATAGAGCAACTCCTGAACTCTGCATTCTGTATGTAGCACACCCCTAAACCCTGCACTCTGTCTGTAACACACCCCTGAACCCTGCACTCTGTCTGTAGTGCAACCCTGAATCCTGCACTCTGCACATAGCGCAACCTTAAACCCTGCTCTCTGTACACAGCACACCCCTGAACCCTGCACTCGCTACATAGCACACTCTTGAACTCTGCATTCTGAACGTAGAGCAGCTCTGAACCCTGCCCTCTGTACACAGCACACCCCTGAACTCTAAGCTAATTATTACTTAAATTAAAAAACAGAAATAGTTAAATGCAGAGGCAATTATTTAATATGATAAAGGGTAAATACAGTCTTAGATATAAAATTGGCCCCTCGAGGAAAACCATATTGCTGATGCGGCCCCCGATGAATTCGAGTTTGACACCCCTGCTTTAGGCCATCAAAGAAAACGCTATGTCTGGCCCAAATCCAACACATCACATCACCCAAAGAACACCATCCCCACAGTGAAACATGGTGGTGGCAGCATCATGCTGTGGGGATGTTTTTCAGCAGCTGGGACTGGGAAACTGGTCAGAGTTGAGGGAAAGATGATGCTAAATACAAGGATATTCTTGAGCAAAACCTGTTCCACTCTGTGCGTGATTTGAGGCTAGGTCAGAGGTTCACCTTCCAGCAGGACAATGACCCCAAACACACTGCTAAAGCAACACTTGAGTGGTTTAAGGCAAACATGTAAATGTGTTGGAATGGCCTAGTCAAAGCCCAGACCTCAATCTAATAGAAAAGACTTAAAGATTGCTGTTTACAAGCGCAAACCATCCAACTTGAAGGAGCTGAAGCAGTTTTGCAAGGAGGAATGGGAAAAAATCCCAGTGGTAAGATGTGGCAAGCTCATAGAGACTTATCCAAAGCGACTTGGGGCTGTGATTACAGGAAAAAGGGGCTCTACAAAGTATTGACTTTAGGGGGGTGAATAGTTATGCACATGTTGTTTGCTTTACAATAAAAAAAAAACATCTTCAATGTTGTGGGCATGTTCTGTAAATTAAATGATGCAAATCCTCAAACAATCCATGTTAATTCCAGGTTGTGAGGCAACAAAACACGAAAAATGCCAAGGGGGGTGAATACTTTTGCAAGGAACTGTAGGCATTAGTGTCAGATGTGGAAGTCCAGCTGTGACAGACCACCACACATTTTTTGGTATATCCTCTATTCAGGCAAGTAGCCTTATAAAAGGGCAAGGCAGTATTCACCAACCCCTTCCGAAATGTTAGAGAAGGAGCAGCAAGCTTTTTCCAATGCAAAGTGATTGCTTTGCATGCATAATATAATAAAATGGCGAATAACGTTCTGTGAGCTCTAGTAGGGTCTATCCCATTCACTTAGTCCAACAGGCAGACCAAGACCGTCACTATAACCAGAAAAGCTGCAACATCTGCTTTGGCTTCCACTTTAGAACTGTAGAAATGTAAACATACTCATTTTGACCAAAGGAGCAGGATGAAAAAATTTATCGAGCGAACGACATTCTAATTTTGAATGTGGTTTTTGCTTGGGAAAAATTTGCATGTGTTGTAATGAATCTTGGCTAATACATCTAGGGTGATGTTTGAATAGCAGGCCTACATGTAATCGTAAGGGTTGCAAATGAATTAGCTGACTTTATTATGGCTAGAGAGAATTTTCTGACAAGTGATTTCTGTACAAATGTTCAGATTTAATTCTTGCTCATGTGTACCCAGCTTAATCCAGGTATCGTGGTCACCTCACCCTTTACTCCCCCTCCCCACCTCTTCCCTCTGCTCTTTTTTCTCATCTTTCTGATCTCTGCTCTATGCACCTTGTCTTTCTTTTCACAATACCATGTCTGCTTCTCTCAAATATTGTATGGACCTACCCCTTCTCTCTACAGTATAAAACCCTCCACTATAGGAGTCCACAGATAACTCTTCTCGGGTCCCTATTCAGCTCTCCTGGCCCCTCCCTCCTGCCGAGTGTCCTCACAGCAAGCAGCTTGCTATGGGGGCAGCAGAGGCGAGTATGACAATTGTGGTACTTACTCTATATGACTTGACAATTGTTACTCTATATGGCTTTTTGTAAACACAAATATTTCAGTGTATCATTGTCAAAGGTTGTAAACACCAGTGTTAAGAAAAAAAAATATATATATACAGTATCTCACAAAAGTGAGTACACCCCTCACATTTTTGTAAATATTTTATTATATCTTTTCATGTAACACCACTGAAGAAATGACACTTTGCTACAATGTAAAGTAGTGAGTGTACAGCTTGTATAACAGTGTAAATTTGCTTTCCCCTCAAAAATAACTCAACAAACAGCCATTAATGTCTAAACCGCTGGCAACAAAAGTGAGTACACCCCTACGTGAAAACGGCTCAAAGTGTCAATATTTTGTGTGGCCACCATTATTTTCCAGCACTGCCTTAACCCTCTTGAGCATGGAGTTCACAAGAGCTTCACAGTGAGCATGGAGTTCACAAGAGCTTCACAGGTTGCCACTGGAGTACTCTTCCACTCCTCCATGATGACATCACGGAGCTGGTGGACCTTGCACTCATCCAACTTCCGTTTTAGGATGCCCCACAGATGATCAATAGGGTTTAGGTCTGGAGACATGCTTGGCCAGTCCATCACCTTTTACCCTCAGATTCTTTAGCAAGGCAGTGGTCATCTTGGAGGTGTGTTTGGGGTTGTTATCATGTTGGAATTCTGCCCGGCGGCCCAGTCAACGAAGGTAGGGGATCATGCTCTGCTTCAGTATGTCACAGTACATGTTCTCATTCATGGTTCCCTCAATGAACTGTAGCTCCCCAGTGCCGGCAGCACTCATGCAGCCCCAGACCATGACACTCCCACCACCATGCTTGACTGTAGGCAAGACACTTGTCTTTGTACTCCTCACCTGGTTGCCGACACACACTCTTGACACCATCTAAACCAAATAAGTTTATCTTGGTCTCATCAGACCACAGGACATGGTTCCAGTAATCAATGTGTTCTTTGTCTGCTTGTCTTCAGCAAACTGTTTGTGGGCTTTCTTGTGCATCATCTTTAGAAGAGGCTTCCTTCTGGGACAACAGCCATGCAGACCAATTTGATGCAGTGTGCAGCGTATCGTCTGAGCACTGACAGGCTGCCCCCACCCCTTCTGGCAGCATTCATATGTCTATTTCCCAAAGACAACCTCTGTATATGAGACTGAGCACGTGCACGCAACTTCTTTGGTTGACCATGGCGAGGCCTGTTCTGAGTGGAACCTTTTCTGTTAATCCATTGTATGGTCTTGGCCACCGTGCTGCAGCTAAGTTTCAGGGTCTCGACCATCTTCTTATAGCCTAGGCCATCTTTATGTAGAGCAACAATGTTTTTTTTTAGATCCTCAGAGTTCTTTGCAATGAGGTGCCATGTTGAACTTCCAGTGACCAGTATGAGAGAGTGAGAGTGAGAGCGATAACACCAAATTTAACACACCTGCTCCCCATTTAACACACCTGCTCCCCATGAGATCTTGTAACATTAACGAGTCACATGAGATCAGGGAGGGAAAATGGCCCAACTTGGACTTAGGGGTGTACTCACTTTTGTTTCCAGCGGTTTAGACATTAACCACTTAAGCCCCGGAGGATTTGGCTGCTAAAGGACCAGGGGTTTTTTTGCGATTTTTTACTGCGTGACTTTAACGGACAATTGCGCGGTCGTGCGACGCTGTACCTAAACGAATTTGACGTCCTTTTTTTCCCACAAACAGAGCTTTCTTTTGGTGGTATTTGATCACCTGTGCGATTTTTTGATCACGCGCTATAAACAAAAAAAGAGCGTAAATTTTGCAAAAATAACAATATTTTTCACATTTTTTTATATGAAATTCCCCAAAAAAAAAAGTAAAAATCAAAATTTTTTAACATTTTTCGGCCAATTTGTTTTATGCTACCTATGTTTGGTAAAAAAAAATCGCAAAAAGCGTATTTTCATTGGTTTGCGCAAAAGTTATCGCGTTTACTAACAAAGAGAAAGATTTTTGTCATTTTTGGTGTTTTTTTTTTTAACGCGTAATGGCGGCGATCTGCGATTTTTTTTTCGGTACTGCGACATTGCGGCGGACAGATCGGACCCTTGACTGACATTTTTGACACTTTTGGGGTTACCAGTGACATTACTGCAGTAATCAGTGCTATACATATGCACTGTTACTGCAAAAATGACACTGGCAGGGAAGGGGTTAACTTTATTGGACAGGGAGGGGTTAAGTGTGTCCTAGGGGCGTGCTTTCTACTGTGTAGGGACATTCCTATTGGTGTAAAAGCAAAGATCAACCGTTCTACATAGTAGAACGGTCAGATCTTTACTTTTACACAGGGAGAACTGACAGGCAGCTTGTTTACACAAGCTGCTCTGTCTTTCTCCCTTCACAGGAGCGATCGCAGTGTGACTGGCGGACATCGAGTCCGCCGGTCACACGCACTGACTTGCCTGTGAACGAGCCGCGGCGGGCGCGCGCCTCGGCGGGCGCGCGCCCGCCCGCGATAGGCTCGCAAGTCAGTGACAGGCGAGTGACGTACCGATACGTCACTCTGCCTGGCCGGGGCTGACCGCCGCAGTATATAGTCGTGCGGCGGTCGGCAACCGGTTAATGGCTGTGTGTTGAGTTATTTTGAGGGGACAGCAAATTTACACTGTTATACAAGCTGTATACTCACTACTTTACATTGTGACAAAGTGTAATTTCTTCAGTGTTGTCACATGAAAAGATAGAATAAAATATTTACAAAAATGTGAGGGGTGTACTCACTTTTGTGAGATACTGTGTGTGTGTGTGTGTATATATATATATATATATATATATATATATATATATATATATATATATATATATAGACACGCATGCATAACCAGTTTAATATTTTTATACAAAGCTGCATTGCCGCATTTCCACAGAAGCATTCCAATATGAATTATTTAAAAAATAAAAAAACATGTATTACAGAATTAACTGCAGATAATGTACAAATGCACCTTGTATTTGCCTTGTATTTTAAAAAGCAAATGATGATGTTTCTTGTTACCCTCAGAAAAATGTATGAAAGAAACAATTACACATTTAAAGTATTTTGTCAGTGATCACTGATGGGAATTATTTTACGTACACTCCACCATATATTAAAAACAATTTAATATAGTAAGGCTCAAGAGGTTATCAGCACGGATGTGGTAACTTGTTCAAATTTATGTTTACTAAAATGCTATGTCCCTGGAGCTGTGGTATTAATAACCATGCAACAAAATTATGTTTCCCACTTCCTGTCACCTGTGATAAGTAACCGTGAATTTGAAGAATATTTTATCTCAGTTTAAAGAAGTTATAGATATTCCCTCTCGAGGCAGTTTTCTCAGATGGCCACATAAATATTGACTGCTATCTGAACTTTCAAAAGTGTCCAAATGGCAAACCAATAATAGCATCAACTTTTACCCTGTGTTGCATCCACAATAAAACTGCAGATTCAAACAAATATAAATATATGGTACATAATTTAATATGTGGGGGAAAAAGAACTCAAAATATTACATTGTTTTATGCTAATTAAAGTGGTTCTAAAGGCAGAAGTTTTTTTTTTCTTTTTTTATCCTAATGCATTCTATGGTAGTTCATCTTGACTATTCACATATACCCTTTTTCAGGTAGGCTCTGGAAAATTATATTCCACCAAATATCCAAAGACAAAAATGTACGGTCAAAAGCCATAAAAATGTTGGTTATGTTTGCAAAATTCCAATTCCAAAAATCTTTTATAAATGTAACCTTTACATACAATGTTTAAAACGGTAGTAAACTGCTGAAAAAAGAAAAAACACCAAAAAAACCTGCAAGACAATAGCATGAAATGCTTTGAGATACTTACCTTAGAATGAATGCCCCGTAGCGGCGCCCGGTCACCGCTTAGGGAGCTGACATGTTCCCCTGGCGTTTCTTCCAGGTTCACGGGCTCCAGCGCTGTGAGTGGCCAGAGTCGCAGTGGCATCACTCCCGTGCATGCCTGCGAGAGCCCTCTGTTCCAGCAAGGCGCTCTGAAGTTCCGGCACGATACTGTCAAGGTCTTACCTTGCCTTCCTGTCTGCAGCCATCTTGGACATGTGCTGACTGCTGTCTTTTATAGACTCTGATTGCCTCATCACTTCCTGCTGCTTCCTGGGCATTGCTTAGTGATAGGATTGCGCACAGGATATATATATATATCACCTGTTGGCTTGCAATCCTTTGCTCGTGTGTTTGTGCTTCAAGGTGCATCTCTGCTTGCTATCTTCTGTTTTCCGTGTCTCTCCGTGTATGACCTTGCTTTGGCTGACGACCTTTCCGGCTCTGGATTTCCCTTCTGGCTGACGACCTTCCTGGCTCTCGCCTCCCATTGGCTGACAAATTTCTTGTGGCTATGCTTTCGTCTAATTCCTCCGCTCCCGAAACCGAACTCGTTCACCTCATGGTGGGACGACCCTGAGGACCGTGACCTGGTGCCAACAAGCAGCGAAGTCCATCTCCACCCTCAGGATCTCTGGCGAACACCAGTTGGCGCTTAGACTCCATACCTCAGGTTAGCCTGCATCTTCCACCAGGGTGACCCCCTAGACACATGAGGCTCAGCTATGGGAAGCAGGATAGATACACTGCCGGCAGGGTGAATATGTTTAGGAGATATTCATTTTACCTACAGGAAAGCCTTAATATAGGCATATATGTGGGTAAAAATCACCAAGCGGGCTTTACAACCGCTTTAAGGTTTTCATATACTTTTACAGGTTATACACTAGAGTACCTATTTACTAAAGCGTGAAGTGACCCTGTCTAGTGAAGTGAAACCTGTGTACTCCTCAAACATCCAATAATGGGAAGAGGTAGCTATTGGCTGTTTAAAGTGAGCCTAGGCTCACGCCTTACTTTAAAGGAAATCTATGGTCACAGCAGCCACTTTTTGGCTTGGTTCACAGTGGGGCGACCTATCAGGAAACTTAGTCCCCTGACAAGTCGCGCCCCATTTACTGCAATAGAACCGTTCTAATTGGAGCGACTTGAAAAAGGTTCCTGCACTACTTGGGGGTGACTTCATTATGTAAATGCTATAGGCACAAATATTTGTTTTTACGCTGGTTAACCAATAAATACTGCACCGTGATATTTTTTTTTCCTTGTCATTGGTGACTTGTTATTACAGAAGGGATATTCTGAGCTGTTTTTAACATGAGAAATAAAAATTCCATGGCAAGTGCATTTCATGCACTTGGATACATGCTGAAGAGCGTCCAATCATTCGGATAGAGGGGATAAGTGTGAGCTAATTATGACTACATACCTCTAATGACCTGGGTCTTATCATATGTAATTTTCGCTGTTCTATCTATTCATTAGACAGCAACTTTATCTGGTAAGTTTTTCTGACATTGATGGTGGTCGCAGTGGGTGATTGAAGCCCTAGAGGAGGGAGATCACCTGAATGATATCATTTGATACTTCTTCATAAGAAATATTCTATGTTTGATTATTTTAAAGTTTTCATCGTTGGACTCACTATCATAACACTTCAGGTGTTTTGGGTTTCTTGATATTGCGCTGAGCGTTGCAATTTTTCTTGTTATTGTTATCATTTCATTAATGAGTTAATGAATGGAGGATTTATTTGTTACCAGAATGGCAGGATGCACGCATGTGCAGCATTTATTAATATGATTAATATTGTATGAGTTATTTATATATTTTAGTGATACTTGAGGATGGAGGTTAAGTGTAGAAGGTGTGCAGCTAGATTATCTGTGAAATTTACATCTGGTAATTTCTTAATTATAGTGTTTACTTTGCACCAGAACCTCTGTACCATCAGATATTCCCAAAAGATATGAAATATTGTATTAATGGCTTTATTACCACGGCAGCAAATCAGGGAGACATTCAGGAGTGCTCTGTGGAGGATGGAGGGAAACCTATACCATCTGGAAGCTTTATTATAACCTATTTATTTGTGTTTTGTTAAAAATTGAGGCTTGGTGAGCAAAGCAAAGAATATGACCTTTTTTCTCTTTCGTTCATTGACGGACACAGCTCCTGATTTTCTTAATCATTGGGTTATACTGCTCCCTACAGGAGAAGGACACTAGGCAGAAAAAAGGTCTGGCTACACCTATGGGCAGCCCCAGGGGGTATACTCCCTCTCTCTGCTATAGGTACTCAGTTTTTTTTGCCTAGTCTGGAGTAAGGACCTAGTTCTGTGCTGGGATCCCGGTCTGGCCAGCAAGTGCACGCAGACCTCAGCTCCGCGTGAGGTTGGCCGCGACATAGCCCCACCGGACGGGGGCTGGCCTGTGAGATAAACACCTCGCGAGGTCGCATACAACCGGGTCTCGGCCTGAGTGGTAGCGTTTCTCCTGGCCGACAGCCCCCCATTTCGATGGTGAGGGTTTCTGTCTGGAGCGGTGCCTGTCTGATTTCTGGTATAGTTAGTAGCTGCCCCCCCTCTCCCCCTAAAGGGTTTTAGGGTGGATGTTGGCCCCTCCATGGAATGATCGGACCCCCAGGTTCCCCTCCTTCCCATCAGGCACCCCCTTCATATGTGCCCCCAATCCTACTCCCCCTCCACTTATGCTGGGGCTGTGTGGGTGGTCAAGTCCATCTCCTGGGGTGGGCTAGGGCGCTATGCTGGCAGTGGGGGCGGGGGGTGCGTCGCCAGCGACCGGGCGATCGGCTATACGAGGGGGGGCTGTACCTAGTAGGGGCTCCTGCCAGGGGCCCCTGTCCTGCCTGGGCCTGTCCTTGAGGCTTAGGGATCCCTTTTGGGTCCCTCTGAGCCTCATGGTGGCGCGTGCAGGGCTGCCATTTTCTTTTCGCCTGTGCGCTCAATACACGGTGGCCATGTTTGTGTAGTCCAGCGGCCATTTTGCGGTGGTTTTCCATTGAAAATAGAGGCGGCCATGACAGTGGAGCCCTCTGGGCAGCGATTTTGGTGGTGGTAGCCCCTTCCCATCCCCTGGTGCTGACTTGTCAATCCTTTTATTTCCTGATCGCCGCTCAGGCAGTGCAGATTCTTTTGGTGGCTGTGGTGCCTGGTTTCTGTGGGGTGGTGAGTCTGGTGGGGTCCTCTCCCTCTTTTCTGAGGATCGATTAATGCTCTGTGACTAGTAACTGGGTGGTGCTGCCAGAGTGGTGGGGGTTGTCCCTTAGCAGTGTTTTACATTTTTTTGTGGGGTCCCCCTGGTGACTCATGAAGTCTTTGGAGCACATCTCCCCACCTGATCCCCTCTCTCGGGCTGCGAGGCCCTCTGGGTTCCATCCATCAATCGATGCACTAACGGCGGTCCTGGAGTCCCTTTTGTCTCAGGTGGAGGTGGCTTTTGGGCGGCTGGCTGGCATAAAGCGCCCTCCTCCCTCTGCCTCATCTGTCTCCTCAGATCCTGAATCTGATTCGGCCGTGGCGGACATGGGTCACCCTGCTGAGTCTGCAACCACGCGCCCTGAATCCTCAGGAAGCGAGAGTGATTCCTCTGCTTCTGTAACCACGCATAAAAAAGGCACTGGTGACGCACTGATTGTATCTGTGCTTGAGACTTAGGCTCCATGTACACGGGACGTTGTTAAAAGTCCCTTTGAATGCTGGAATTTTTAGGACAATTAAAGCGTCCGTTACGTCGCGTTTGCACCCGCATTTAGCGGGTGTTTGCGGGCGTTTGCGTTTAGAACCAATCCTAGAGGTCAAAAAAATCATTCCCCTTTAAAATGGAAAAACGCGAGCGCTAAACGCGGGTCGGTCGCGTTTTTGCGTTTGAAACACCGGGAAACACACGTTCGAACGAAAATAATTGCTTTCCAAAAAACGTCCCTGAACTCAACTGCCTGCAAATGACTGTAAACGACCCAGTGTACATGGACAGATAAGATAACATGTAGGTGGGTTCAGGGGCTTCTGAAAAAAAAAACGCCCAACTGCTCCTAAACGGCCATTTACAACATCCCGTGTACATGGAGCCTTAAAGTTGGAGGACGCGGCTGCGAGGAGAGTCGCAGGTTCCCTTTGACACTCACAAGCCATCTAGAGCGGCAAAGGTGTTCCCTTTCCCCTCCTATTGTGACAGAATTGTCCCGAAAGTTGGGAACGACCAAAGCGTTTTCTTGGGGTCCCTAAGCAAATTGCTAGGGGATACACCTACAGTGGGTACGGAAAGTATTCAGACCCCCTTAAATTTTTCCCTCTTTGTTATATTGCAGCCATTTGCTAAAATCATTTAAGTTCATTCTCCTTCCTCATGAATGTACACATAGCACCCCATACTGACAGAAAAACACAGAATTGTTGACATTGTTGCAGATTTATTAAAAAAGAAAAACTGAAATATCACATGGTCCGAAGTATTCAGACCCTTTGCTCAGTATTTAGTAGAAGCCCCCTTTTGATCTAATACAGCCAGGAGTCTTTTTGGGAAAGATGCAACAAGTCTTTGACACCTGGATTTGGGGATCCTCTGCCATTCCTCCTTGCAGATCCTCTCCAGTTCTGTCAGGTTGCATGGTAAACGTTGGTGGACAGCCATTTTTAGGTCTCTCCAGAGATGCTCAATTGGGTTTAAGTCAGGGCTCTGGCTGGGCCATTCAAGAACAGTCACGGAGTTGTGAAGCCACTCCTTCGTTATTTTAGCTGTGTGCTTAGGGTCATTGTCTTGTTGGAAGGTAAACCTTCGGCCCAGT
This sequence comes from Pelophylax lessonae, assembly GCF_965119305.1. Lineage (NCBI taxonomy): Eukaryota > Metazoa > Chordata > Amphibia > Anura > Ranidae > Pelophylax > Pelophylax lessonae. The sequence continues at coordinate 69,239,777 of NC_138776.1, forward strand.
CTGAGGTCCAGAGCACTCTGGAGAAGGTTTTTGTCCCTGTACTTGGCCGCATTCATCTTTCTCTCGATTGCAACCAGTCGTCCTGTCCCTGCAGCTGAAAAACACCCCCACAGCATGATGCTGCCACCACCATGCTTCACTGTTGGGACTGTATTGGACAGGTGATGAGCAGTGCCTGGTTTTCTCCACACATACCGCTTAGAATTACACAAAGTTCTATTTTGGTCTCATCAGACCAGAGAATCTTATTTCTCACCATCTTGGAGTCCTTCAGGTGTTTTTTAGCAAACTTCATGCAGGCTTTCATGTGTCTTACACTGAGGAGAGGCTTCCGTCGGGCCACTCTGCCATAAAGCCCCGACTGGTGGAGGGCTGCAGTGATGGTTGACTTTCTACAACATTCTCCCATCTCCTGACTGCATCTCTGGAGCTCAGCCACAGTGATCTTTGGGTTCTTCTTTACCTCTCTCACCAAGGCTCTTCTCCCCCGATAGCTCAGTTTGGCCGGACGGCCAGCTCTAGGAAGGGTTCTGGTCATCCCAAACGTCTTCCATTTGAGGATTATGGAGGCCACTGTGCTCTTAGGAACATTAAGTGCAGCAGAAATCTTTTTGTAACCTTGGCCAGATCTGTGCCTTGCCACAATTCTGTCTCTGAGCTCTTCAGGCAGTTCCTTTGACCTCATGATTCTCATTTGCTCTGACATGCATTGTGATCTGGAAGGTCTTATATAGACAGGTGTGTGGCTTTCCTAATCAAGTCCAATCAGTATAATCAAACATAGCTGGACTCAAATGAAGGTGTAGAACCATCTCAAGGATGATCAGAAGAAATGGAAAGCACCTGAGTTAAATATATGAGTGTCACAGCAAAGGGTCTGAATACTTAGGACCATGTGATATTTCAGTTTTTCTTTTTTAATAAATCTGCAACAATGTCAACAATTCTGTGTTTTTCTGTCAGTATGGGGTGCTATGTGTACATTCATGAGGAAGAAGAATGAACTTAAATGATTTTAGCAAATGGCTGCAATATAACAAAGAGTGAAAAATTTAAGGGGGTCTGAATACTTTCCGTACCCACTGTATGTGGAGTCCCTTCTTAAGAAGTGGCTGTTCCACCAGTGGTGGAACCTCCGGTTTCCAGATTAAACAAGGCAACCATGATTCCGATCGAATAGTCCCCGACTTTTAAGGACCCGGCTGACAGGAAGGCAGAAGTTGTGGCTGGCAATTTGTACACCCTGGCTGGTTCATCATGGAGGCCGATATTCACCTTTGCCCTGGTGTCGTAGACTCTGACAGAATGGGCTAAGCTTTTGTGCCGTGACCTGGAAGGGGAGTAGCTCTCCTTGCCTTTGCTGAGCTGGCGAACCAGCTGGTCCAGGTGCTGCAGTTTATCTCTGATGCCTCTTTGGTGGCGGCTCCCCTAGTGGCTCGGCTCTCTGTTTCTGCAGTGGTCCTTCGGCGTGTCTTTTGGCTCAAATGCTGGTCTGCAGACCAGACTTCTAAAAAAGTCTGACTGATCTTCCCTTTCAAGGAAATCGCCTGTTTGGTGCTACCCTGAATGACATCATTAAAGGTCTCACAGAGGGGGAAGAGTACCATTATTCCGCAGGCTACTAAGGGCAAGGACTCCCATTGTAAACGTGGGCCCTCCTTCTCGGCTCATAAGAAACTTTTTTCATCTCTCAGGGTTGACTGAGAAGGGATTGAAGCAAACTTGTTCTGGTAAGTCAAGAGCGGGCTTCTCCAGACCCGCGGACAAGGCCTCTTCCACAGGAAGGTGCACCTTCACATATATCTGGGGTGGGGACATTGTTGCTGGTTCCCAGGCCGTGGACTACCCTGGTACAAGACAAGTGGGTCTACAAGGTCATACAGTCTGGCTACAAGATTGAGTCTCCGCTCCTTAGGTCTTCACAAAAGTGTTGGCCCCCCGGTGCTAGCATTGTTATGCCAATGGGGGATTGTGGTACTGGGCTACTTGGACGACCTCCTTCTACGAGGAGTCTCCTACTGCTCTGGTGGAAAACCTGGAACTCATTTTACCACTTTTGAGGGAGTTTGGCTGGATTCTAAATTTTCAGAAGTCTGCTCTGGTTCCATTCACAAATCTGAACTATTTTGGTCTGATTCTGGACTCAGCCTTAGCCAGAGTGCTCCTTACTGCAGGCTGCAATTCTTCTCCTGCTGTCCAGCAGATGGTCATCCCTCCGGACTTGCATGCGGTTGCTGGGCCTGATGGCGTTTACCTTCGAGGCGGTTCCGTTTGCACAGTTCCATACGAGTTCCCTGTAAGGGAGATTCTGGCCAAATAGGACAAGAATCCACAGTCTCTGGACAGTCCGATCCGGCTGAGCCGGGGAACGAAAGAGTCCCTGATATGTTGGCTTCGTTCTCCGGCGCTTCGGCTGGGCAGCAAAATCCTTCCTCCCCTTGTATTGGACAGTGGTCACCACTGATGCCAGCCTAGCTTCCAGTGTTGAGTGCATTGCATCTTATTGTACCACTATATAAGAATATGTAAAGTGTCACAGTGTTAAAAAGGTGCATAAACTACAAATCCATATAATGTAACAATCAATATCATAAAAGTGACTAGTGTTGAATTAAAGTGCTAAAAAAACTCCAGAAATGTAAACAATATCTATTGCCAAGAAAAATCCTCTACTTGGGTGATTAAACGTGACTAGTGTTGCATTAAAGTGTTAAACAAGACTCCGAAAGTTTGTGTCCAAATATAAACAATATCTATTGCAAAGAGAAATCTTCTACGAATAAAATGAAATGTGCTCTTCAAAGTGCTCCAAAGTTATCTGTGACATTGGTGGTGCTCCACAAGCCATGCTCCCCTGCTGGTCCCACACTCACCAGAGCTCAGTCCCCTTCAGGGGGTTTCAGACCTGTCAGAAAAGTAGCTCTTAGCAACCGACTCAGGGTCCACAGCCAAATGTCCCCTTAAATTCCCTTCTTAGGTGCAGTCTACTCGGGCGCTCAGTGTCTCTTGAGCCTTCCGTCATCAGGCATCAGTGACGCAGGTTTGCAAGGTGGCCTCCTGGTAGTCAGGGCACACTTTCACAAAGTTCTATAAAGTGGATGTGTTAGCATCTGCAAATACTTCCTTTGGCCGCAAGGTTTTGGCAGGCTGCTGTTTAGAGGACTTGGTCCTCTTTGAGGGTGTATTGTTTTTTTCAGGTGAGCTCCAGTTGTTTTGGTTGAGCTTCTGGAAAGATTATGCTAAATGGAAGTGGGTATTGGCGCTGCTCTCAAATCGAATTGGATATATGCAGCTGTCACCTTAAACTTAAATAAATAATTATTGAAATAATGTGAATCTGTGCGTGTAATAAAATTCAATGAAAATTCAACAAAAACATTGTGCAAGGTAGTGCATGTGCAAACAGTGATTGAAATACAATACACATACAATGTAATAATATTTATAGCGGGTGCAATAATTAAAGTGTCTATGTGCCAAATTATTTATGTGAAAACTAGATTAAGATCCAACCACAGTATGGTGAAAATATATATATATACAACAAACTACTTGGTAGGGGATAGCCCCCTACATCAAGCAAAAATACAATCCATTAAAAAAACAGTTCATAAGATGCAGTTCATAAAAAAGCAGTTCGTAAAAAAGTATTAGTGTCCACTATTCTGGAGCATTGTTGTTCATAGTGGTACTTCAGTGAAAAAAAAACAACTTTTCCAAGAAAACCCCCGCTGTGCAGTGAATACCAGTGCTCTAACTCATGTCCCCTACTGGAGTTGCACTCACCAGATATCGGTCCCCTTTGCAGGGGTATCCCACTTTGTTTACCTGCCTTTAAGGGCTACTCCTCTCCCCTCGCCTCCAATCAGTAACCATATCTCCATTAACATGAAAAGAATATTCTCTATAGTGTAATGCCGTTTGAAGTAATACTTCTTAAAGACAATAATCCACTTACATGTAAAACCATTCAGTCTCTCATATGGACAATACAGGAAGTCCAGGTACGCGATGCGTTCCACAGGCAGGAACCGGAAGTTATCCAATGACACAAGGTCCGCCCTACATGTCTCGTCACTCTGGCGTCATCTGGAACAAAAAATAAAATGGTATTTCTGACTTACTCTAAAATCCATTTCTCTGATGTTCATTGACGGACACAGCACCCACCCCTCTGTGGAGTTGTAATTCTTCTGACATTACTTGTAACTAAACTGAGTACCTATAGCAGAGAGAGGGAGTATACCCCCTGGGACTGCTCATACCCATAGGCATAGCCAGACTTTTTCTGCCTATTGTTCTTCTCCTGTGTGAGGCATTATAACCCAATGGTTAAGAAGATCAGGAGCTGTGTCCGTCAAAAATCCAATTTTTTCCAAAATGAATGTTGTCTCTAGATCTTTTTCCAAGGTTGAAAATGTCTCATTTTAGCGCAGCCATTTTTAATAAGCTGTTCAACAACATCGCTGTATTGCTAAACCCTTTATTGCAAAACCCCAAATTTCCTACCTGTGGCATTTTGTGTTTAATTCTATTTACCAATGTTGCTCAGTTCTCCTTCCTTAGTCTAACCTAATAACGCGATCAGTCATGTGTTGTAATAAGAGAAAATTTGCTAGGAACAACAGCGAGCCAACCACATTAGTTTGGGGGGTTCTGAAGGAACACCCCCATATAAAGAAGCTATGTTTTTGTAATTACCACTTTTAGTAAATCATAGACATTGGTGGTGATCCACAAGCCATGCTCCCCTGCTGGTCCCACACTCACCAGAGAGAGGGAGTATACCCCCTGGGACTGCCCATACCCATAGGCATAGCCAGACTTTTTTCTGCCTATTGTCCTACTCCTATGTGGGGCATTATAACCCAATGGTTAAGAAGATCAGGAGCTGTGTCCGTCAAAAATCCAATTTTTTCTAAAATGAATGTTGTCTCTAGATCTTTTTCCAAGGTTGAAAATGTCTCATTTTAGCGCAGCCATTTTTAATAAGCTGTTCAACAACATCGCTGTATTGCTAAACCCTTTATTGCAAAACCCCAAATTTCCTACCTGTGGCATTTTGTGTTTAATAAGAGAAATTTTGCTAGGAACAACAGCGAGCCAACCACATGAGTTTGGGGGGTTCTGAAGGAACACCCCCATATAAAGAAGCTATGTTTTTGTAATTACCACTTTTAGTAAATCATAGCCTTCTGCAGATGGAACATGGAAGGTAATTTTTGTTCTCATTTATTCACAAAAAGATTTGTGTATCTGCTATTTTAAGAAGGGTGGAGTTAAATAAACCAATAACATTCATATAACAATAACTTAACAAACGTATAGTATAAGGAAGAGCATGCGAGTGCGTAAACTGATTTCCCTTGGCAAATACAAAGAACAGTAATGTCCTCCTTAGACATTTGGACTACAACTTTGTCACTTGGTTTGACTGATTTACTTTTTGAACCATCATCTTTGGTAATGTTATATTACTGTACCTGATTTATATTAAAGGGCTTGCTCCTGTTTTGTGTCTCATGCTTAACTGTTACTGTGTATACATATGATTATTTATTTATTACGAGCACTAATACAGTGCTGTCGATTTATAGATGTTTATGATCCATGATTTATTTTGTAAAATTTGCAAGTATTATACACTAAAATACAACCCCTTCTGGCTTTGCCTTATAGCGGAGCTCCACCCAAAAGGGGAAGCTCCGCTTATTTGCATCCTCCCGCCTCCGCTGCCACATTTGGGGGGAGCGGGTACCGCAAGGCTTCACTGCCAGTTTCCCTTACCCGAGATGGTGGCGTCAGCACCCGAGAGCCGACTGAAAAATGGATTTGTGGACAGGTAAGTGTCCTAATATCAAAAGTTAGCAGCTACAGCATTTGCAGCTGCTGACTTTTATCATTCTGAAGAAGCCTGGAGCTCCGCTTTATTAACCCTCCTCTTGTGTTAGGGTCAAAACTGACCCGTTTTCAGGTTTTGAATGTCTATAAGTATCACATAAATTTGTTTATTGCATCAAGATTTTTTTACTTTGTCAGGAACCTCTATTTAAACAATGTAATAGAAAAATAATCCTTTTCACTAAATTATAAAATACTGTGGTGAAAATTAAGACGTTCATGGTGTTAGGGTCAATTCTGACCCAGTTATAATATAGGATTTTAGGACACTAATAAGTGCCAAAACTGAAATCATAAACACTCTCTCTGCTTAGTAACAGTGACAGCCAATCCCCTCTCAACCCTGTGAGCTGTAGTTAGGGAGGGGCCTATCTCTTTTCCTGCTTGTCTGCTTCTCTAAATAAAGTGAAGAAACATAGGACAAATTCATTTCAGAGTTGCTGACTTTATTTTACCATTTTTTCAATTTGACAATGAGAGGTATGCTATCAAAAGAAAGGTCTAGGGGTCACACCAAAAATATTAAAACCAATCTTTTCAAGGATAAAGAAGCCTAACAAGGTAACCAAGAGGTAAGAAACAAATTTGATGATAAATAATTATTCAGAGGGTATTTTATGGCTGATTTAAAACACGGGTCAAAACTGACCCTAACATCATGGATAGTAACGGAATTCTAACATAAGAGGAGGGTTAAGCATTGGTGAATACAAAGTCACTTGTTCCACAATATTTATATCACAATACATCCCAAAGATTAACTGGTTACAAATTCTTGTAAAGTTGTGGCGAAAAGTAGGGCCATACAAAAATCGACAATACATTTGATTTGCTTTCTGCAACCTAATTGTCTAACCAATAATTTCTAACATAGTCACAGCAATCTATAGTGCAATCCTAGAAAGGGACCATACTTTAATTAGCAGGAATATGGAAATGTTACTTGACATTTTTCTATAAAATGAATGTGCACGAGCCAGGAAAATCAACATTGTGCACTCTTCAATAGTGCAGTTGTGCTTTAAATCTGTCTCTTTCTGGTGACTACTGTATATATTTTTCTTAGGAGGCTGACCTTAATGTGGGGGTATTCCAGTGACTCCCTTCACCTTAGCCAGGTGCCCTATATCTCTAGTATACAGGGCTTTTTTTCAGCTGGAACTTGGCGGAACTCAGTTCCACCACCTCTGGCTCAGCCCTCTGCTCCCTCCTCATCACTGTCACTTGTAAACACAGAAGTCCAGCTTCTGTGTTTACAAGTGACAGCTTGTCTTCCATTGGCATCCACAGATCTGATCTTCTGAGTGGCTCCTACTGAGTGCATGATGGGGACAAGGGAGATGCAGGTGCCCGGGGTGCAGTTCAGATGCGGACACCCCAACTGGATGATCTCCCAGGAAGTGAGAGAGGCAGAGCCAACTGCAGTGTGCGGGGAGGTACTAGAGCCGACTGGGTGCTTCAGCCTAATGCAGCAACAAAAGTAAGACACGTAGAAGATGGTGGATATGAGGATAAGATGGGGGCAGTGGGTGGGGGTTTGCATGCAGAGGTCAGAGCTGAAGAGGGGTGAGAATGAGATGTAGATGGGGGGGATACAGTGGTAAGCAGCTGTGGAAGAAGGCTAAACTATGCATGCAGTGCACCCCCAAACTCTGCATTCTGTGTGTAAACCCCCCTCCGAACTCTGCACTCTGTACATAATGCACTCCTAGTTTTTTTTTGCCCCTTTAAGACCCTCCCCCACTGTTAGTGAATTTTGACCACACCCACTATTTGATGCAGTTTGGAGGGTTTGTGTGTGTGTGGGGGCGGAGGGGGTGTTTGGGGGCCGTGGTTGAGTTCCTATACCTATTTTCTGAGAAAAAAAAACCCTGCTAGTATATATACATTTGTCCCACAGGATCACATCCCATCAACTGTCACCCATTTGTCTTTGAATGTAATAGTCCCATGTTTTGTAGTTTTCCACTATTTAGTCTATTTACAGTATTTGTTCATTTTCACTTCAGGTTTCTTGCTAAGTACAGGACTGATATCACAGAATGTCTCATATGTCCACGATAATGCCACAGGTCCTTATTTAACGTGTCTAAGATTGTTTTCTACTGAGCTGATGCATGTAGTTCTATATTGGTACACAACCGTACACCATGTAATGTCTATAAGCCTGTAAATCTAAATTGTAACGACACACCATATGCATTGATTTTTGTCTTCATTCAGGAAATGGAGCCATATCCAATACTCTGTACAAGTCAGGATTACCTGCGCTTAATGTCAGAGTCACCTTGACAGCATTGTGCATAGTGCTGGACTGGTATACATCCCATGGGCAGCCCAGGAACCCTGCAAGAAAAAAAAAAAAAAAAAAACTATTTTCACACTTGTCCAGCATTCCAGAAAAAAAATGTCTTTACAGTTTTTTCTGTGGACCCCTTACACCTGGTGCCAGTTAGAGTAGCCATACTTGGCTCAGTTGCGGTTCTATTTAATCATAGAGGGGCAGTGAGCATAGACAGGACCTCTAGCACATTCAAATCAGGTTACCTGTTATCTTAGCACGGTATTTGTTAGGGTTTTTTTTTGTGACCCCTGCTCCTGTAATCTAGGACAGATGAATGTGGCAATTTTATGATGTAACATTTTTGCCCACTTATTCCTAAACTCTAAATCTCTAAACAACATTTTCAAAGGCATGTTTCTATGGGCACACTAGGGGGGAAAGTCATTCAAAGCAGGTAAGGTGTGATGACCAAGCAACTAGCATTTTCAACAAATACTGGCTGCAGGTTTTTTTTTTTTTTTTTACATGGCAGGTTTCTTTTAAATGCTATTATTAGGTATGTATGAAAATTCAGTGCTAGGCCTTCTTTACAGGCTTAGTCTTTCTGACCATTTCATCCAATAGTTGTCATGAAAGGGTTAAACCATCCAGTTTTAATGGGTTTTCCTCTATTGTCTATTTTTTCCCCCCTTCTTTTTTTATATTTTCAATCTCCTAGTCTTTAGGTATAGCGGCTGTAGCATTATGAAGAATGATTGATGATCCAGGAAAGTTTCTTGTGAAGCACTTGTTATATTGTGCAATGCACTGGGGGGTCAGCTTCACTTGACTGATGCATGATTTATCCGATATCCCTGCCACTTTCTCAGATAAAGCTGCTGTTTTATCGAAAATGCCAGAGACGGTGATTTAGAATTTATAAGCTCCCCCCACCTCCCCATTGCCTTCCTTCCCCAAATAATTGTCCCGATTCTTTTCTTTGGTTGCAATAAAACGATAAAGGTAATTGCACACAAATGTGATAGAGCACCAAAAACACAATAAAATTAGCCGGAATTAGCTAGGCTTGTCAATGAGAAGTATTTATGAAATGCAGTACTGTAATAAGGAAGATAGATATTATAGCTTGGAGGTGAAGTATTGCTTTAATGTAATCCTCTTTGAAATTTTAAAAAGAAACCATTACAATGGAGAGCGGTGTTTGAAATTAAGTTCTTATAATAGGCGGCAATAACACATTCCAAAGGTAATGTTTTCTTGTATGGTGCGCTTATTTGAATTACCTTTTTACATTGCTGTTTTCAGTCCTGTGGGGAATTGTTAAGCGGTCGAGGATTTGAACCATTTTTGATGAACCAAATTTCTAATTATTTATGAATGATTTTAGCAACTTTTATCTAATTTTTTCCCTACCTTTGCTCTATTCTTAGCTGCAGGTCTCAGGAAATAATGTCATTTTCTTTTGATGTCCTGAAGTTAGTCGTAAAATAAGATAATGACTTAATAACGATATTATTTTTCCACATACCATTAAAACTAAATTATGGATCCTGTGGTGTATCAGCTGATAGATTAAATGGTTTTGGAATATGGATGAATGTTCTTGTGGAAGGTTTAAAGAGCAGGTTTGGCCACTAGTTTTAGGTATAAATGGGGCTCAACTAGATTGGTTAAAATATTTCTTAAAGTAACATGTCTTCTTCAGTGATTTTCAGCTTCCAGGGGCATCGGCCAGGTATGATATATACCAGTGGAGCAATGAAAATATAGATCATGAGAAAGAGGGGGGTATGAGGTAGATGGCGCTGCCTATGTTAATATATCTGAACAGGGTCACACAAACCAAAAAACTCTAAACAGAAAAAACCTCAAATAGTGATAATACCTCATTAAATCATCATATTACATCTACTCAATATGTACAGACATAAATCAATATAGGTGCCAAAGGTGCAACAAAGTGCTATAATGCAGCGCAGGGATTGAAAAAATGATATAGAAGTATAAATATAAATGGCTCTGTGGGAGGTGTCCTTTATCACATGTTATCTGGGTGTACTATAATTAATAGCCATATACATACAAGAAAAACATGACACAAGGTGCAATATGAGGTAGTTGAAAAAAATAAATAGGTCAGTTGGTGGAATATCATATTATTCCACTATGAGTAAGTAACCGTAAATAATGTGAGGTAGTAAAAATAATTAATTAATAAAAATTATAAAGTGACTAATGCAACATAACCCAGTGTATATGCAACTGCTTACACAATTAAGGCAACCGAACTTGATTAGTGATGGGTAAAAATAACTACTGGAGGGATAAGTGACTGGTGTGATAAATAATTAATTAGTAAGAGTCCATAGAGTGATTTGTTGATATAAAGTCCAGAAGATTATCCAATCTGGATGTGCAGGTGAGGAAACAAGTGCTTCCCTCTCAGTAATGCCTGCACTCAGCGGAACTATGTACCCCTACAGGGGTAACAAGCATGATATATGAAAAAAGGGGGGGGGGGGTGACCAGCGCTACGGAGTGTATAAAAATGTAAAAGGTATAAAAGGTGCAGGTATGAAGCTGCCGCCAACCAACCCCTGGAGAGGGGTCAAAGGATAATTAAAGTGCAAAAAGGTTGGTGATGGCGCTAACCTGATAACTGTGTATATTGCACAAGATCCCGTGTGTGAAAAAAATATAGTGATTACCTGAACAGGTAAATGAATTAACTTAACTTTTATGATTTTATTATAAGTTAATTCATTTACCTGTTCAGGTAATCACTATATTTTTTTCACACACGGGATCTTGTGCAATATACACAGTTATCAGGTTAGCGCCATCACCAACCTTTTTGCACTTAAACAAGCATGATATGATTCAGGGGTTAAATCCTGTCAGGTAGGGGCCCTGATCATTTCTCAAGGATATATGGCATGCTCAATGGGATCAGTATGGCATCAGGTAACATCAGCATCCAGTAGTATATTAAGGGAAGGTCCAGACCATATACAGTGCCTTGCAAAAATATTCGGCCCCCTTGAACTTTTCGACCTTTTGCCACATTTCAGGCTTCAAACATAAAGATATTAAACTGTAATTTTTTGTGAAGAATCAACAACAAGTGGGACACAATCATGAAGTGGAACGAAATTTATTGAATATTTTAAACTTTTTTAACAAAAAAAAAAATGAAAAATTGGGCGTGCAAAATTATTCAGCCCCCTTAAGTTAATACTTTGTAGCGCCACCTTTTGCTGCGATTACAGCTGTAAGTCGCTTGGGGTATGTCTCTATCAGTTTTGCACATCGAGAGACTGAAATTTTTGCCCATTTCCTCCTTGCAAAACAGCTCGAGCTCAGTGAGGTTGGATGGAGAGCGTTTGTGAACAGCAGTTTTCAGTTCTTTCCACAGATTCTCGATTGGATTCAGGTCTGGATTTTGACTTGGCCATTCTAACACCTGGATATGTTTATTTGTGAACCATTCCATTGTAGATTTTGCTTTATGTTTTGGATCATTGTCTTGTTGGAAGACAAATCTCCATCCCAGTCTCAGGTCTTTTGCAGACTCCATCAGGTTTTCTTCCAGAATGGTCCTGTATTTGGCTCCATCCATTTTCCCATCAATTTTAACCATCTTCCCTGTCCCTGCTGAAGAAAAGCAGGCCCAAACCATAATGCTGCCACCACCATGTTTGACAGTGGAGATGGTGTGTTCAGGGCGATGAGCTGTGTTGCTTTTACGCCAAAAATAATGTTTTGCATTGTTGCCAAAAAGTTTGATTTTGGTTTCACCTGACCAGAGCACCTTCTTCCACATGTTTGGTGTGTCTCCCAGGTGGCTTGTGGCAAACTTTAAACAACACTTTTGAGTGATCATGGGCCTCTTGGCTGCATCTCTGATCAGTCTTCTCCTTGTATGAGCTGAAGGTTTAGAGGGACGACCAGGTCTTCGTAGATTTGCAGTGGTCTGATACTCCTTCCATTTCAATATTATCGCTTGCACAGTGCTCCTTGGGATGTTTAAAGGACCTGCCTGGTGTGTTCCTTCTTCTTCATGATGCTCTCTGCGCTTTAAGCGGACCTCTGAGACTATCACAGTGCAGGTGCATTTATATGGAGACTTGATTACACACAGGTGGATTCTATTTATCATCATTAGTCATTTTGGTCAACATTGGATCATTCAGAGATCCTCACTGAACTTCAAGGGGGCCGAATACTTTTGCAAGGCACTGTATAAGGAGAAGAGCCTCATATAGTGAAGTATTATAATATCTGCTTTATTTAATAAAAAAGGTACTCACATAACAGAGAAGATAAACGAGCGTTGTATGAAACAGGGACCGCAACTTCCTCGTTAGCGGTGAGCTTCTGGAATGCGATGCGTTCCACCCTACGGATGTGCGTCCAAACAGAACCGGAAATGACGTGATTACGCTCTACGCGTTTCATCAGATTGATGTCATCAGGAGCAGCGGTGCTCCTGGAACTCCAGGAACAGTTTCTAGGAAATAGAAAGGCAAGGGTGACCAGCGCTATGGAAGTGTATAGATAATATATAACAGACAGGTGTAAGCTGCCAGCAACAAAACCCCGAGGGGTTAAGATAATAGAAAGTGCAAAAGAAGTTGCCCCGGCGCTACCTCTAAGTGACACCTTGTCACTCAAAATATATGTGCCATAGTGTGAGTGATTGGGAAAACAGTGAGTAAAAATAAATATAAATAAATAGTGCACATATAAAATTAAATAATCCTTTTGTGAACAAGGATATTTCTTTGTGACCACTGTGAGAAGGTGCTCGTGTGCAGGTTGCAAATAAATAAATAGGTTGAAAAGATGAAATTTTTTTATTCCAATCAATAAATAGATTAAATGAATCCAGAGCAATAAATAAACAAATTAATCAATTCAGTGCAATAAAAAACAAATGAATAGTGCCACTGGATAGTGTGCCAGTGTGAAATTATAATATTGCTTGTAGAAGGTGCCAGTGAGGCAAGTGAAAGGAAGAAATTCCCACTGTGAGAGAAAACAGTGAATGAAGGTTGCATACACTAGCGTGGCCGCTAGATGTCGCAACTACAATACGACCTGTTTGGTAGTATTTGCTGGATTAGGTGAGCACAATCATGAGGGTTCCTTCTCCACGGCGAACAAGTATTGCCAGTTGATGTCATGTAACATAAGAAAAAGGGGACCCCATTTGTGCAGTAAATTAAACGGCAATTGGAAAGAATATAGACACACTCACGGTGTAGGCTGATAGCGATCAGTTGCGGTCTCCCGGGAAGCTTCCGCGTTCCACGGTCAGATGCTGTTGAAACCGGAAGTGACGTATGACGCAATGGACCCGCCTTACGCGTTTCGTCAGAGGACGTCTGCTGAGGCGGCAGACGTCCTCTGACGAAACGCGTAAGGCGGGTCCATTGCGTCATACGTCACTTCCGGTTTCAACAGCATCTGACCGTGGAACGCGGAAGCTTCCCGGGAGACCGCAACTGATCGCTATCAGCCTACACCGTGAGTGTGTCTATATTCTTTCCAATTGCCGTTTAATTTACTGCACAAATGGGGTCCCCTTTTTCTTATGTTACATGACATCAACTGGCAATACTTGTTCGCCGTGGAGAAGGAACCCTCATGATTGTGCTCACCTAATCCAGCAAATACTACCAAACAGGTCGTATTGTAGTTGCGACATCTAGCGGCCACGCTAGTGTATGCAACCTTCATTCACTGTTTTCTCTCACAGTGGGAATTTCTTCCTTTCACTTGCCTCACTGGCACCTTCTACAAGCAATATTATAATTTCACACTGGCACACTATCCAGTGGCACTATTCATTTGTTTTTTATTGCACTGAATTGATTAATTTGTTTATTTATTGCTCTGGATTCATTTAATCTATTTATTGATTGGAATAAAAAAATTTCATCTTTTCAGCCTATTTATTTATTTGCAACCTGCACACGAGCACCTTCTCACAGTGGTCACAAAGAAATATCCTTGTTCACAAAAGGATTATTTAATTTTATATGTGCACTATTTATTTATATTTATTTTTACTCACTGTTTTCCCAATCACTCACACTATGGCACATATATTTTGAGTGACAAGGTGTCACTTAGAGGTAGCGCCGGGGCAACTTCTTTTGCACTTTCTAGTTTCTAGGAAATAATTTGCAAATTCCAATAGTGTCCACAGATTCAGCTGAGGAACTTGTTTAAAGGTTTTAGCAAAGGCAACAGCTGAATGATTCTGTTTGCAGTGGGCATTAGTTGCTTTTTTTTTGTGTAAAATGTTGTTACTTGCACCATGAACCACTGAACAACCGACAGATCATCTGCTATAGATTTATGTTCTCTTATTTGGTAGCCAGCGAAAATGCTGTCTGTGGAAGCTTGTACTACGACTGTGGTCAAATGCAAACAGTGCATCATTTTCAGGTGAAACCAACAGGTCTGGCCTGATAAAGTAGCCCATAACACCTTTAGGCAGTTGGCAGTACTTGAAGTACAAGTCAGGTAAAATAGGTTCAATCGCCCTGGAAAAATGTATTGAATTAGGTATATTTGGCAGAACTGCTTGAAATAGAAAGTAGCACTTAGTGATAAGATCCTGTAGCTTGACGTTTATTCTGTCCACAGTTACCAAGCGGTCTGCATCATCACTTTATTGAAAATAAGTTAACAGGGCATCATATTGTTTCAAAATGCGACTGAAACAGTTAAGCATAAAAAGCCATCTAGCAGAACAAAGTTGTGGAATCCTTAAATGCATCTACAAATTCCTAAAACATTTTGATACAACTGTGAATGTATGCAACTATGTACAAAGTGGTTTTGTATGTCTCTGCAAAGTTGTTCAACAGTTTTTCAACAGGCAGGTACAGTGAGTTTGAAGAATGAAAGGCTGCTCTGATTTGAAGTGGCATGCTACTGAGTTTTTTGGGCCAACTATTATACTTGCACCAACTGTACCAAGAACCGTAACTTATTTTAAGGATGTCATTATCCATAAAACATTGTTTAACCTCCGGCCACTGTTCCTGAATGTCTTTCAGAAGGAGGAAGATCGCGCGGCCGAGTGCCCGCACAGCTGCGCGATCCCAGTGTGCCTTTGTCCCCCAGACACAGCGCAGCAACGCTTGGCAGGAGAGCTCTGTGATTGGCCCTTCTAATCACATGATGGCTGTGTCCAATCACAGCCATCATGTAATGTAAACACAGCTGTTGTAACGACGATCGGCTCTACTTCAAAGAGCCTGTCATTCAGGAGGAGAGCAGATCTGTGCTGCTAGCCGGGGATCAGTGAGTTTACAGCACTTTTACTGCTTTTTCCTCACTGATCACCCAGCTAGTTTCTCCAACACAGTGAAAACATTTGTCACACATCTGTCCCAGTAAAATAATCTGTCCCAGTGAATATCTGCCACATCTGTTTGGGATCATCTGCCACATCTGTCCGTGATCATCTGCCACATCTGTCCGTGATAAGCTGGCACATCTGTCTGTGATCATCTGGCACATCTGTCCATGATCATGTGGTGCACATCATCTGCCAGGTCTGTTTGTGATCATCTGCCACATCTGTTCTTGATCATCTGGCACAGCTAGTATATGTCCAGCTAATTGGACATTGCTATTAAAGAGTATGATAAGTGGCCAGTCTACAGGTAAGAAGGGGAGGGTCCCGAACCCCGGAAGTACTTGCTACAGGGCATATATAATGGCGGTAGTGATGGCGCTGGCTCTACCTCCTATCTAAGTGGATGCCCTATCGGGAGAAACGCGTCAGAGAGGAGGCGCCGCGTCATCACATCTAGACCAGGCAGCGGTCCGCACTGCAGGCGGACCCCGCCATACAGCTCCTCCGTGAGGGAACTCGCTATTATTGTCTTCACAACTGTAAGTGCAACCATTTGTTTAAATAAAAATCTACTGTTGGTCATGCACTATTGCGGTCCCCTCTGTTGTGTCCCCTATTATTGAGGTCAACCAGACTAAGGAGTTACAGCAGCCAATCAGAGTCTAGCCACCTTTGGCAGGATCTTCTTTCGTCAGGCTTTCTGACTGGGTCTGTTCCTCTTGGACACAAGCAACTACATCAGCCATCCTAGAGTCCAGTAACCCCCGGCAGGACCACTCATCACCATAGAACCAGGCTTCTTGTTTGGCTTTTGTCCGGTAAGAGTCTAGGGAGCACGAGTATGTCAGAGTGCCTTCTGTATTTCTGGGAACTTTTCTACCTGGCTGCATGACCTTTGGAGCGGTCATATTCATATATGCCCTTAACGTTTAACTTCTGGTAAGAGGCCAAGCTGGTGGTGGGACTTTGCACCTTCCAATCACAGTTCACCTTTCCCCAAGCTGGAAGTTTATGTCACCATTTTTTGCACTTTATTTATGGACTTATAACATGGACGTTTATTGCACATTGGTGTATCACTAGTCACCTTCTGGACATTTTTTGTTTTACATGAATTGCATACGTTTTCATTTTTTTGCATTATTATTGCATTTTTGGTTCATTTGTTTGCATCATTTTGTGTGTTGCACATATGCACTAGGGCAGCGCACCTGATTTCTTTACCTATTCTACAACATACACTCTAAGGTAGCAGCACACCCTATATTGAATCAGCGCACTTTCTTACCCACCGCATAATCCTGCTGGAAGGAGTCATCAGAAGATGGGTACACTGTAGTCATAAAGGGATGGACATGGTCAGCAACAATACTCAGGTAGGCCGTGGCGTTTAAACGATGCTCATTTGGTACTAAGGGGCCCAAAGTTTTCCAAGAAAATATCCCCCACACCAATACACCACCAGCCAGAACCATTGATGGATCCATGCTTTCATGTTGTGTATGCCAAATTCTGACCCTACCATCTGAATGTCGCAGCTGAAATCAAGACATTTTTCCAATCTTCTGTTGTCCAGTTTTGGTGAGCCGGTGCAAATTTTAGCCTCAGTTTCCTGTTCTTAGCTCACAGGAGTGGCACCCAGTGTGATCTTCTTTTGCTGTAGCCCATCTGCTTCAAGGTTCGATGTGTTGTGTGTTCAGAAATGGTATTCTGCATACCTTGGTTGTAACCAGTGGTTATTTGAGTGACTGTTACCTTTCTATCAACGAACGTCTGCCCATTCTCGTCTGACATCAACAAGGCATTTTCGCCCACACAGCTGTCGCTCACTGGATATTTTCTTTTTCTGACCATTCTCTGTAACCCTATGGTTGTGTGTGAAAATCCTAGTAGATCAGCAGTTTTTGGAATACTCAGACAGGCTTGTCTGGCACCAATAACCATGCCACGTTCAAAATCCCCTTTCTTCTCTATTCTGATGGTCAGTTTGAACTTCAGCAAGTCGTCTTAACCACATCTAGATGCCTAAATGCATTGAGTTGCTGCCATGTGATTGGATGATTAGCAATTTGTGTTACCAAGCAATTGAACAGGTGTACGTAATAAAGTGGCCGGGGAGTGTATATAAAATGCAACTAGTGTAAATGCCTAGATTGGACTCGATACACCCTTATGTAATCCAATGTTAATCGAACTCTAAATGGGCGAGGCAGATTTGGGACCACCAGCTGCCAACAAAGTTCTGTTAACAAAGCAGTGGGACATTTTATACAGGAGTGGTGCCAGTGCTTTTGAAACATTGGCAAGTCCTGTCTATTTCAGGTGCCCCTTGTTGGTTGGTGCCTTGCACGTTACAGTAACTCTGGCCTGCATATATGTGCACACACCTAGTTCTCAGCTGGAGAAGAGAGATCATTAATTAAAGAATAATTAAAGCCCAAGTTAAAGTGTGATTAAACTCAAAACCAAAAACGTATTATATTATGTTGCAGCTGACCATTCAGATGTGGTGGTTGCATCAGTCTTCTTTATTTGCCTTTTTCCCTCTGTTTTCACCTGGTCCAACTCACACTTTTATATGCAGTTACAGCATATAGTTTTTTTCCTTTTGGGATAAAGGTTTTACATGACCAGATAAAAGCAGATCATTTTAATCGCCCCTGCCAGTGTTAAGTGGATTGACTCATCCATGTAAACTGATACATTCTGCTTGAAAGCTTGTGCTGTGAAAAGCAAACTTGCTGGCTGGATTACCAGATGAACATAGAAAAAAGAAAACCTAAAAAAAAAGGTTTAAAAAAACAAACTAATGCAGCTATCACATCTAAGAATTAGTTAGCTGCAATATAATAACTGTTTGCTTTTGGGTTTAATACCACTTTAATATGGGGAGAACATACAAACTTAGTACAGATTG
The DNA here is from genome assembly GCF_965119305.1 of Pelophylax lessonae. Lineage (NCBI taxonomy): Eukaryota > Metazoa > Chordata > Amphibia > Anura > Ranidae > Pelophylax > Pelophylax lessonae. Next base: position 69,258,257 of record NC_138776.1, read on the forward strand.
TATCCTTAGTGTAGCGAGACCAGACTTCCCCAGTTTCTGGGGACAGTGCCCTGACCAAGTCTGTCCCTTGTTTTGTCCCCGGATTGCAGGTGTCTGCACTGTGGGCCGGGGGCCACCAACTCCGGCCCACGGTCACTGCTTTTCTCCCCCCGCAGTGCCGATCCAGCCCCGATCCCCCCTGAGCGGTGCACAGGGATTGCAAACACAAGGCTGTGCTGGCCGCTCTGCTGAATGGGAGGAGCAGGGAGGGGGCCTTTTTTCCCCACAAATAGCGCTTTTTTTGGTGGTATTTGATCTCACCTGTGGTTTTTATTTTTTGCGCTATAAACAAAAAAAAGCGACAATTTTGAAAAAAAAATATATCTATTTTATGCTTTCTCTATCGTCCATTGACAGATGCAGCAGCAATGCTTCTTTACCATTGGGTTCTGCGCCATCTACAGGAGTAGGCTAGGCAGTAAAAAAATTCACTGACATGTCCATAGGGGCTGTCCTTCTCGGCATAACCCCGCACACTGTGCTCTCAAATCAGTTTCTTGCTTCCTAGTGAAGGAGTAGGACTTCGGTCTTAGTTTTTTATTCTTTTCAGAATTTTTATGTTTATTTCTCTTTACTCACTATCGCTAGCTAGTGTCAGGGGGTTCCTCCTGGTGAACTACAAGCGACAGCCGACTGAGGTTTCGCACTGGATAATCTAGATCCTTACGGTCTCCCAGCCTGGCCAATGAGCGTGAGCAGATTATAGTCCCGCACTAGGCCTCTCCACGACAGAGCCCCTGTGGAGGGACAAGCTTGCGAGTAGTTGTCTCGCCGGGATGCATCAACCTGGAATGCCCTAAGGTCACAGCGTACCCCTCGGCTGGCAGCACCCCCACACAGGGTGGGAGGCAGTCTGCCCGGAGCGGAGCCCACCCGGTCCATGCTATGGTGAGTAATGCTGAGCCCCCCATGTCCCTAGCGGCCTCTGGGGGGAGAATTAGGCCCACTCCTGGGGATAACAGGACTATTTTTTCCTGAAAGAACCCCCAGGCCTATCAGGACCCAGCCCTGCCCTCCCTGCTCCCACATGGTGGCGCTATATTCTGTGCCTGGCACCTGGGGGGGGGGGGTTTACAATGTTACCTTGTCCTGTGGGGTCCTTTTAGGTGGATCCCTGAGGTGGCCTCATGCCTGGGTCCTGGCCGTATGGCAGCGATTCCGGCCGCCATCGTAAGTGTGGGCATCGGCTCTCTGTATGTTAGGTACATCAGCCATTTTCCCTGCCTCTTGTGCTTCCAGGTCACTGGTGATTATCTGTTTTTACCCTCTGTGAGTATTTCTTTTTTAACGATAAATAAATTATATATGTGGGCTTCACTATGTTGGTCCATCCTTTCTTTGAGCGACACTGAAGAAGGGGATCCACTGTGTTTCTGCTTGGAGGTTTCCTGTCCACTCAATTATAAGTCTCTTTTGACCTTTTTTTTGTAAGGTCCATCGGCTCTGGTGAGTGGATTCACTAAGGGGATTCGTGGCACCTTTGACCGCGTGGAGCACCGATTGCACCTTTTTGCAGCAACACTTTTGAGCACTTTGCACCTAATATCGGACATATTATATTATATATTATTTGGGCAGCTAATTGGATTGTCACATCAGTGGACATTTGTATTTATATTTTTTTGCTTTAAGCATTGTTACACTCAGCACTTTTGCACCTTATATTTATTGCAATGTCCCTTTTGAATATCATTATTGCACCTTTGTGATTAATCATTACAGTTTGGATGTAGCACGATTGCACTTTATGGTCATTATTGCACCTTTGTGATTAATCATTATAGTTTGGATGTAGCATGATTGCACTTTATGGTCATTATTGCATTAGAACAATATATTATTATTTATTACATCTTTATTGAAATTTCCCATTTTTGCAAGCGCTGTCTTTCCATATACCTTTGCGTCCGTTCTGGTTTCACAGACGGTAACGGAATGGGTTAAAGTACCTAAGGGTTACTTGAACACTGACCTAGTTTTCCTGACCCTGCTAGAGTGTCAGCAGTAGGGATTGCCATATGCCGCATGGTGTGGCTGAAGACCAGGCCTCTAAGAAGACCTTAACAGGTCTCCCTTTTTTTGGGTGAATGTCTGTTTGGAGACTCCTTGGGTGAGTTAATCAAAGGATTAACGGGGGGGGGGGTTAAGAGTACTATTCTCCCCCAATCCTCAAAAGGCAAGGCCCTCGTGCATGGCTCATAGGCGGTTTTTCGTGCCTCAGGAGGCGCAAGAAGAAGGTAAACCGTTCAGAGCCTCTGGAGGGAACAATAAAGCTTGATCCGGTAAGCCCAAGACTAGCCAGTCCGGTTCGGCGGACAAATCCTCTTCTGGGATGGGGGGACATCTGCATTACTTTCAGGAGCCCTGAACATCGCTGATTCAGGACAAATGGGTTCATTAACTGATTCATTCAGGGTACAAGATTGAATTTTGGCCTCTGCAGAAGGAGATTCTTGTCAAGTGGAACAAGGATCCGCAGTCCTTAGACAGAATGATATGTTTGAGCTGATTCGCAAGGCCAACGCTCTTTTGGTGGCTGAGCCAGGGCAAGTCCTTTCCACCTCTGTTGTGGACAGTGGTTACCCTGGATGCCAGCCTGTCAGACTGGATGCCAGCCTGTCAGGCTGGGGTAGAGTGCTTGACAATTTATGGGAGATTTGGGAAGTCTGGTCGACAGAGGAGTCCTCTTTACCGATAAGTGTTCTGGAACTCAGAGCAATCAAGCTTTGCCTGCTCCACAGGACAAATTGGCAAAAAGGTTCCCCGGTTCGGATTCAATCAGACAATGCCACGGCTGTGGCCTACATCAATCATCAAGGGCCCAGGAGGTGGCTGAGATTCTGACTTGGGTCAAGGAAAATGTTCCGGCTCTCTCCGCTGTTCACATTTCAGGAGTGGAGAACTGGCAGGCGGATTACTTGAGTCATCAGGTTCTGGACCAAGGGGAATGGTCCCTGCATCCAGAGGTATCTCATCTTCTGTGTGTCCGGTGGGGCACCCTGGAGGTCAACCTGTTTGCGTTTCATCTGAACAAAAAGGTGCAAAGGTTCGTGCTCAAGATCCTCTGGCCAATGCCACAGAGGCATCGGTAGCTCCTTGGAATCAGTATCAGCTGATTTATGCCTTCCCTCCGATACAGCTGTTGTCGAGGTTTCTCCTCTGGATGGCGGTGGAAAATGTTCCAGTGATTCTGGTGGCCCCAGACTGGCCTTGTCGGTCTTGGTACGCAGACCTGAAAAAGATGGTCGTTGCGCTTCCTTGGCAGCTGCCTCTAAGGGAGGACCTGCTGTCTCAGGGGCCGATCTCTCTGAGTCCGTGATCCCTACCCTGTTGAGGGCTAGTAAAGCAACTTCCAGAAAGATTTATCATCGTACATTGAAGATGTATATTTCCTTGTATGAATCGCAAGAATTGCACCCTCGCTTGTTTTCGGTTGCGAGGGTCTTGACTTTCTTGCAAGAAAGAAATGAGCAACGGTTGGCCTTGGCTAGGATCAAGAGCGAGGTGACGGCCTTAGTTATCTACTTCCAATGCCCGTTGGCTGCTAATTCCTTGATCCGCACCTTTATTCAAGGGGTGCGTCATCTGGCTCCTCCTAGAAGATCCCCTTTGCCTCTGTGGGATCTGAATTTGGTTTTGTCTGTCCTTTAAAAGCCTTCTTTTGAGAATATTAGGAACACTCCTGGGGATAACAGGACTATTTTTTCCTGAAAGAACCCCCAGGCCTATCAGGACCCAGCCCTGCCCTCCCTGCTCCCACATGGTGGCGCTATATTCTGTGCCTGGCACCTGGGGGGGGGGGGGTTTACAATGTTACCTTGTCCTGTGGGGTCCTTTTTGGTGGATCCCTGAGGTGGCCTCATGCCTGGGTCCTGGCCGTATGGCAGCGATTCCGGCCGCCATCGTAAGTGTGGGCATCGGCTCTCTGTATGTTAGGTACATCAGCCATTTTCCCTGCCTCTTGTGCTTCCAGGTCACTGGTGATTATCTGTTTTTACCCTCTGTGAGTATTTCTTTTTTAACGATAAATAAATTATATATGTGGGCTTCACTATGTTGGTCCATCCTTTCTTTGAGCGACACTGAAGAAGGGGATCCACTGTGTTTCTGCTTGGAGGTTTCCTGTCCACTCAATTATAAGTCTCTTTTGACCTTTTTTTTGTAAGGTCCATCGGCTCTGGTGAGTGGATTCACTAAGGGGATTCGTGGCACCTTTGACCGCGTGGAGCACCGATTGCACCTTTTTGCAGCAACACTTTTGAGCACTTTGCACCTAATATCGGACATATTATATTATATATTATTTGGGCAGCTAATTGGATTGTCACATCAGTGGACATTTGTATTTATATTTTTTTGCTTTAAGCATTGTTACACTCAGCACTTTTGCACCTTATATTTATTGCAATGTCCCTTTTGAATATCATTATTGCACCTTTGTGATTAATCATTACAGTTTGGATGTAGCACGATTGCACTTTATGGTCATTATTGCACCTTTGTGATTAATCATTATAGTTTGGATGTAGCATGATTGCACTTTATGGTCATTATTGCATTAGAACAATATATTATTATTTATTACATCTTTATTGAAATTTCCCATTTTTGCAAGCGCTGTCTTTCCATATACCTTTGCGTCCGTTCTGGTTTCACAGACGGTAACGGAATGGGTTAAAGTACCTAAGGGTTACTTGAACACTGACCTAGTTTTCCTGACCCTGCTAGAGTGTCAGCAGTAGGGATTGCCATATGCCGCATGGTGTGGCTGAAGACCAGGCCTCTAAGAAGACCTTAACAGGTCTCCCTTTTTTTGGGTGAATGTCTGTTTGGAGACTCCTTGGGTGAGTTAATCAAAGGATTAACGGGGGGGGGGGTTAAGAGTACTATTCTCCCCCAATCCTCAAAAGGCAAGGCCCTCGTGCATGGCTCATAGGCGGTTTTTCGTGCCTCAGGAGGCACAAGAAGAAGGTAAACCGTTCAGAGCCTCTGGAGGGAACAATAAAGCTTGATCCGGTAAGCCCAAGACTAGCCAGTCCGGTTCGGCGGACAAATCCTCTTCTGGGATGGGGGGACATCTGCATTACTTTCAGGAGCCCTGAACATCGCTGATTCAGGACAAATGGGTTCATTAACTGATTCATTCAGGGTACAAGATTGAATTTTGGCCTCTGCAGAAGGAGATTCTTGTCAAGTGGAACAAGGATCCGCAGTCCTTAGACAGAATGATATGTTTGAGCTGATTCGCAAGGCCAACGCTCTTTTGGTGGCTGAGCCAGGGCAAGTCCTTTCCACCTCTGTTGTGGACAGTGGTTACCCTGGATGCCAGCCTGTCAGGCTGGATGCCAGCCTGTCAGGCTGGGGTAGAGTGCTTGACAATTTATGGGAGATTTGGGAAGTCTGGTCGACAGAGGAGTCCTCTTTACCGATAAGTGTTCTGGAACTCAGAGCAATCAAGCTTTGCCTGCTCCACAGGACAAATTGGCAAAAAGGTTCCCCGGTTCGGATTCAATCAGACAATGCCACGGCTGTGGCCTACATCAATCATCAAGGGCCCAGGAGGTGGCTGAGATTCTGACTTGGGTCAAGGAAAATGTTCCGGCTCTCTCCGCTGTTCACATTTCAGGAGTGGAGAACTGGCAGGCGGATTACTTGAGTCATCAGGTTCTGGACCAAGGGGAATGGTCCCTGCATCCAGAGGTATCTCATCTTCTGTGTGTCCGGTGGGGCACCCTGGAGGTCAACCTGTTTGCGTTTCATCTGAACAAAAAGGTGCAAAGGTTCGTGCTCAAGATCCTCTGGCCAATGCCACAGAGGCATCGGTAGCTCCTTGGAATCAGTATCAGCTGATTTATGCCTTCCCTCCGATACAGCTGTTGTCGAGGTTTCTCCTCTGGATGGCGGTGGAAAATGTTCCAGTGATTCTGGTGGCCCCAGACTGGCCTTGTCGGTCTTGGTACGCAGACCTGAAAAAGATGGTCGTTGCGCTTCCTTGGCAGCTGCCTCTAAGGGAGGACCTGCTGTCTCAGGGGCCGATCTCTCTGAGTCCGTGATCCCTACCCTGTTGAGGGCTAGTAAAGCAACTTCCAGAAAGATTTATCATCGTACATTGAAGATGTATATTTCCTTGTGTGAATCGCAAGAATTGCACCCTCGCTTGTTTTCGGTTGCGAGGGTCTTGACTTTCTTGCAAGAAAGAAATGAGCAACGGTTGGCCTTGGCTAGGATCAAGAGCGAGGTGACGGCCTTAGTTATCTACTTCCAATGCCCGTTGGCTGCTAATTCCTTGATCCGCACCTTTATTCAAGGGGTGCGTCATCTGGCTCCTCCTAGAAGATCCCCTTTGCCTCTGTGGGATCTGAATTTGGTTTTGTCTGTCCTTTAAAAGCCTTCTTTTGAGAATATTAGGAACATATCTCTGCCTTTGTTATCTCAGAAGGTTGCCTTCTTGGTGGCTATTCTGCTCGCAGAGTATCTGAGTTGGTGGCGCTTTCTTGTCGTTTGCCTTATTTGGTCGTCCACAGAGATAAGGTGGTTCTCTGACCTAATCCGTCTTTTCTTCCTAAGCATCCCAAGGAAATCACCTTGCATTCACTGGATGTGGTTCGGGCGACGAGGGTTTATCTGACGGTAACTGAGTCCTTTAGAGAATTGGATTCTCTTTTCGTCCTTACTGAAGGATCTCGTAAGGGTTTGGCTGCGCCTGCTGCCACCATATCCAGATGGATTAGGCAGACGGTTGTTCAGGCCTATTCGTTGAAGGGTCAGGTTCCTCCTTTCCCTGTGAAAGCGCATTCTACTAGAGCGCTGAGTGCCTCTTGGGCTTTTCGCCATCAGGCGCCTGTTACTCAAGTGTGTAAAGCGGCGACTTGGTCGTCCGTGCATACTTTTACAAAATTCTACAAGGTAGATTTATTGGCATCTTCAGATGCCTCCTTTGGCCGCAAGGTTTTGCAGGCTGCTGTTTAAAGAGACTTGTTTATTCTCTTTTAGGGATTTGAATTTTTTCTTTCATGGGTAAGCTCCTGTTGTTACTGGTTGAGCTTTTTTGTTACCCAGTTTTTAGCCTTGGAAATACGTTAACTGTTGTTGGTTAATTGCACAATAGTTATGGTGTCTACAAACGATGGGATATTTTTGTCATTTTTATTTATTTTATTTTTTTTACTAGTACTGTAATGGCGGCGATCAGCGATCTTTAGCGGGACTGCAACATTGTATCAGACACCTAACTGACACTTTTTTGGGAACCAGTGACATTACTACAATAATGAGTGCTAAAAATATGCAGTGTTATTGTACTAATGAGACTGGCAAGGAAGGAGTTAACAGGGGGGATCAAAGGGTTAAATGTGCTCCTAGCTGGTGCTTGCTAACTGTGGGGGAGATGGTCTGACTGGATGAAGACAGAGATCGGTGTTCCTGCTTAGCAAAAACACAAGATCGTCATCATCTTCCCTGTCAGAACGGCGATCTCCCTTGTTTACATAGGCAGATCGTCATTCTGCCTCTCTGGGAAACAATCGCGGGTCTGCCGAACCCGTTGATTGACATCCCTGTTAGCAAATCGTAGATCGATCGCCTCTGGCACTGCGATCACGCCATCTAGTGGCTATTGCACAAAATGACTTACAGATACATGATTTTGAGCAATAGAGCAGACCCGCCGCAGTAAATGTACGTTAGGTGGTTGGCAAGTGGTTAATAAAATCAGGACTGTTGGTAGCTATATAGAGCAGTGTAATTTTTGTTATTTTATTTCTGCATTCTGTAACAGCCCTGTACCTGACCAGTGAAATCTCAGCATTTACAGGGCTGTTACAGAATGCAAAAATAAAAATCTGCTGTCCAATAGATTCCTTTCACCAGACGCTTATTTGTCTGGGGGAATCTGATTGACTGTCTGCATCCTGACATGCAGGTTTTTAAGCGCAAGCCAATTGGCTGAAGATTAAGATGACATTTTTCATCTCGCATCGCTCGGCTACGCTGTGGGGGTTTATTCACTAAATGGTGATGTGGGGTTTATTCACTAAATAATGTGGGGGTTGTATATGGCTCTAAAACTAGGGAAAAACAGTATATAGAGAGGGGGAGATGCAATGTATAGAGAGGGGGAGATTCAATATATAGAGAGGGAAATACAGTATATAGAGAGAGGGAAACAGAATATATAGAGAGATTGAGATACAGTTTATAGAGAGAGGGTGATACAGTATATAGAGAGAGGGAAATACAGTATATAGATAGAAGGAAATCCAGTATTTAGAGACAGAGATACAGTATATAGAGATATACATTGAAAAGTTTTTTTTTCTCTATTTTATCTTCTTAACATTTATTAGTCATATCCCAATAAATTCCAAGAAGTATCATTTTTTTTTTGTTATCACAGAAATAACAAATATATCATACAATCATTCCATAAACACATACCACATACACTGCATATATAATTTGAGAAAATATGCTTATAAAATAGTTTACCATTTAACAATAAAAAAAATATGTCCCTGGATTATTTTTTAAAAATCTGGTCACCTTACCTTAGTGGAAACCTTGGTGTTGCAAGGCAAGAGTGCTAACCATTTAGGGGGTTGACCCCATATGGTGAACCGTCAGATTCTTTGTTTAATTCATTAGATTAGATATTTTAGCGCTGTCAAATGTTCAAAATGCCTTGATTTTGCAATGTGAAATTATATACATATATATATATATATGTCTTCCTCTCTCTCCCAATTTTTTATTTTTATTTTTTGTTATACTGTTTCTATTGTCACCTTTACTGTAAATATTATGTTATGTACATATCATATTACCTGTCTTTAATTAGGGATAAAGCAAACTGCAGCATGATGTATTTTTTTTCCTTCTTTCTTTTAAATGGCTGAAATAAACCCACCAGAGGCCATCGTTTTGAGTAGCAAGTGTGATTTATCGAGTCAAGCACTACAAAAGGCACCCTCACAATTTGTTTCAAAGTTACATGTGATTAAGCTTTGGGCCATGTAACTGATGATATAAAAATAGATATCACTGAGAAGGGAGCGTAGACCAGGGGAATGAACACTGCATGACTACAAATCTGTCGATTACCAGACCCCCTCTCATTGCTGCATCTAACACAGATAGTGTAGTGTTGTGCAAGTGTGAAATCCTATCATTAATCACAGTGGCGTGGAGAATGATCAGTGTCTGCTGGGAAACATCCACTAAATCCGCAGGGAGACTGTAATGGTCAGGTTAGATTGTTTGGTGGATGGGGGGGGGGGGGGTAGCTTTAAGGAAATTTTATATTATTGCTGATGGTGAACAGAAAGAACATGCAGTTTCCAAATGTGTCATTCAATACAAATTAGGACCTGAAATTTTGGTTTAATGGACAAATATGTTTTTTGAACTGGATTCGGTAATGTAAAAAGGATAAAATATGAAAGGGATAACGCAAGTCAGGGCAAAAGCAAATTTTTAGTGTACTGCCACATAAAACTTCACCTGAGGGTATGGGGCGGGGTCGGCAACCAGTTGATTGTGATCTACCAGCTGATTGTTGCCAGGTGACTGGAAGAATGTTCCTTTGGTTTGCAAAGTGGCCCCATTCGCTTGGATAGGTCTCGACTGGCAGGCAATATCTCCCGCCGAAATCCACAGAGGGTATAACTCTTGCCGTTACACGTTTACACTCTTTGGCTGCTGCCTCTCCAGCTAAAGGGGGTAGGGATTGAGGAAAACTATGACTCAATCACAGGGTTTTATACCCCCCCCAACCTCTTGTGTGAACAAGCTCTAAAGTTGCCACTGCCAAATGCAAATAAGGGCTCATTCACAAGGGCAGTAAGCACTGCTATTCCTCTGAAAAAGTGATCTGAGCATGTTTGACAGGTGGTGAAGAGGTAATAAGTTGCCTCCTCTGATTTAAACGTATATGCCGTGCAATGCATGCGATTGCAGCGCGGTAATACAGAAATTATAGGGTTAAATCAGGTGGTGAGGAGGCGACATTGGGTAACAGTGATCTTTGACTTTTCCCATGTTCTGGTAGATCTCTTCTCAAAGGGTCCTTCCACATGGGCTTTCTGCCGATCCCCACTGAGCAGGCGGATGACAGGTCCGTCTTTGCTCACTGTGCTGAGACGGACCTGCCAGAGCCCCGCTCTCCTCTATGGGAGATCGGATGAAAACGGACCGCCTCTCTGTTTTCAATAGATTCGATCCTTCAGACAGATGGAAAATAGGGTTATCATCCTTTTGGATTTGACGGGAAGAACAGGATCGGATCGGATAGTAGCGGGTATGTCACTGCTGACATCTGCTGCCCCATGTGGGTGCATGGAGCATCTTATCCGGTCCACCTGAAAAACTGACAGATGGACCTGATCAGGAAGCCCGTGTGAAAGGGTCCTAAGGCTGCCTAAGGACTCTTTCATACTAGGAGTCAGTCAAACAGACTCCGTTTATTTCAGCGGGGGATCGATCCGCCGATCCCCCGCTGAGCAGGAGGATGGCGGCTGTTCTCCGCGCTGTGTGGAGAGACACAGCTGTCAGGTCCCCATGCATCTCTATGGGGGGAATCAGATGGGAATGGCCCGTCTGTCCATTCTCTCCCGATTCCATCCGATCCCATCCGCTGGACGGATGGAAAATAGCCCCATAGACATGCATGGGGTGACGGTTCAGATCCGCCAAAAAAACTGACAGGATTTATGGGCCATACACACTATAAGATTTTCTGAAGACTTTTTCATTTAGACTTACCAAAACCATATAATATGACATCAAACCTAAACACTTTCAATTTGTATGCAATCTGGCAGGCCCTTGCACTACATAGAAAAGGTAAATCTGAAGGAAATCTAACCACAAAAGTTGGATAGTGTGTATCCATCTTTAGAGAGAGTGTAATTAAGGTGAACTTATTAAGACAAATATCACACCCCTGGGCTGCTAACGTCTGATTCCTGGGAGTAGCTCAAGGTCTGCAGTAGATCTCACTCTGTATGATGCTTCAGGTGTTAGCTCTGAGCTAGTAATAGCCCTGCTTGCAGGAGTTGGACATTAAGGCCCTGTTCACACCTGTGTTTTTCAGCTTGTAAAATGCTCATCTCTGAAGTCTCAAAACAAGCAAAATCCCATTAATTTCAATGGCCTCTGTTCACATATGCGCATTTTGTTGCCTGAAGCTCAAAAAAGTACATGAGCTTCTTTTTTGCAAGATTATAGGCGTTTTTGTTAGATGTCAATGCCTGCCTCCAAACACCTGCAAAAAACGCCTGAAAAATGCCTGAAAAAACACCTGGAAAACGCCAAAAAAAAAAAAACACTTGAAATCGATACACAACTGTGAATGGAGCCTAACTATGCATTGAAGCTTCTGCTGTGATGGGGTGAAAGCCATGATGACAAATTTTCTTTAGGCAGCAAAGAGGATCACAGATGTTAAAAATTGGTTGCTCAGCAGTACCCAGCCTTCGATTGGAGGGCCTAAACATTTTGGCCCCATTAACGCTTGTGCGACTTCTCATGCAATTTTGGACCCCAAAGTCGCATTACAAGTCGCACATGTTTCCCGTTTATATCTGTGTGACTTAAAGTCACAGCAACTTTAAAGTAGCTCCTGCACTACTTCGGTCTGACTTTCATGCAACGAGCCATAGACTTTAATGTAAACCCTCAAAAGTCACAAGAAAGTCCCACCTGTATGATATACATGTGACATGTGTGCAGCTTGTGAAAAGAATGGCAGCAATGGAAAAACAGCATGTGGTCCCCCCCCCCCCCCATCAATGCCAGGCCCTTTGGGTCTGGTAAAGATTTTGAGGGGAACCCCATGACAAAAATAAAAAAATAAATAAAAAAAATGTAACTATGTGCTAAAAAAGTGTTGTACAGTCTGTTCATTTGCTGATTATGGAAAAGCTGGATCTAAATTCAAAAAAATAATTTTTGTTTTGCTGGTCATTGATGTAATTAGTCTTTATTTTGAACAAATACCTGTGAGATCAGATTTTTTTTTTTGATCGAGACCACTGTTATATATTTTGGGGGTGAATTTCATGAACATCAGGTGAAGAATGTTTAGGTTCTTATTGCCAAGTTTGATATGTTAAAGGGTAACTCCAATTTAGTTGTAAAAAAAATAGCAAATGGAAAGTAAAAATGTTATAAATATAATTTACATTTGTCTTAGTTGAACCAACCTGTGTTTAAAATATAAAAGTTTCAAGTTGGAGTTTAGCCTCTTAGTGATGGACGGTAGAACAAATGCCTGAACACAATTTTGCAAGACTGTCATGTGTTAGTAAAACTGTACATATCATCACAACACCTTAGTGTATCCAGGTGGATTATATCTTGTTTTTACAGGCTTTCTTTTGGTGGTAAATGATAATGAATATCTCCTGTTTTTTTTTACGTTAAAAGAAAACTTGCCAAAATTAGTAATTTTTTAAATGTAGTTGAATATTTCTTGCATAACTTGGCACCAAAAAACAACCTAAAATAAATTCTCCTGCTCCTGACGACCGCAGCCATACCCTCATATGTGTATGTTGTTGTTTTTACCTGTACTAAGGCCCAGAAATAATGATGCTCATTTTGTATCCTACCTAAAACACACTGACACTAATTGACAGTAATAATAATTTAGAAAAAAAAATCCTGCCCAAAATATACTGACCCTGACTTTGACCTCTGACCCTTGCCTTGACCCTTATGCTAACCCTGGCACTGACCTAGATCAAACCTTGATCTAGCTATTTTTTTCTTTATTTTACATTTTTTTAAATTCTTTTTGTTATATGCTTTTGTTTGTTTCCAGGAGAGAAAGATACCATTCAAAAAAGAAAGAAAATATACAGGCAGGGTATACAATATAAGTAATTCAAAACAAATAGGTGCTGCGCCAGAAAAAGGGTATACAATGACTGATCACTGTGATAGCCAACCAGAGGCTATCACAGCGATCAGGTGACCGGAATCTGGGAGTCCTGGGTCCCAATCGTTGGTACAAAGATAGGTACGCAGATATGTGGCCTCACGGATAAAGACCCACTATGTCGATCTGCATGGAAGCTGGAATTACTGTAGTAGAAACCATAACTACAGTGATTGCCAATAACTTTTGGGTCTGCAGCTGCCCTGCTGTTTAGTGAACACAGTAGGTCGCTCGCTCTGCACAGATGCCATCCAGAGAACACGCTACATTTTTCCTCAATGAATGCAAAATCGTCTGTGAATGAGGTGGTGACTGTGTAAAATTGGAAATGACACTCTTCTCTAATTGTAGTTAAAGTTGAAACCCAACTACAGCTCCTTTAGGAATGGGACAAGTTAGAGCATCTGTTGATGTCTGGCACACAGACAAAAACACATTTTTAGTAGAACAAGGATTAGAAGATCTGAACTGATTATTTTACCTGTTGATCACACTTTTTCCATAGCTTGACACTGCTCACTCACTTCATTGTATCTATGGAGAAGCTTTGCCATCTTAGGCTGTTCTCCTGATTTAGACAACAAACCCCCCATCCATCCTAATATCCACCACATACAGAGGCTTTGCTTCTTAGTAGTACACAGAAAATATCTGATAACATTGATTTGCAAAAAAAATGCAGCTTTAAAAGAAAAAAAGAAAAAAAAGAATGCAGCCAACACATTTTGGGACTTGTAAACTCCTATATATTATATTTATGTCCTAGACCTGGGCATAGATTTACTGTAATCCCACTAGTGACTATTTCACCATGGCTTTCCCTTTATATTATTATTTTACAATTTCAAATGAATAATTTAGTGGTTAGAAGAACAATCTAATTAATCACATTTGCAATTAGTTACATTATCTACATACTATATCAGTTCTGTATATCAAGAAGGGTCAAGGAAGATAGAGGAGCAGAGAAATCTAAAAGCGACAGTCCCTCCAGTAGAGGGCATGTTGGGAAATATGTGTAATGCCACCTAGACATTACCATATCACTCCTAGTTCATTTACATGTGGTGCATTGTCCTCTGATAGGTGACATGAGACTTTACCGTCTGTAAAAGATACACAGTGTGTAAGATTCTAAATAAAATGTATGTTATGGATACTATATAGATTTTTTTCCCTGGGGTGGCGGGCTCCCGTAACAACTTTTTTTTTCTGCATAATGTTTTTGATATCATTTAATTTTTTAACAGGCTGGAAAGAATTTATTTTGATAACCTACAGAGGAATGACACAGAGATTGAACACATTGTACTGCAGCGAATTTCACAAGACACATAAATCATAATTTTAGCCTGATTTTTCTTTTCTGGTGTGTCTTCTGCGCCAACTTAAAATACATTTTCTTCCGGATTGCCTTGAGAAGATGGAAATATCAGTTGTCAGATTTTTGAGCTGGTAATTTGTAAAACAAATTGATGCAAAGTCTGCAGAGTGGAAGAAGCTAGTGGAGGTGAAACGCGTGGTACTGGGAAGTATATCAGGGCATTATTACTTTAAATTGTTATTATTGGTCAGGGACCTGAAAACTCAGTTGTAGCTCTGCTCTATATTTGTAAAATATCCATAAATAAACCACAAGGAAATACAGTAAGCATCTCTGACAAAATTAATAGACGTGATCCTGGCTTGAGTAGATTTGATACTTGGGCTGTTTTGTACAGTCAGTAATAGACGTTTCAATCTGATCCTTTATGTCGCTTATTTAAAAGACTTTCCTCCACGTAGCTGGAAAGCAGAAATAGAAACGCAAGCTTCACTGATGTAACTGCTTCTTCCATTATGTTGCTAGATTGCTGTGATAAATGTATGCCTGTATGTATAATACAAAGACAATTTACACAATAATTAGGTATGCAGCAAATGTATATGGGTATATATTTCACATTTTATAAGGAGGGCTCTGTCTTCACATTTTATTAATGCTTAGCAAACAGTAAGGGTAATAAGTCTTCCCGGTTATAGAACCTAATTTATTTGTGTATTTGCATTTCTTACTATGAGTGGCATGCTGCTTCTTTGGCCGTGATGAAAAAATTTAATAACCTCCAAAGAGTGCTCTTGACTAACCAACTGCAAATATACTGTGAGCCAATGAGATCCTAGTCTTGTATTTTGCCCAGATAGCTACGTGTAGATTTTAACCAGAGAGCATGAAGTTAACTATACTCATCATTGTCATTTCTTTTTCAATAATTGTGTTTTTGGCAGCTGCAGACAGTACTTGGGAGGAAAAAGGTGTTTGTTGGCTTGTTTTAATTGTAGACTGTAAAAATATTGTCCTTTATACTGATCGTGGACATAAAAGCCGTCAGTGATATGAATGTTTATAGGTTTCTCCTGTGTGGCTTGAGTGACATACCCTGGAGCTGACCCTTCCCTTGTCAAGAATGTAAATCAGTACTATGAAGGTTGGCATAAACGTGTCAGATAAATAGGGGGAAGCCATTGCCCACCTTCTCCTGAAGATTGTAGTTGAATGACTGCTTTTTAGCATTTGAGTCAATGCTCTGAAAAAATATGCAGATCAGGAATCTTAGATCAAAGTTCTGGGTTGTTTATTCAAAATATTAAAACAGACTTCAGCATGACAGCCAGCCAGGCAACTAGCATTGTCCATAGGAGAGCTCAACAATAGAATATTTTCTATGTCTCTCATATTAAAAGTTATGTATGTGTAGGCTGAGTGATATCATAGTGTGCAATTTAAAAACCCCGGTTTTTCCAACAATTTCAGCTAGTTTGTTCCAGCTATAAACTAAAAATCTTAAACATTTTATATTTTAAATTTGATTGCTTGATGATTTTGAGAAGAAGTTATGTTTTTTTTTTTTTCTTTCTTTGATCTGTACTGTCCTTCTAGTCTAACCCTTTATGGGTAGGCTGTCACTGTCACTGTCACTGTATACTGATTGCTGTTGATTCTTAAAACAACTTTTACAAGCTACCCTAGTCCTCCCACTACCACCCTCTGCAGAAAATTCAGTGAGGTGTTAGGCTACATAGATTTAGGCAGGTACTGAAGGGTAAGGGTGTTAAGATTACTGGGTGGTCAAAAAAGTGCTCCTATTAGTAAAAGAACAAGGGGGTGGGGTCCATTTCAGAAATACGACTTGTAATCTATTCTGCCACGCTCCTTAGTGCTGCAGTGACTAGAAATATAGAGTTGAAAGTTGAAAAAGTTGAAATACAGCACTGGACCTGTAAGGTTATCTTAATGGTATTGCTATCTTAAAGTATTGATGTTGATGTAAGTAATCTAGCGGGCAGGCAGGTTCCAAACCCCAGGGATCTCCACACTCTTCTTGGCTTGTAGTTTAATGTAACAAAACTGTAATTTAGAGCCCCACACCACTGCTAAGAGACCCAAATGTAAATTTATTACGATTAAAGTCAAGAGGACAATCCAAAGAGTAACCAATACATTTCAAGGATCCAACCCCCTTCCCCCCCAAATAATGTGAATGTACTAGAAGTCAGCTGGACGTTTAATAATATTTCATCCAGTGTAATTACAAGCACAGGTCTTGTCAGCAACTGGTTTTGCAGGAATTGACACTTTTCAAAATGTAGTTATGGCAGACAGCTTTTTGAATTGTCAAATAAAGAACGAGAACAACTGTTTGGCCTCCAAAACTGAACTAGAAGCCAAAAGAAATCAAAAATGTTATGCATTACTAAAATGTTTGACTAGACTTCTCTGATTTCATTCTGGTCCAGCATAATAATGAAAGATAATTCTATTCCAGTATGAGAAAAAATATAAGCATTTGTAAACTTATGCACATCTAAATGAAGAAGATGGGTATGGGTTTCTCTAGACACGGCAGACTATCGACAATGGAGAAACTTGCTTGCTTATGTCACCTTGTTCTCTTCTGCAGGCACATTTTTGTAATAATAGGGTTGTGTGATTTTCATTTTAATAACCATGCTGCTCAATGCTTTTTTTTTAATACATGCCTGAACGAATGCAGGACCTGTTGAGTGTGCCTTTCAAAGGCTTAGAAATCATAAATATTTATGTGAGTTTACAATAACTATATATTAGGAAAAAAACTCCTTTCTAGTTGTGCGTCTATGTGTGGTGCTAATGCTGCCTTTAACTGCCCAGAGACACAGCCTTCTCATAACATGTCCTGCTAAAATACCTTGAGAATGCTTTTTTACAGTTATTTTGATAAGTGGCAAAAAAGGCACCCTACAGATTCTGTGATAATAGGATTTATTTTTCAAAGGACACCTCTAGGATATGAAGTGCTATAGAGAGCGGGAAAAAAAAAAAAGTCTGGGAAAATGCTGGGTCTCGGTTGAAGACTATTTCAATAATGTATTAAAGTAAAAGAAATCTTGTCAACAATTAGAATTATGGGTTTTGTTTGTTAAATGGGCCATTCCAAACAACATAAATATGTTTCTTTACATCTGCAGTTTTGGTTATAGACACATATCAGTGAAAATCAAACAAAGAAATGCATGGATATGACCCAGCCTACTTGTCCAAAACTTCTGTTTTCCATCCAACACTTTTGAAATGTATTTAATGCTGATGACCTGATATTCTAGGAACACTATCTCCAGAGACTTGTTAATGCCAGGCATTCCTGCCCCTGCCCCTTGCACAGGCCATAGATGTTTTCTAGCACAGAGTCACGTGACTAGAGGCCACAGCCCTATAAGCACTGCTCATGGATGTATTTTCTGACATTAAATCCTTGAAATAAAATGCATCTGGTAAAAATATAGCTTTTCCCTATGTCAGCTTGTTTTTGAAGGTGCAAGCAGCATTGTCATCCTTCTCTTTCTTTCAGTAATTAATAACCTTTAAAAGTTCTTGCATGCCTGGTGACTCAACATTTATTGGCTGCATATGTTTTCAATTTCATATACTCATTATGTAGTGTACCAAATAAACATGGCAGAACTAGAGCTTTTGCTTTCAAAGGCAAGTTGGCAATCGCAGCTTCCATATCTATATTCTAGAAAGCTCCTTTTAAAGTGGTTCTAAAGGCATACGTTTTTTACCTTAATGCATTCACTGCAGTAAGATAAAAAAGCCAAAAAAGCCTTCCATGATTACCTCCCCACAGCCCCCCCCCCCCCTTAAAAACTGACCTGACTCCTCTTTTTTCCAGCGCTGCTCTCTCCCCTTCTTACATTGGCCCCTTCTGCTGTCAATCAAATCCTGTGGGGGGGGGGGGGGGGTCTGGGCTGCGCTGTGGGTGTCTATGGACTCGCACAGCCAAACTGTGGAGTGCGCCCTCATTAGTGCCCCCATAGCACACAGCTTGCTATGGGGCATTTGAAGAAAAGGAGCACCGGTAGGGGACCCAAAAAGAGAAGTAAGGGGCCGCTCTGTGCGATGTGCTACACAGAGTAGGTAAAGTTTAACATGTTTATTATTTTAAGAAAAAAAATTATACCTTTACAACCGTTTTAATTTATTCTATATTTTCTCACATTGATAACTTGGATTCCAATGTTCCAATATCTCTTGTTTTTTTTTTTTTTTTGTGTTTTGGTTTTGTTTACCTTCTTCATTTCAGCGCCTCCTGGCTCTTTGAGAGGTTTAATATGCCAGGAGGCAGGGCGAGGCTTAAGATCATGTGACCGCTCTGATTAGCGGTCACGGCAGTTGTGTGATTCCAAAACTCCCAATCTCATTGAGCACTTCTCACTGTACCAGGAGCAGTCAGGGCACGCGCTCTCGGCACAGTGCTATTGATCGCAATTCATCCAAATATGCAGCTTCTCGGAGCTAAAGCCCAGGCACAGAGAGGCTGCATATTTGTGAGCGGCTGGCGCCAAGGTGTTAATAAATGTATTAAAATTGTAGTAAATTATACATCAATATGTTTCTAATGAGTATACGTACACATTCAAATACTTTTGGGTGAAGACACCCAAGTGTACATTTAAAGGAGAAATTAAGACTAGAGAGGTAAAGATAGGGGTGAGTAAAGAGAAAATTAGAGTGTTTGGGGGGTAAGGTGTTCTTCAGTTCTAGCTGCATAAGAAACCTGACTCATAGATTATCAGTTAAGCATCGTAAACTCTCAGATATTCACTGTACCGTATACCTGATTCGATTTCCAGAAAAGAAGTGGCAGTTTTAAAGGGGGTCCTTCAGGCCCATACAATACAGAAGTGCATGCAAGAGCTGCAAGATGAGTGGGTGAGTTACTCCATAGGACAGATACGGTCTATTTTTTGGAACAATATCAGGATAAGTGGGGCAGTCTTTTTTCAGAACAGTGGAATGAGGGACTTCAATAGGTTGGGGTAATAGATGGTTTGTATTGCCCTATTGGTTCATCTGTACAGTAAAGCAGGATAGTTCAGTGGTTATCTTTGAAGCTGAACTGAAGTAAAATAAAAATGTATGAACAGGCAGGGTCTTTATTGCAGAGGATACATGCAGTGTCTCTGACCTGACTGTTTGCGATCCCCTGTAAAATGTACACTGAGCTGCGGTTTACACTCTAGCACATTACCTGTGTCCTGGATTGACTGCATTCCTGCACATGCACGAGAATGACAGCATCTTGCTCCAGCCAATCAGGACGAACAGAGACCAACACTCAGAAGAGGCCAGGGAGAATATGTCTTCATGGGCGTTGAATCGTTGGAACTAAGGTAAATATTTTTACCTTTAGTTCCACTTTGGAACTTAACTTAACCTTGGAACCCTGAATTCATTTGATCAATTTGGACACTTCGAGCCAAAATGACCGAATACCTGAGCTAGGGTTTTATTTCTGGTTTTATAAGCTGCCTTTTTTGCCATTTGACTTCAACAGTTAAAAATTGCAAGAAAATGGTTATTTAAACTACTTTATTGTTGTTTAATGAGACTCCTGTGAAAAGCTGTGTTTTCGAAGATATTCCTCACCTTTCGATGTATTGGCAACTTGAACAACATTTTGATACAGCTGATGTAAAGTGTTTGGGAGGGGGGTAAGTATACCTATCAGGTGTTTTTATTGCTGTCCGTGTCCAGATTAGGGAGAATCGTCCTCTCTGTTTGTCCTGGTGATCACTATCACCGAATGTCTTGAAACCTTGAATAAAGGGGAAATATTCCAGTGGGACAACTGTTCTTCTGGTGATAACTAGGGATTTTTCTCATTCTGGAGCAATTTTCTCTCACATCCGGTTGTGGTAACGGGACTGGAAGTGAAAGACAATCTGTCCAGTTGGAAACAGATGACAAAAAAAATGGTCTCCCTTGCACTAAAAGGAACAAACCCAATCTGGCTTTAGTCCTGCTTAAAAATCAAATTCTAGGCTAAACCTAACTAGTCCTAAAAATGCTCCCTCCTAAACTCTAGAGATAATACACACAGATTTCATGCATTGGAGGCTATAATAAAAGTTACATTCTGTAGGTTTCTTGACTCCTTCACGCAGACAGTACGCAAATATGCGGCCCTATTGGACATGCTTTTTTCAATGGAGCTGCATATTTGCATATCTCCCTTTGTGCTGGGAGCTTGCCGCGCAGCGCGCTCTCAGCACAGAGACCAGGGTCTCACTGAGAGCCCCGAGCTCCGCTCTAATGATTGGTAACCAGAACGGCCAGTTTTGGGACACCTGATTGCTGTGATAGCCTCGGATTGGCTATCACAGTGATCAGTCACTGTGAAGCCCACCCCCTGTGTTTTCTGTTTCTTTGAATGGACGAGAGAGATACATTATATCCATCTCTGTCCTTACAGAGATTTTAAAAAAAAAGTGTGAAGAAAAAAAAAACATATAATTAAAGAAAATACCTAGGTCAATCTAGGTCAGTGCCAGGGTTAGTGTATGGGTCAAAGGTCAGGGTCAGTATTTTTTTAAAATTAGTATCAGTGTCATTGTCAGTGTGTTTTAGGTAGGATTTAAAAAAAGCAAAATGCGCACTAATAATTCTGTGCTGTACTAACGGGTACAAACAACAACTAACATACACATATGTGGTATTGCTGCGATCGCCAGGAGCAGGAGAATATGTTTTAGGTTGTTCTTTGGTGGTAGGTTATGGTAGTAGCAAGAAACAGTAACATTTTAGAAATATTTTTTTTTCTATTTTTGGCCAGTTTTCCTTTGATAATAAAAAAATGTATTTAGGAGATATCAATTTACCATTTACCACCAAATAAAAGCCTAATTTGTCCTGAAAAACAAAAACAAGGTATAATTCACCTGGATGCACAAAGTAGTTGTGATGATGTGTATGGTTTTACTAACACATGTAAAAATGACAAAATCATATGATGGCCTACCAGAACTAGTCTACCGTGCTGTAGCCATCATTTGGCTATAGCGCAGTCAGCAAGTAGTTAAGAACATATACCCTTTCCAGATGACAGAGAGTGTCTACTATCCAGTTTGCCCATGACATAGGTGTTGATTTACTAAAACTGGAGCGTGCAAAAATCTGGTGCAGCTCTACATAGAAACCAATCAGCTTCTAATTTTTTTGTACAAGCTTAATTATAAAAGCTGAAGTTAGAAGCTGATTAGCTACCATGCAGAGCTGCATCTGATTTTGCACTATCCAGTTTTAGTAAATCAACCCCATAGTGTCATTATGTATATGGTCAACGTTATTTTAGTTCTGGGTAGACTTACTTTTTAGGTATAGTGTCTTCTCTCAGCAGAAGGATGTAAAATAATCTTGCTCTTCTTATCCAATTAAACATTTGGGTTCTTTTGTGGTTTTAATTTAGCTCAGCAATTTTAAATTGATTTAGCTCAACAATTTATTTTATTATATTAACAGACACGCATTTGGCCTTCTCCTGCAATGTTGCAAACCAGATCTCTGACCGGGCCCTGCTATCTATTTACAGGTGTTCTGTATAATAGCACAGATCCTTAGCTCACTGAGCCATTGTGACCTGAGCATGTGGAGGGACTGAGCAAAGCATAAAAGTACAAATGTTTTTCAGTTCACTGGTGGCTTAAGTTAGCAATTTGTCAAAGTTCTGCCTGAATGAGACCGAGGACCAAGCTATTTGTCATGGCATCCATCAGGCTGTCATTTTGTATTCACCTTTATTTCCTGGATCCTTAATAACTGTCTAATAAAATAATCTGACATACACTCTACTGTGGAAACTTTAGTTGACTTCGTGCATGTAGGCTTTGTTTGTAGTAAGTGAATTTGCTTCTGTTTAGGAGCAACTGCTTTGTCACTTATGAGACACCAGCATTGACATCTTTACCAGTGTTGATCAATTATTAGTACATGCTGGCTGCAGTTAAATTTTTAAAACATACCCAAATGTGGTATGAACAAAATTTATGAGGTTTTATGCAGGGCTTTTTTTCTGGTTAGAATAGGTGCAGTTACTCAGTAAAGTAAAATGGTGACTTTGCTAAATGGTGGGTGTGGCAAGGGTCTGAAAGGGGCATGGTTAAGGCCCAACTGCTCGGGTCAACTGCTCGTTTTCTCCAGGAGTGAGGAGAAAGCTTATACTCACCCGATCCTTCGTTCCACTAGAAAACAGCGCTCTCCCATAGTCCCGCGGTGGACTGTTCCTGATCTATGGAGCCTGCTCTGGGCTTGATGACATCAGGAACAGTCCACAGCTCAAGACCGCTGGAGCACAGGGGTGCCGGGCTGGTCTTGTGCTGGGAGTATCAGAAGATTAGGTAGGTAAATCTCTTTTCTCCTCTCCCCTAGAAGAAAGCAAGCAGTTAACATGTGCAGTGCAGGCACAGCTCCACTGCATAGGAAAATTATTTTTATTTTTTGCCTGGAGATCGGCTTTAAATAAAACCCGAGTCTGCTCACTGTATACAAGGCATATGTATGCCAAAGTCCTTGTAGCCACCCCATATGTTTTAACACCTTGGAGTCAATGCATCTTGTCACTTTAAGGGTATTAGAATGCCAGGAGGTGGGGCAAGGTTTATAATCATGTGACTGCTGTGATTGGCTGTCACGGTGGTTACATGAGCGGAAAGCTCCTGATCGCAATCAGCTTTCCGTTAGCCGCTGGTAACCGTGGCGGGAGTGCGCTTGACACACCCTCTCGGCTTAGCGGTTTTTGCATTATTGCAGGCAAATATGCAGCAGCTCAGTTCAAATGCCCAACTGCCGACACCAAGAGGTTAATTATTGTGTCACAAGAAAGAGCCCAACAGACAGGTACAACACTCAGTGCAATCAGTTTTCTAAAAATAAAAAAGAAAGTGGGATGAGGAGAGGATTTTTACATGAAGCAGCAGCCTTCAGGATGTGGGATACATGCCGTTACATGTAACTAATGTGCGTGGTGCTGTATCCCAAAAAAAATAAAAAAATAAGACTAAGCTTCAGCTTTTAGGCTCCATTCACACCTGAGTGTGTTTTTTTTCAGGCGTTTTTTCCAGGTAAGCTTTGACCATTAACTATTGGAGACAGGCATTGACATCTAATAAAAATGTATGTAATCTGACAAAAAAGAAACTCGTACTTTTTTGAGCTTCAGGCAACAAAACACTCATATATAAACAGGGGCCATTGAAATTAATAGGATTTTGCTTGTTGGTCGTTTTGAGAATTCAGAGATGAGCATTTTACGATCTGAAAAATGCTCAGGTGTGAACAGGGCCTAAAGAAGTCTATAAAATAGTCAGTGACTACTTGGAAACCAACAACTGCTGAAGTGTGTGATGTAAAATGTAACATAATGAGTAAACTGGTCAGGAGCATTTCATATATAGCTCTGCATACAGTATGCAGTGGTCAGGAGTATGAAGCGTATATAGTGCAGGACTTAGTAGTGCATAATGCACAGAGAATGGGGATCAGGAGCACGTATTGCATAGCATGCGTAGGTTTTACACAGATCAATATACAGCCAAAATCCCCCCCCACCCAGTTTTCCCCCCTCTACCTAGTACAGAGCTCTTTACCCACACCCCCACTTACCTGCCTCTACCGTTGACAACCATCACATGCTGATAAGGGGGAACTATTGGCACTTTTCGGCTGCAAGTACCGGCTCGGCTCCACTCGGCACTGCTTGGCCCAGCTCGGCTCAGTTTGCTTTTCCACTAAAGTAGTAAGTGGGTGGGATTACAACGATTCTCTGACCAATCAGTGGCTAGTAGTGACAAACAATCAAGGCTGCATGCAAAGGATATGGTATAGGTACGGCCCGCTTGGAACCCCAACCGAGGTGGTACTGTTTAAGCGAGCCGTACCATGTAGTTGAAAAGCGCTGCTGTACCAAACAGTACTGAACCGTTCTAACACGTACCATGTGGTACCATGCAGTGGAAAAGCTCCAAACCGAGCCGTACCATGCAGTGAAAAAACACCATATATGTCCTGATTTCACTTTAGAAAAGTTTTTTTTGGTTCTTTCTGAAGTAGGGAATTCAATCTTGGCACACTGATATAAGATACGGCTAATTTTTTGCGAATGTTTCAAATTAATTTTAGGGTGTGATACATATTTAACACGGCCAAAAAGTAACTATTAGTTCTTAAGGCCCATTCACACTTGCTTATTGTGACAAATGTGTGCTGAAACAAATGTTATCACAACTCATTGTGAATTGCACCCCAATGTGTTGTACAGCAGAGCCCATCATACACAACAAAAACAATGTATATTGTGGTGCAATGTATTTTTTTTTAAAAAAGTTTATATATTTTTTTTTCATCCATTGTGGGGCATTGGCAGCCTATTCATGATCAATGAGATGCCTTAATGCAGTGCATGTGAATGCAAGCTATAACCTGCTTTCGTTTGCACGCATTAACGCTCCACAATGAATAACGTGAGTGTGAATGGTCCCTGAAACCTAATGTAGCCATAGTTCAGGGCCCATGCTAGCTGATGATAGTGATAGATTTTTTTTTTTTTTTTTATAGAGGAAAATGAAGATTTGGTATCCTGACTTAAAAAGCCAGAATCTGTAGCTAAATTCTTTCTACCTTTGATGAAGCAGGAAAAAGAGAGAGGAAGGTGTAAGGTGCATAGCGTAGCCTTCAGGAAGTACACCCTAGGTCAGGGGTCTTCAAACCATGGCTCTCTATTTGTTCAGGAACTACAATTCCCATCATGCCTAGTCATGTCTGTGAATGTCAGAGTTTTACAATGCCTCATGGGATGTGTAGTCCTGCAACAGCTGGAGGGCCGTAGTTTGAGGTTTCCTGCCCTAGGTGATCCTGGGGGGTGCTCTCTGGATTACAATAGAAGTGATTTACATTGAAAACGTATTTAAATTGAGAGTACATGCTGCAGGAATTAAAAACAAATGTTGAGCCCAATTTTTGTAACTACAGTTTGAATACTGTATATATTATATAATATTGTTGTACAGAACACAATGAATGTGCTTTTTTGGTAGTACTCTACAGTCCCTATCACCTATTCAGCAGTCACCTTGCAGCAGCCAGAATTGCAGAACAAAAAATATAAAAGTCCTCAGAATAAACCAGTGGATAGTTAGCTCTGTTTAAAAATGTACTATCATTAGGGCATGTTTCTGGGCATAATGTAAAGGTCCCCTTGTCTCAGTGCCATGTACTAACAATAGGTGCATGTTTTTTCTGTCTCTCCCTGTTTTTCTTGCATTGCCTGTCAGTAAATAGCCCTTATCATCCTCCATTGTCTGGACACAGTTGGGTTTACAGGTTGCTTTGAAACCATGAGGGACAATGGCACGGCTATAGGTTGTGTGCATAACTCAGAAAATCCTGGCCTTTATTGGAGCAGATTGCCACTGAGACGTATCCATTTTCAAAGTCACGGGAGCAAGCCTGGAAAATGAGGCTCTTCTCTATAAAACATTAAGCCATAAATCATTGTGAAATTCCCACCCCAATAAATCTTCCACAATGAAAACCTTTTGATACTCATTCGTTATTAATGACAAGGAGAACTTAATTCTGTTGGCAAACAGTGGTGTTCCAATTTTATACATAGCATTTAACAATCTAATGAGAGATGAATTTATACGTGCTGGCTTCAGGTTTACTCTTGTCGGAAAGTTTAAAGCTGAGGGTTCCTTACTCCGTGTATATATATCTTGTTTTCCTGATGAATATTAATGCCTAACGAACAATCTGACACTGTCGGTTTGTCATTGTTAAAAGGAGAGCTGTAGTTGCAGAGGTGGAGTTTGCCATTTTCTAATACAAACTTTAATGAAGGCATTTGCATAAACATAATGCTCTGGTTTTAAGTGATGAGCCCTTCTTATTTATGCTTTCAGTTCAATGTAACAACAGTTAAAAAAAAAAAATCATATCTTATTCCACCTTTAACGTTTAATTTTACCTAAACGCCATACAAATGTTTGAGTCTCTTAATTTAAGATTTCTCCTTGTTTTTCTTTTTGAAATAATGGCTGTTATCAGGGGTAAAACCATCTACAGATTTGATATTAATGGCAGACATAACTGCCCACTAGTGAGTTGGTTTTGTGTTCCTTTAAAGGAATGGCTTGGTAGATCTTTTCTTCATTTTGGCAATAAAGAAGAAAATATCTATAGAGAGTTATATATAATCTGTATTGTGTAGTAAAAATGTAAAAATATATTCCTTTTTTTCAGTCAGCTGTGATATAGCTATGATGTTTTGCGTGAATATTTTGTATCTTTTTATCCAATGAGCAGGTGGAGCTTTAGACTCCTATTTACATGTCTTCCAGTTCCTCTTTACCCTATTGCAAAAAAGCCTGTTGATTATTGAGCTCAGTAAATCAAACTGATATTTAAACACATGATGAGAGGAAAGCAGTGACCCATCCCCCTCACTTCTTTCCAAAGCAATGACCCACCCTGCTCTTTCCTAAGTCTAATATAAAACAGTTTAAAAATAATAAAACTTATTATACTAATAAAACTAAAAAATAATAAAACTTAAAAAAAAATGTGTTAAAACCATTATAATCCAATAGAAGAAGAATGTGTGTTGGTCAGGCTGTAAGTGGACGCTGATCCTGTGCCCACCGCAATGAGTGCTGGCTTAGCCTCGGCTTCAGACGTTTATGTGAGCAAGTGGTATTTCCTGGGGGCCACACATCAAGACAGACCCGCTGAAGTGGGGTAAATGACATTCTCAGTCTCAGCCTGGGCTTGGCTTGGCAGTAGCCCAAGCTGAGACTGCGATTCACTCTACTACAGCAGGTCTGTCTTGACATTAAAACCATTATAGTTTAATTTTTAAAAGGCAGCTTCATTCTTAAAAAAAAACAAAAAAAAAAACATTAAAATGGCTGCAGAAGCCATTTTGATAATTTTACATTGCCACTAAAATTTGCCCTTCTATTTTGATCTGTAGCCATTTGATTTTCCAATACTGCTTCAAAATGTAAATGTTGATTCCTTGCAACTATGGCAATACTGATGGTGTACAGAATGCCCCAGGAGAATTATCATTACTCCTCATGTATTTGGTTGGTTAATTCTCTTCTCTTTGTAAAGCTGGGATTGACCTTGTGATTGTAGGAGGCAGAGCCACATCAAGAAGAGGAAGTGACTAGAGAGCATGTATTGGTTTTAACAAATCTGCAGCAGATAAAATTCTTCAAAACAGTTTGCTAAAGTCTTTGCAACTATGGCATTCTCCCTACTTCATTCAATAGCTGCAAAAAAGCCGCCCTTGCCTCTTGTTAAAATGCAATGCAGTGTTTTGTTTTTGTTTTTTCACTTTTCCTAAAAAAACTTTATTTAGCCACTGATGGGACCTCCTTACCTGTTACAATGATTCACCCGGCCTAATGAGGTTGAGGGCAAGGTGGAGGCCTTCAGCGGGAAGTGGTTTTATTGAGACATGTTTATTTACTCAGATGTATATAGCAATTCTCGCTGGTGCATGAATCATGTGTTTGTAACATGCCAGGTATGTTTCTGGGGTAAATCTGACATTGTTTGGAACTTTAATGTTCTCCTGTTCTCCTTTCTTCTTCACGTTTTCTTATCTTTTTCCGCACCAAGATTCCTACTCCTCTTCTTTTTCTCTTTTCCCATTCCTTAAAGTGGAAGTACAGCCTAATACCCTAAATTCTCCCCTGCAATCATTAATGTGAGCTGTGTTCAGCCTTATGTGCCAAAGTGAAAAAAATCACAGTTTTTCTACCTTTATTTTGCAGTTTTCAGTGTTGTCACATGACTTCAATCTCTCTTCCTGGTGAGTCTAAGAGCAATAGGTGGACATGGTTACCGAAAGCTAGTGACATCACATTAGATCAAAGTCGCACTCTAAATCGCAA
Source organism: Pelophylax lessonae (assembly GCF_965119305.1). Taxonomy (NCBI): domain Eukaryota; kingdom Metazoa; phylum Chordata; class Amphibia; order Anura; family Ranidae; genus Pelophylax; species Pelophylax lessonae. The sequence goes on from NC_138776.1 coordinate 69,286,491, forward strand.
TAGTGGAAATGTAGAGTGGACACACAAAGTCGCATGACAAGTCACAGTGTATTGATTTCAATGACACCTGTTCCCATCTATGCAAATTTGAAAATCGGTGACCTTGAAAAGGTACCTGCACTACTTTGATGCAACTTTTGATGCGACTTTGATCCAGAGAGTGTAAAGTTGGATCAAAGCTGCTCTGTCGCACTCCAGAGTCACACTTTAGCCTAGTGGCTACATTTCCACTAGTGCGACTCTTAAGTTGTGCGATTTAGAGTGCGATTTTGAATGCAGCTTTGATCCAACGTTACACTCTCTGGATCAAAGTTGCATCAAAGTAGTGCAGGCACCTTTTCAAAGTCGCTGATTTTTAAAGTGGCTTAGATGGGAACGGGTGCCATTGAAATTAATGGGCTGTGACTTGTCGTGCGACAGTATGTGTTCAAAGTCGCATGACAAGTCACACAAGTGGAAATGGAGCCTAAAACTCAATACTCACATGTAATGAGCAAAAAAAATGGATCTGTATCCTTCTAAACTTTCAATCATGTTCCTTTGTACCTTATTTCTTTCATATATTGCGCCGGTCACGTAACAACCCCCCCCCCCCTTTCCCTCTCAGGAGAAGCTGCTAGCCTAAATGAGGCTATGAAGGCAGGAGGAGATCATGTTCTGTGAAAGATTGGAGGGATGGGGGTGGGGCTGGGCAGGTCGAGACATGCCTGTCTAAGAAAGACCGACAACCTTTTCAGGAAGTGAAAGACAGCTTAGCAAATTCAGATAAAGGGAGATAGCATTGTTGGTGAAGAACAGGAAGAAGCTGATTGTCTAGTTTAAATAAGACTTTCTAAGCTTGTCTAGTTTAAATAAGACTTTCTAAGCTACACAAGCAGCTAGCCAGAAAATGAATAATATCAAAGATAAAGATATTCAACATACTATTAATAGGGAAAATTTCATTTTTGACTGAAGTTTCCCTTTAAGTCCCTTTACTATTCACCTAACATATTTTAAATACAATATTATATAGCTATAAAAGACGATGGGGTTGATTTACTAAAAACAAATAAGAAAATAAGCTTCACCACAATCACTAAGTTCTAGGGATAATGAGTGCAACTGCACTTGAAAAGGTCAGTCTACTTGCCTTTAGTAAATAATCGCCAATAACATTCTCCCAATTTGGAGAAATATTGCTCATTTTCAGTTTTATTTTTTTTTTATTTCACATGTTTTTCATGTTTAAAGTGATTGTAACCCTAAAAAAAAAAAAAAAAAAAATCATGTTTCCTTATAGAAGGTTAAATCGCACAGTACTTTTGCTGTCTAACCTGTCCCTCTCTAAGCTGTTAAAAACCTTGTTGATCCAGCCTATCCCTGTGTCCCCCTTGGTGTGCTGACCACAGTAATCATGGCTGCTGATGCCTGATCACCGTGGTCAGTTGACATGCCTCTGTCAGCCTTCTGCTCTCCTCCCCCCCCCCCCCTGCCTGTCAGCTTGTGTTTGTGTGTGTGCACGCCGCCCCTCCCCTCTCCTCCTGACACAATAATTAGTAAAGTAAACCTAAATATCACTGCCAGCCCTTCTCTTTTATACAGCTATCTTACACTTTAAGTGTTAGTGTCCAATCATGTCTCTAAATACCTTTTTTCAGATCGGTTCTGGCAAGTCACATGACCTCTGGCTTCTCTCCTCCTCAATCTAAAGGCTACAGTGGGAGGGGCTGAGCGGACAGCACAGCGGTCATGTGACCTACCTGACTGATGTCAGAGGGGATCTCGACCCCTCCAGCTGTAGCCCTTGGATTAGAAGAGGAGAGCGGCCGGATGTCACGTGACCGGCCAGAACAGATCGGAGATAAGATATTTAGAGGCATTGTTTTACACTAAATCATACAGTGTATGATGGCTGAATAAAAGAGAGGGGCTGAGAGTGATATATTTATTTTAACTTTAAAACCACTTTAAATATCTTTTGGTAACACAATGTTACTTACTGATTACTTATTTGCTTACATCTTTTATTGCAACCACCATAACTTCTCACTATGCCAATGTATGTGTATAAGAATGTTGGATGGTTTTATATCCTTGCAATTTCAAAATAAATAAAATATAAATAAAAAAAAAAACACTTTATTTTACACTTCAACTCTGTGCATGAAAGCGTTGTTGCAATTCTTTATAGCCTGTTGGAATCATTGAACTCTATAAGAATGCGTGTTTTGATGAAAGTGCACCTGTTATACACCCATGCACCTGCATTTCTTTGTGTGACCATGAACACTGCATATGGTGTTTGGGTGACAGTAGCTGCCTATTGACTTTCATTGCATTCTCTGGCAGCCCCACAGTGTACTCCGGACAGGCGGCCTGAATGGACAAAGCGGCGTACCCATATGGCGCTGCCTACTTCTGGGTTTAGGGTGTTGGCACCCGCTGTGATTGTACACAGCAGGAGTCTGTCAGCAAGTCCCAGGCCAATGATTCAAGGCCAGGACCTGCTGATTGGCTGTGTTCAATCATAGCCCAGGGCTATGTGTTGACAATCAACACAGATCTCTGTACAGAGGGAATAATCTCTTTGTCTCTAATCCCTGCAAAGCAGGAATTAGAAACTAAAAGGTCTATTAGTAAAAGCAGAGCACTTTACACACATTACACATAGTTAGGCACACATTTAACATGTGAACATACATTAACATGTATAGTATTGTCACTAACTAGTGTGACTGGTGATGTCAGTGGCAGTTAGTTTCCCCCAGCGTCAGTGTCACATTGCCAGCTGCGCGATGGCAGTCCCATTATAAGTCGCTGAACACCACCAGCAGTAGTATAAAAAATATACAGTATATATAAAAATTCCAGTATCTATTTCATAGTTTGTAGGCACTATAACTTTTATGCAAACCAATCAATATACACTTATTGGTATTTTTTTTTATCCAAGACATGTAGCAGAATACAAAATTTTCAGTCTTTTTTATTTTATATTAAATAAAATAAAAATAAAAACCTAGTGGTAAATCAAGTACCACCAAAATAAAGCTATATTTGTGTGAAAAAAATGCATATACATTTTGTTTTGGTACAGTTTTGCATGACCGCGTAAATACTAGTTAAAGTAGCACAATGCTAAATAGCAAACAGGTAGCATGGTCATGAAGGGGTAACAGCCTTCCGGGGGCTGAAGTGGTTACCATAACATGGATTCTGAAATTGCTTCTGCATCTATCACCTATGTGAATGCAACCTGCATGGATATGCTGCACCAGGGCTCATAGTAAGACACTTTGAACTGGTTTAGTCTAAAATTAACAGATTTAAACACTTTAAAGGGGCAGAGGGGACATGTGTACTGGTGAGCAAAGAAAGCAGGGAGCCTTTGCAAAGTGATTTAGCCTCATTGTAGGTTGTTTTGGTTTTTTTTAAGCCATCAAAAGCACTCTAGAATAAAGAAGTAAAAGTGGAAGGTTCCTTTAAGTAGTTCTACTGTTTAACCACGGGGGAGGCCGCTTACATATTTTCTTGTAAATATGTTCTTTTAGTAATGGAAAAGCAAAGCTGAGCAAAAAAAAAAACGAACCCAGGTGTCATGGTGAACATTTGTTTTAGCTTAAAAAAAAGCATACACAGTAAATTTAAGATGAATATAAAAGTTAAGTTGCTGAGTAGAGAAGCTGACTTTAGGCAGCAAAGAAAAAAATGTTCAATATTATGAACCCTGCGCTTTGTGAACATTTCTTTCTAATGCACAATAAGTGACTAATAAAACCAGCAGAAAGAAGCGTAAGCAATTTTTACTTTTTACATTTCAGAATAAGAAATAACTTGTAGGCTCATAACAGCAAAACATTCCACAAAGCTGTAAAACAAAATAAATAAATATAGCTTTCTTTGTATGTTTGGTGTTTCAGGGATCTATGTTCATCCAAAACATTTTCCACTTTTAAAGAACCTATGGCCATACTCTGGACATTCAAGTGTTTATATATTATTAAGCATAAATGGGCTTTAAAACAACCTCTATAGCTGCAGGCACTGAGGAGTAATTCATCCTCAATATTTTAGAAGCACAGGCACTAGGATTGTTCCAATTCACTCTCAGCTATTCAGTCCACCCTGCCGCCTATCTACAGCACACCTGTTCTGTATGTACATTAGAGATTAGAAACACAACTGAGTCACTGTTGGTAGGGGGAAGCAGAAGAAGCTGAGCTGTTTAGAGAAGGAATTGAGAGTTAATTTCTCTACAATGCCTCTTCAGTGAAATGAATGGAAGTCACAGAAACAGGTGTGCCATTGAAAGATTTCCCCTCGCCTCTTATCCAGTGCCAACAGTTAAAATTACAGGTTCTCCATTACTTTGTCTTGGTCTCAATAGTCACTATGAAATATTGAGCTGGTACTCTCCCTAGTGGGGTCAAAGCCAGCAATAAAAACCTGACAATGGTTCCAACCTTTTCACACTTTATTCAAATCTTCAAACAAGTTTTGGCTTTGGATATACTTTAAGCTCCCGCTAATTTTAAGCTAAGTAGTACAAACCTAATTTATATGGGGCATTAGGAACTGTATGTCCTTGGAAATTTGTCATCAGAAAGACACCACAAAAGTGCCCTGGGGATACTAAACTGACAATTGTACTTGAAAGAGGTACAGTATGTCACTCCTCATTCCCATCGCAGACTGCGATCTTGTCACCAACTGACCAATGGCACAGACTGGTGTATGGTAAGTGAGTGGTTTGGTTTGACTTTTTTAGTCCATTAGTTTTAAGAGAGTTCAAAAATGCAGCACAATCGCCAGTTTGGAATTGGCAGGCTTGTGGCAATCTTAGGCCATGATTAAAATGTTATGACTTGTTTTTCTCACCCATCCCTAACATTGAATTAGAATACAGGGAGGAGGAGGTGTAGGTCTGGTTGGACCCTTTTTATTGTAGTCCTGTTCATTACTGATTCTTCCTTCCTGTATGCCACGATCATGCAAAGGCGAAGTGTGGTGAGGTGACTGGAGCAGTTGTGTGGGGACTATGACTTGTAGATGCCACAGCCTAGCTTCTTTAAAACTGGCATTTCTTCTGTAGAAGGAGTTTTCTTAGGCTTACTTTAACCACTTGCTTACTGCGCTATAGGAAAATGACAGCTACAGCGCATTCAGACAGTTTTGGGATGGTGTCATATGTTGTTCTTCTGTGATTTCGCCCCCGGCGCGCAGGGTAAAAAGACAATCACAGCGGCACTTTACCACATGTAACAAATCACAGCTGATGATGATGTAAACACATTGCGATTATCTGCATTCCTTTCCTCACATTGACAGTGTGAATAGAAGAGAGAGCCGATAACCAGCTAGTGTAAAAGGGGACATCTACACTGATAATCAGGGCACTGATCATCAGTCCATCCCCAACAGTGCCAATCAGTGCCCATCAGTGCTGCAAACAGTGCCAACTGACAACATTTCTTCAAAGGAGGTTTTTAAGAAGCAAGACAGTGTGAAATGCGTCAAACCTTTTCAAAGTCTGTGTCCTTGTCCTGGTGGCAGTTTTATACTTGTTTCAATAAATCTATTGATCTATCAATGAAGATATTGTTTTGCCTTCGCTATGTGCGTTGCCCAAGCATCCCAAGGAATTTGCTCTCCATTCACTGGATGTGGTTCGGGCGGTCAGGGTTTACCTGTCGGCCACGGAATCTTTTCGGACATCTGATTCCCTGTTTGTCCTTCCTGAGGGACCTCATAAGGGTTCGGCTGCATTGGCTGCAACCATTTCCAAATGGATCAGACAAACTGTTGGTCAGGCCTATTCACTGAAGGGTCAGGTTCCTCCTTTCCCTGTGAGGGCACATTCTACTAGAGCTATGAGGGCCTCTTGGGTTTTTCGCCATTAGGCTTCTGTGGCTCGGGTGTGTAAAGCAGCGACCTGGTCATTTGTGCACACTTTTACAAAATTCTACAAGATTGATTTGATGGCATCCACGGATGCTTCCTTTGGCTGCAAAGTTTTGGAGGCTGCTGTTTGCTGAAGAGACGTGGTTTTCTCTTCGCTGGGGTGACTTTTTGTTTAAGGGTTAGCTCCTGTTGGTTGAGCTTCTGTTGCCCTGTTGGCTAAGTTTTTTCTGGCCTTGATGGATCGTTGCCGTTTGTCGGTTGCGTTTCTTCCCACCCCTCATGCCTGCATTGCTTTGGGACATCCCATTTGTGAGGAAACTGAATGAAGTGTCTGCGTCTGTCAGAGGACGTAAGAGGAAATATAATTTTTGTAAGAACTTACCGTAAAATTATTTTCTCTGAGTCCTCTGACAGACGCAGCCCTCGTCCCTCTATTTTGGGGTTGGTTATCTTTTTCCTTCACTGCTTGCTGCGAAACTGATTAGTAAGCACGATGTGTCTAGGGTAATGTCTGAAGGGACAGCCTCTAAGGGTATGTCTAGTGAAAAGTTTTTCTAATAGTTTCACTGCCTAGTCTTACTCCTGTAGAGGGCGCATTACCCATTTGTAAGAAAACTTTGAAGTGGCTGCGTCTGTCAGAGGACTCAGAGAAAATAATTTTATGGTAAGTTCTTACAAAAATTAAATTTTTCCTTATTAACTGCTTGCCGAACGCCCCACGCAAATATACTGCGGCAGGACATCTCAGCTGCTCAAAATCACACAGATCTAAACACAGCGGGAGGCAGGAGGAGTGGCAGCGATTGCCGCCGGCCTCCTGCAATCGTCAGAGAAACTGACAGAAGACCCGCCTGCTTATGTAAACAAAGGGGGTGAGTCTTCTGTCACACAGGCAGGGAGAGATCAGGAGTTTTAGCTTAGCTGAAACCCCGATCTCTCTGTGGCTACCACAGAGCACCCCTCCCCCACAGAGAGTAAGCACCGACAGGCATACATTTTCCCCTTTGATCACCCCCAGTGTTAACCCCTTCCCTGCCAGTGTCATTTATACAGTAACAGTGCATATTATTTAGCACTGATTACTGTATTAGTGTCACTGGTCCCCAAAAAGTGTAAAAAATGTCAGTTAGGGGTCCGATCTGTCCACCGCAATGTCGCAGTCCCGCTAAAAATTGCTGATCGCGATCCCGCTAATAAAACAAAATAAAATAAAAAGTCCAAAAATCTATCCCAAAGTTTTTAAACGCTATAACTTTTGCGCAAACCAATTGAAATACGCTTTTTGGGATTTTTATTTACCAAAAATATGTAGCAGAATGCAAATTGGCCTAAACTGATAAAAAAATTTTGATTTCTAAAAAAAATGTTATTGATGTTTTATAGAAGAAAGTAAAAAATATGTTTTTTTTAAATTGTCACTCTTTTTTTGTTTATACCACCAAAAGAAAGCTCTATTTGTGGGAAAAAAGGACATCAATTGTATTTGGGTACAACTTCGCACGACCACGCAATTTTTCGTTAAAGTAACGCAGTGCCGAATCCCAAAAAATGGCCTGGTCATTAAGGGGGTGAAACCTTCTGGAGCTGAAGTGGTTAAAGAAAACCTATCATGAGAGGAATATTGAAGTGGCCATTTTTTTTAATCAAATTCTAGTCGCTTGACTGTCATATTGGCCCACAAACTGTGTTGCAGATTCTTATCCGTTTCTGTTCTGAAGAAATAGCTGTCTGTTCCAATTGTGTCTTTAGATATTGATTGTGAATGGGAGTGACTAATTCATCAGCTGGTGAACGTTTTGTGTCCTGATGAGAAATGTTGCAGTTTCTGCATCCCTTAATAGGTGATTAACATTTTGGGAGTGTCTCATAAAAAATGACATTTCAGTTACAGAGGATGCCTACAACTTGACTTGTATTTGGAGTTTTTCACCTATGCAGGAAATGTCACTCTTGGAGGTGTCCATCAACTGTATACAGAGGGCCTCCAAGTTGCAGTTTTGAATCTAATTATACAATAAAGTTACAGTGCCGCGTTTTGAAAGAGAAAGGGCAATTTTAATAAAAGTATGGGTTGTGTAGCAATTGTATATGCTATAATAATTTTTTTCATTTATTTTTCCCCCCCAAAAAGTGGAGTTACTGTTTAAGATTCAGTGACTGAGAAAGCCAGTAGGTCAGGATAAAAGCCAGGTAACTGGCATTTTCGATCATTAGCAATTACACCCCTATACTTCTACGATGAGGGTAAAGCACAAAAAGTGCATTATACTCCCCATCCCTCCATGGTCCTTTTTATTTAAATTTAAATACCTTAAAGGAGACGTATGGCCAAAACTTTTTTGGCCCTATTTCTCCTTTGGATCACAGAAGTGCAGTTCATTCTGCACACATGACCCATTTTCAGCCGACAGAGGACTAAAGTCTGCTGTCGGCTGACATCAATCAGCTGGTCCAGGGGCTGGATTGATCCCAAATTTACAGTTGGGATCCACCCAGATACCTGGATCGGCAGCTGGCTCAGCCTCTTAGCAAACCCTGGGTGACTGAGGCAGCCACTCCCGCCCATTCACAGCTCAGAGCTCCAGGGAGCACTGAAGGGGTAGAGCAGAAAGCCGGTGACTAACAATCACTGCTCTCTGCTCAGAGTGAAGGGGAGAACTGAGCGATCCATGGTGTTTAATCAGTGTAGAGGAGGCAGGGGACATATGCAGCATCAGACTGATGATGCATCCACCTAGATGAGTAAAATTAATATTTATTTTTTTTGAAACCCCATACTTCTCTTTTATTCTAAACTTGCTGTCCCGTGACTTCTGGGCTGATTCTTTGCAGTAGCATCTGCCAGTAGAACGTGGAACAGCAGCTTCAAGTCACAACAGTAAATTACTTAGCCTAGTACTATGGAGCTACATGTCCCATAATTAAAATAAATAGATATGAATAGCAATTTTGTACATTCAGAATTTTACAAAGGATTAATTACTACTTGTATTGTACCTGGTTAATTTTGCAATAAAACAAATGTTATATTAAGATGTCTGGGAAGCAGCTGAGCGTTTTGAAACCCCACAGGGTGAATATTGCTGCCTGTGACCCCAGAGGGAAGATTCTCACTCCCTTTGCAAATTGGTAACAACCAGGGCTTTCTTGTGTAGGTCCCCTCTGTTTAAGGTGTATTCTCCCTATACTCCAAGGGAATCCGCTAAGGGCCAATGACATCTAACTGTTGCTTTTTCCGGCCCTGTAGTGGATTCTCCTTTAAAATACTTATGCACAAAACTCCTCATAATGGGGACTCAAAACATTGTTTTTACATGAATGCCCTTAAAGTGGATGTAAACCCCTCACATACAGTATCTCACAAAAGGGAGTACACCGTTCACATTTTTGTAAATATTTTATTATATACTTTCATGTGACAACACTGAAGAAATAACACTTTTCTACAATGTAAAGTAGGGAGTGTACAGCTTGTATAACAGTGTACATTTGCTGCCCCCTGAAAATAACTCATAGCCATTAATGTCTAAACCGCTGGCAACAAAAGCGAGTACCCATAAGTGAAAATGTCCAAATTGGGCCCAATTAGCCATTTGTGACTTGTTAGTGTTATAAGGTCACAGGTGTCAATGGGGAACAGGTGTGTTAAATTTGGTGTTCTCGCTCTCACTCTCTCATACAGGTCACTGGAAGTTCAAAATGGCACCTCATGGCAAAGAACTCTCTGAGGATCTGAAAAAAATTTGTTGCTCTACATAAAGATGGCCTAGGCTAAAAGACGATTGCCAAGACCCTGAAACTGAGCTGCAGCATGTTTGCCAAGACCATACAGTCACAGGACAGGTTCCACTCAGAACAGGCCTTGCCATGGTCGACCAAAGGAGTTGAGTGCATGTGCTCAAAGTCATATCCAGAGGTTGTCTTTGGGAAATAGAGGTATAAGTGCTGCCAGCATTGCTGCAGAGGTTGAATGGGTGGGGGGGGGGGGGGGTCAGCCTGTCAGTGCTCAGACCATACATCGCACACTGCATCAAATTGGTCTGCATGGTTGTCATCCCAGAAGGAAGCCTCTTCTAAAGTTGATGCACAAGAAAGCCTGCAAACATTTTGCTGAAGACAAGCAGACTAAGGACATGGATTACTGGAACCATGGCCTGTGGTCTGATGAGACCATGATAAACTTATTTGGTTCAGATGGTGTCAAGCGTGTGTAGCGGCAAGCAGGTGAGGCGTACAAAGACAAGTGTGTCTTGCCTACAGTCAACCATGGGGGTGGGAGTGTCATGGTCTGGGGCTGCATGAGTGCTGCCAGCACTGGGGAGCTACAGTTCATTGAGGGGACCATGAATGCCAACATGTACTGTGACATACTGAAGCAGAGCATGGTCCCCCTGTATCGGAAACTGGGCCACAGGGCGTATTCTACCACAATAATGACCCCATACACACCTCCAAGACGACCACTGCTTTGCTAAAGAAGCTGTGGGTAAAGGTGATGGACTGGCCAAGCATGTCTCCAGACCTAAACCCTATTGAGCATCTGTGGGGCATCCTCAAGCGGAAGGTGGAGGAGCGCAAGGTCTCTAACATCCACCAGCTCCGTGATGTCATCATGGAGGAGTGGAAGAGGACTTCAGTGTCAACCTGTGAAGCTCTGGTGAACTCCATGCCCAAGAGGGTTAAGGCAGTGCTGGAAAATAATGGTGACCACACAAAATATTGACACTTTGGCCCATTTTTTTAATTTTTACTTAGGAGTGTACTCACTTTTGTTGCCAGCGGTTTAGACATGAATTGTTGAGTGTTGAGTTATTTTGAGGGGACAGCAAATTTACACTGTTATACAAGCTGTACACTCACAACTTTACATTGTAGCAAAGTGTCATTTCTTCAGTGTTGTCACATGAAAAGATATAATAAAATATTTACAAAAATGTCAGGGGTGTGCTCACTTTAGTGAGATACTGTATACCCAGTGAAGTAAAAGGATGATACATAGAGATGAAACAAATCTCCCTACATAAGTTTTACATGCGTATCTGCTGTCTTCAGCTTTATATATTCTTTAGAAAGTGCACATTGTGTTAGGCCCCTTTCACACGGGCTTACCGATCAGGTCCCCCTGTCAGTTTTTCAGGCGGACCTGATCAGATGCTCCATGTACACCTATGGAGCAGGAGATGTCAGCGGTGACATGTCTGCTGACACCCGCTGCTATCCTATCCTGTCTATGAAATCCCGGCGGATAAAAACCCTATTTTCAATCCGTTTGGAGGATTGGATCAGATAAAAATGGACAGGCGGTCCGTTTTCATCCGATCTCCCATAGAGGAGAGCGGGGATCTGACAGATCTGTCTCTGTAAAGTAAGTGGAGATGGCGATGTCATCCGCCTGCTCAATGGGGATTGTCGCATTGATCCCTGCATCGATCCCCATTTTCTCTTCCTGTTCAGCACTGGAAATGGATTCTTGGCATGCAGCCAAGACAGCTGATTGGAAGAAAGGCACACACACCCCTTCACATAGGCAGAGACTTGCTGAGCTATGCTGTGACAACCTCCGAGGACACAAATTTCAGCCTGATTTTATCTTGGTTGACGGAGAACTTGTCAGAAGTTATCATGTGATAACATAAGGAACGAAACTGCAGAAAGACACGGGACTTAGGACTTTGGAGAGGGATAAGAAAACAAAATAGATATGTGTGCTTAGGAGAGATTTCATGAATTAGGTTTACATCCACTTTAACTACTGACCAGATATTGTCATATCCAAGTCATATCCACTCTGGGGTCAAAGACAACAGAAAACACCCAAAAGGGTACTAAACATCTTGGGACCCTTTCACACTTGTGCAACCTAAAAGTCGCACGATTTTGCAATGATTTTGACTGGACTTAAAGCAATGCCTGCGTAATCTGGAGGTCTATGAACCTCGAAAGGCATCAAAGTAGTGCAGGGAATGCACAGATATGAACGGTACTCATTGGAAATCATGGAGTAAGACTTGTCATGCGACTTTGCAATCCCAAGTGTGAAAGGGGCCTAAAGCTAAAAGAAAAGAAAAATAATCTGTAGGTAGGGCCAACAATCTGTGATTACTAATAGAGACCTCTTTGAAATAATAGTAAGAGCGAAACCAAGGAACATAAAGCAAAGTTATATAATTAAATTTAAAAAAGAAATTGGAAGTATTTCAGTTTTGTCAGCTTGCAGGAACAATGCACTTAAAACTGAATCCCGGATAAGTTACAGCTGTCTGTGTAGGTTCTAGTTAATGGCAACTGAGTTTAGTGTATCATTTCTCGGCAAGGTGGCAGCGTAATAATGAATATATTGAGCAATGGCCATCGAGCCTCCTGTTTGTTGCAGGAGGAATCCTCCGGTGGGAAGAGCTGGAGTCTTAGCAGAAAGATATAAGACTGTAGTTAATTCCGCCGAAGTTTGGGGAAATCAGAAATGGCTAGTATTCATTGCATTGAATTTATTTATGTACTACATGTCCATATCTTTTTAGTGAAATCTCCAAGTCCTCTCTGAGTGATGGTAATGTTATTCCATACAAAGCTCTAGCTGCTCGTTGTAGTGGGATTTGAAGATTGAGAGAAGTTTTTGGTACACAAGTGTCTGAAAGGCTTCAAGTAAAATAGTATTGATGTACTGTACCTTCTAATTTTGCCACAACTTGAAAAGTTCAAACACCTGTGATATGCTACAAATGTGTTCCCGCCTGACTCACAACTGAATCATAAATCTGAATAAAGGGACTTAGTAAGGTTGCTGGTAGTTTTGCTAATTAAACTCTGTATTGAAAGGAACATGAACTGACATGTTCCTGAAATACATTGGAATGCTTCCTTTTACAGGTGCCTTGCATTTTGTTTCTTTAAAGCGGTTGTAAACCCACAGATCAAAAAAAAAGAAAAAACCTGCAAGACAAAGGCATAATGAGCTAGTATGCATCGCATACTAGCTCATTATGTATTACTTACCTTAGAATGAAGCCCCGACACGGACCCCCGGACATCGCTGCGGGCGCTGCCATGATCCCTTGCCGTCTCTTCCGGGTTCGGCGGCTCCGGCGCGGTGATTGGCTGGAAGAGACGGCTCCGGCGCGATGATTGGCCGGAGCCGCAATGACGTCACTCCCGCGCATGCGCGCGGGAGTGATTTTCCGGCAAGCTCCCGGCAAATAGATTGAAGGTCCCCCGGGCCTTCAGAGCGCATGCGCCGCTCGCGCGAGCGGCGGCATGCACTGTAAATATCTCCTAAACCATGCCGGTTTAGGAGATATTATTTGTACCTACAGGTAAGCCTTATTATAGGCTTACCTGTAGGTAAAAGTGTAAAAAAGCGGGATACTACCGCTTTAAAATTTACTGGTACTATATTGAACAATTTGCAGCCAGTCAGATCACTTCATTTAGAAGATAAAAACAACTGCTTCACTTATTTGCTTTACGCTCTTGTAAAACAAACTCTTTTGACACAGTCCATATTGATGCAGAAAAAATTGTCAGGCCCAATTCACACTTCTGTATCTAAGACCCATAGAAAATACATCCAAACAAATCAGTGTGCAGATATCATGGTGCACAGTGGAACATTAGATAACGTACTGAATCACGCAAGAGCATGAATACAATCTTTTCCTTCAACAATATTATATATATGTACACTCCCCTGCAACTTTATTAGGTACACCTGTTCAATTGCTTGGTAGCACAAATTGCTAATCAGCCAATCACATGGCAGCAACTCAATGCATTTAGGCATCTAGACATGGTGAAGATGACTTTCTGAGGTTCAAACTGAGCATCAGAATGGGGAAGAAAGGGGATTTAAGTGACTTTGAAAGAGTGATGGTTATTGGTGCCAGATGGGCTGGTCTGAATATTTCAAAAACTGCTGATCTACTGGGATTTTAATGCGCAATTATTTCAAGGGTGTACAGAAAATGGTCCAAAAAAGTAAAAAATATCCAGTGAGCTGCAGTTGTGTGGACGAGAATGCCTTGTTGATGTAAGAGGTCAGAGGAGAATAGGCAGACGTTCGAGATAATAGAAAGACAACAGTAACTCCAAACACCACTTGTTACAACCAAGATATGCAGAAATACCATCTCTGAATGCACAACACATTGAACCTTGAAGCAGATAGGCTACAGTAGCAGAAGACTACACAGGGTGTCATTCCTGCCAGCTAAGAACAGAAAACTGAGGCTAAAATTCGCACAGGCTCACCAAAATTGGACAATAAAATAAAAAAAAAAGGTTGCCTGGTCTGATGAGTCTCGATTTTAGCTGTTACATTCAGATGGTAGGGTGGGAATTTGGCATAAAAACATGAAAGCATGGATTCATCCTGCCTTGTATCAGTGGTTCAGGCTGGTGGTGTAATGGCGTGGGGGGTGTTTTCTTTGGTAGTAGTAATTGAGCATTTTTTAAATGTCACGGTCTACCTGAGTTATGTTGCTGACCATGTCTATCCCTTGGGTACAGTGTACCCATCTTCTGATGGCTCCTTCCAGCAGGATAATGCACCATGTTACAAAGCTCAAATCATCTCACCACTGGTTTCTTGAACACGACTATGGGGTCACTGTACTCCAATGGCCTCCACAGTCACCAGAACTCAATCTAATAGAGAGCAACTTTGGGATGTGGTGGAAAGGAAGATTCACATCATGGATGTGCAGCTGACAAATCTGCAGCAACTGTGTGATCCTATCATGTCTATATGGACCAAAATCTCTGATGATCCTGTTATTTGCCCCTCTGCTCTGCTGTTCATCACACTTGTACCCTGGGGTTGCATGCACTTGGGGACATCATCACATCTCCCCACATGTATGGAATCTACATAGGACACGGTCATGGGTGTTACCTTAGCTTTATTATGTATTTACCTAATTTGAAGCAATGATTAACAGTTGGTCCAGTTATTTATAGGCAATCCCTATCCATTTAGGGGTGTCTTCATGAATAAAGTAAGTATCTGTGTGATGCAATGAGATGTTTAATTTTCCCCAAAAGTTTTTTATCCAGTAATTGCCTAAGGTATATAATTTGCTACCACCTACGTTTCCCTTTTAGGTTTTCATCCTAGCCCCAGAACACCCCATATATTCTTATATATGGACATATAATTTTTCCTTCCCCTCTCCAGTCTTACCCCCCCCCCCCCCCTCCCTTTATAAAGGTATTTGTATTGTAATGTTGTATTATTGTTCACATATGGCTATCTAATATATTTTTTATAATTTATTATGTGTTACATTGTAAAGATTTACCAGTGTTTTTAATTCTTATGTACATGCCTTGCTCAGTTCTCTCTACGAGCTGGCAGGAAACTTCCAGCCTTCTGGTGTGTGTATATATGCCACATCATTAGGTGTTGTAATCTGCTTGAGAACGGAGTGCACATGCCCCTATGTGGTACAGCTCATGCTCCGAAATGTGTTGCATTCTGGTCCTGGACCCTGCCTGCATCATCCCGCTCCTGGCCGCCATGACACTGCGTTCCATCTGCTTCAGAAGGGACTTTGGCTGGTTTTCTCCTCCACACAGGGACTCCTGTCACATTCCACCTGGTGATACCAGCAGCTCCTGCGGCCACCTTCAACTAGCATTCCGGACCTACACTTATTGCCTGTTTTTTACCTATCTATTGTAAGTAGCCCTGTTGTGGGGTATATTAATATACACCATCTTACTGCAATTAGAGGTGCTTCTTTGCTTTTTTTTTTTTTTAATGCTGACCAGAGATGCAAGGGCACAAATGCTTACTGGATACTTTATACAACAGTTGTGTAGATCGGGTCAGACTGGTATTGTCAACAATCAGCAAGGTGCTGGACTAAAGATAAACACATGGTCAGGACTTTGCTAAAGGAATCAGTAGACAAGCAGGAAGGTACCAGACAAGACACAAAAACCTAGTTGGGGTCAAGTCACTACTTAGCTTAGACAAACACGACCTTTATATAACCTGACCGAAACCAACAACTGGTGCCATTAAGCCTGAATATATACGTGTGCGCCAGCTTGCCTATAGCCGTGACCCTATGTTAAAACCTTGCAATATTGTAAGTTTTAAACAATTTTTTTTGTTATTTTAATACACTACATTATTACACACTGTAGCATACAATAGACAGAAATCATCCTTTTGTATTTTTGAAAGGAATAATAATGGACAATGTAGGGCTCTTCTCCTCAGTTGAGTGTATTCCTTTTCGTTTAGGAGCTGAACATTCATTAGTTTGCAGTACTTTATGAGCAGCTTATGCTGCCATAGAATGTGGGACAGTGATGCTATTATTTGCTGGGCTGAACTTGACTGAATTGTTTAAAGAGTTCATTAAATCAAATTCTACAATGCAGATCTAGTCAATTAGAGGACAATTCTGGTTTGCAGTTTGATTCTGCCTTCTCTTATTTAGGATTAAGGCACTGGAAGACATGAAAGTCCCTTATACTTAATTGAGCGCTGTTTCTTGATTTGCATATATAGTACATCTGATTTGCATTGTACAAGTGTAACTGCGCAACTTTCAGCCCCTGCTGGTTACCCTACTATAAACTTGAGAGTTGTAATACATATTTTGTTCTCTTCAGCAGTCTATATGGAGGATCGTGCCTATTAAAATTCAGTTACAAGATAACCTCTGTCTCATTTTTAAGGGGATTTAATTGTTGTAACGGGGCTCTGTCAGCTGTTCTATATTTGAAATTTGCATTGAGGGTATTGCCGAAACCACCATTAAAATGGTGTCAAAAGATTAATTCTCTAATCCCAATTCCTGTGAAAACCGGGGATGAAAGAGACGAAACAAAAATGCATTTTATTTTGCAAATGATCCTTAATTTGCCATGAAAATCAATTCCTCTACTGTAGTCAATTAATATGAATGGCTTCTAGCTCTTGGTAAAAACCTGTACAGATTAAAGGGCTGTGATCTTGAGAAAGAAGCAGACCCTTGATCTTGTGCAGCCACCCTGCCAAGTTGGACTACGCTGCTGGATTGGTTGTTGGGCCCTCAATGTGGCTGTGCAGCAGGGCAGAATTTAAAACTGAGCTTGAAAGGGTTATCAATCTTCAGGTGGCATAAACATATTGTTTTGTGCAAGTTCTTCTACAGCTTTTACTAATTATCAGTTCCACACTTCCCCTTTGCATAATTTCCCCAACAATTACTATTAACTGCATGTCAGGAATTGTACACAGCTGTAGCAGTGCCATGAGGAACTAGGCTGTCTTCATTGATGTTTCATTGTCAAAGAAGAATAGAAGATCAGACCATATAACATAAGCAGTATTTTAATTACTATACAGTTTTTGTGTTTTTTTTTTTTTTTTTAACTGGATATAAAATGAGAAATTGCATAAGTGTTTGAAAAGCCATCTTAAATACAGTACATAAAGGTTAAGGCTTAATAAGTCTGAGCTAGGCTACATTGGAGTAGATTATATGCACTATTTACCTACAAAAAAAAAATCCCTTCCTGTTTTTTGTTTCATGTTACTATGTTTTTAAGGGTCCCTTGAACAGACACACCCCGTTCCATTCTGAAGGGGGATCCATGGGCAGATCTTTGGCTGAATCAGAGCAGAACAGGATAGATGCCAGTTATGTGACATCCATGCCTCTTCTGCTTTTTTGACAGTGGACTGTAGCGGACGCCTGTTGGATCTATGGGCTGCCGGATGAGACTTGTGTCTGTTTACATCAGGCTACCTTTGATTCATTATGTGTGGGGCCTGAAAAGGACACAGTCCTTTGCAAGTCCTTTATCCAAGTCGGATAAAGTCGGAAGGAAGCCACAGGGCAAAGTTGCAGGCAAAGTCATATGAGTGTGCCGACACAGCAGTTTTAACTGAGCCTGAGGGCCAAGAAAGCAATTGTTTCAATTATCCGTTATAAAAACAATTCCAAATAGACCCCAGCTTTACCTTTTTAAGAAGTATGGTCAGCCTTTTTGATTGGACTGTATATATCTAGACCCAATGTCCAGTATAAGACAACCTGAGATTTAAGTGTCATATTTCTGTTTGCATTGCCTTATTAAAGCGGAGTTCCACCCAAAAGTGGAAATTCTGCTGATCTGCTTCCTCCCTCCCTCTGATGACAGATTTGGCACCTTTCAGGGGGGGAGGGGGGAACCGCTACCTGTTTTAGACATGTACCCTTCCCCACACCTGGGAGATGGTTTTGCACGCCATCTCTCGGAAGTTCAGCCCGATCCTCCTTCCCCCGCCGCCGAGCCAATTAGAAAGCGCAGTGCGATTCGACCAGTAGGAAACTGGCTGTGAAGCCGAAAGGCTTCACTACCTGGTTTCCTCATGACAAACCATGGCGGCAGCACCTGACAGCCGATTCGAAAATCGGCTGGGGTGCTGACATCGTGGGCTCCCTGGACAGGTATGTGTTTTTATATTAAAAGTCAGCAGCTACAGTATTTGAAGCTGCTGACTTTTAATTTTTTTTTTCCCCAGGCGGACCTCCTCTTTAAAAAAAAAATGCCTTGTTATTGCCGTTAAAAAAATCTAATCTAAAAACATATTTTTTTTCTATGCAAAAGTGTGCAGATATTATACAGATTAGTGGCATGTGTTGCAAAAATAGCAATTACATTTAATATTATGTGTTGCAAATCCCATGAGGAGGAAGTTGACTTTGTTAGGAAGTTATACAAAATTACAATTGGTACGTTCTGTCTCACTTACCAAACTCAATAAACCGTATCTATGGTCAAATTTTAATATACACTATATTCATTTCTACATTTTATTTTAATTATTTCTAGCCTATTCCTATTAATAGTAATGATCTTGATGTTTGTAAACTTACTTTGTAAAGATCCCTACACATTTACTTCAATTCTGTGACATGCTCACTATGCTTTTATGCACTGCTGTTATACATGCTGTACACTCACTACTTTACATTGTAGCAAAGTGTCATTTCTTCAGTGTGGTCACATGAAAAGATATAATAAAATATTTACAAAAATGTGAGATACTGTACGTAGTTGATCATGTTAATTTTTGTAAAACAGTATATGCTTGATGTTTAATCATCAGTGAATTCACTGTGTTACAGATGTCAGTCATAAGTGGAAACTGCAAACTGCAAGAGGTCCTGATTAAAAGTTCTATTGGAGAAATCCTGGTATCTGGGTGTAAAGAAGGGATACATGAGATAAAGCTGAAAGGTGAAGGTGCTGCTGAATATGGGTGAGTTTAACATTCAACTGTTACCAATACAATGTAGACTGTAAGCTTCACAGGCAACAAGATTCACAGGTCAATATTCCACATCAACAACTTCTGTGCCAGGATTAGAATACATTTAGATTTTGGTAGGTTTGCTGCCTTTCATCTATACATTTTGTGTGTCCAAATAATAAACTACTGTATTAATGACCATAGACCATGGAGGTCTGCTAGCTGTTCATGTCCATAGTGGTCTGAAAGAGTGAATACATACTAGTCTTCAACTGATCCCCTCATTCTATCTTGACTTTCATCATCTGATCGCTGTCAATATTGCTGTGGACATAAGCAGTAACCACATTTTAGATACTGAAGGGTAAAATACCATAGAACTATAGTCATTGACGTGCATCATAAACACATATCACTGTAGTGAATAATTTGCCTTTAGTAATACTGCTATGTAACCTGTGCCCTCATACTGACATGTACCTGTACACCTACATTTTGGGGAGCTTTTTTTTTTATTGCATTCTGTTTTCTGATGTGTACAAAAAAGAACTGCTCTATTTTCCACTTACTGTTTGTATTTAGCAAAAGTTAGCTCATTGGATTTGATATCAAATAATGAGGTACCTCATCCCTAATCAGAATCGAAAAGGTAGCAAGGTGTGGGGCATGAGTTGGGATTTTTAGGGTACCGTTATGTAACCAATAAGAGAAGTATATCTAAAAAATATAATTTTATTTATCACATGAAATCAAAAAGGACTAGGGGTAACAATACAAGATATTACTGTTACAAGACAATATGAAACATCATCATAGTAACAACATAATTGTTAAAATATCATATAAAATAATATCCTTGAAATTGTGGATGGACTAGTCAGAGGTCACAGTCAGCTTGGAGGTGCCAGAACTGTTGTGTGTCCCTCTAATCGATCCGAATTCCACTACCCGACATGTTTCGCGGTATATACCGCTTCTTCAGGGGTACAAGGGGTGTAACTTGATACAAAGCCACTAAGAGATGATAAAGATAAATATACAATTATCATATGTCAATATAGACAAACATTCATGCATATATAAATTCATCCTGTTGTTTCGAATATCCGTGTGTGTCGAGTATGGAGCTCTTGGCCATTGGCCACTCCAACTCCTGACACAAATACGTCATTTATTCGATCACATGATAGACATTTTACTTACATGAGCGTACAAAAAGGATCATCTACACTGGTATGTAGGCCAAGGCATATGTATGATACTACCATAGGTGGGACTGATGGTTCATAACAAGCGGAGCATAGGCATCGGTCGCCAACTACCGTCCCCCGGGCGGGCAAGGATGACCCAAAGGCAATAAAGCCCAGACAATGGAAGACAAATACTGTTTGTATTTGTCTTGTATTTGTAAAATAAGTATTGCAATACTGACACGGTACCTGATGGCTTGAAGATGTTGGTAAACTTCTCTACACTTGCACTGTTTATTACCTGATTCCCTTGTAGCATACCACATGTCGTTATATGTCAGGCATACATAGCTAGTTTCTCCCTAGCTGTGTTACCGAGCTGAGCATTGCTAGCAATGGAAGGAGTAAAGCGCCTAAAAAATGCAACCGGGAAATGGTCTGACTTTATCACTGTGGCTTTTTTTGAATAAATACAACTAATAAAATATGTAGTGAATATGCCGCTGAGTCTTAACACAGTATTACATAATTTTACACCATATTAGCAAAGCCCTCTATACTTGGTCAGCTATCTTCCTAAGAAGAGTCTGTATTGTTGTTTATACACCACAGTTGCATGGTCTTTGTGGGTATATTGTTTAACCTGTGCACATTGCCCATTTCATACCTCTCCTATATGTTATTGCACTTGCATGCATCAAACTATATGTGTATGGTGTCAAATGGCAGAGAAGGGGCCCGTTAATACTGTTTTGTGCACACTCACCAGTGCATCTAAATAGTTTTGAAATGCATGTGACTCTTTACTACGACACAGTAGGTGTTTTCTATTTTCTATTAGCTCTATTAGAAATAGTAGTTTTGCATATAAGGTGGCTGATTTACTAAATGCAAATAGACTGTACACTTTGCAAGTGCAGTTGCACTCATTTCCCCAGAGCTTAGTGAATGTGGTGAAGCTCTGCTGATTTTCAACACCCAATCACATGCAAGCAAAGATTATGTTTCTCTTTCATTCATTGACGGACACAGCTATTCATCTTCTTAACCGTAGGGTAATACTGCCCCCTACAGGAGTAGGACACTAGGCAGAGAAAAAGCTTTTTTCTTATTTCATGGAATTTTTTCCTCTTTTCATCATTTTTTTTCCTGTGAGAGCTATAATAAAGTGCTTGACTGGGCGACAAATTGGATAATATAGATCCTTAGGGTCCAACCAGCGAGCGCCTGCAGACAACAGCTCCGCACTAGATCGGCTGCATCATATCCCCACTGGACAGGGGCTGGCCTATGAGTTAAAAGTCTTGTGAGGAGGCATTCGAACTGGCTTCGGCCTGAGTCGCAGCGTTTCCTCCTGGCCAACAACACCCACATTACGATGGAGCAGTGTCCTGTCCGGAGCGGTGCCCACCCTGTTACTGGTGTGGTAAATAGCTGTCCCCCCACTACCTCTGGAAGGATTTTGGGGTGGACATGGGCCACTACCTGGGATTGTCGGACCTCAGGGTTGCTGACCTGGCTGTCTGGGTTTTCTTGGGGCGCAACGGGGGGTTGAGCAGGGTTCCCTGCCATCCTGGGGTTGGTGACTAGGGCAGGGTTGTCCTCTGGGCTCTCTGTGGTGGTGGTTGGGCTTTGGGAGTGGATGTTTTTACATCCGTGGGTACATGCCTCGCGCAGCCGGATCCGGCTAAAAATTTACGCCACTGCTTTGCGGCCCACTCGCTGGAAAATATGTGAGGCAGACCTTGTGAGGGTGGCTGATGCAACTGCCTCTTGTTTGGGCATCCGCCTTCCCCTCCGCTGTCCCTGGGTGGTCGACTTTGCAGTGGTTCTATGGAGGGAAACCCCCTTGTTTTTTTGTGGGTCTGATAGGTGGTCAATTGTGGGCCCTTGTCCGGCTTCTCCTTTGCGAGATTACAGTTGGCGGCCTCCCCTGAGTATGTTTTTCGGGGTGAGCATAGTATATAGCGACCCTATTGGGTCTGCGTCCACACAACCTGAGTACTGAGATAGTGAGGATGATTTCCCCTGCTCCTCTAGCTGCGCTTAAATAGGCGCTGGTGGATGCACTGTTTGTGTCAGTGCAGGAAACTTTAAAAATTAAGGTTGCCTCTGATGCCATGTCGGAGGCACCGGTTCCTTTTGGCACCCACAGGCCCTCCAAAGTGGCAAGAGTGTTCCAATTTCAGTTTACCTTGACAACATTGTCACAACACAGTGGGGTTGTCCAAAAGTCCACAGTGGGGTTGTGACACGGTCTCAGGATCCTCTAGCTGTCGCTACAGGCACTTTAGTGGCTCCTTGGAGTCAGTATCATCTGATTTACACCTTTCCTCCTCTCCAGCTTCTGCCGAGACTACTATATAGGATTGAGGCAGAAGGGATTCTGGTCCTCCTAGTGGCTCCCTCTCAGGGAAGATCTTCTGTCCCAAGGGCCAATCTTCAATCCTGCTTTACAGTCGCTGGCTTTGATGGCTTAGCTTTTGAAAGCCCTGTGCTGAAGAACAGAGGGTTGCCTCGGTGATTCCTACGCTGTTCAAAGGCTAGAAAATCTACTTCTAGGAAGATTTACCATCGTACGTACAAGACGTGCATTGCTTGGTGTGAATCTTTCCGGGTCCTCCCTCGTTCCTTTTCAGTGGCTCAGGTCTTGGCTTTCCTCCAATGAGGGGTTGTGCAGCGCCTGGCCTTGAGTACCATCAAGCGCCAGGTCTTGGCCTTGGTGGTTTTCTTTCAACGCCCATTGGCCACACACTCCTTGGTGCATACTTTTCTCCAGGGCGTGGGACACTTAGTTCCTCCTGTGCGGTCTCCATTGCCACCGTGAGACCTCAATTTGGTGTTGTCCGTTCTCCAGAAGCCTCCCATTGAAAATATTCGGGAGATTCCCCTGCTTACGTTGTCTCAGAAGGTGGCCATTACGTCGGCTCGCAGGGCGTCTGAACTGGCGGCGTTGTCTTGTTGTTCACCTTACCTGGTGGCTCACAGGGATAAGGTCGTTCTGCGTCCGTGTGTCTTTCCTTCCCGAAGGTTGTCTCTGACTTTCATCTAAATTAATGAATTGTATTGCCCTCCCTGTGCCCAAGCCTAAGCATCCTAAGGAAGTTGCCTTGCACTCCCTGGATGTGGTTCAAGCAATAAGGGTGTATCTGGCAGCTTTGGAGTCTTTTAGGAAATGAGACTCACTATTTGTCCTCACAGATGGACCTCACAAGGTGCTGGCTGCTTCTGCTGTGACCATTTCCAAATGGATAAGACAGACTATGGTTCAGGCTTTTTCTTTTAAGGGTCGGGTTTCTCCTTTCCCTGTCAAGGCGCACTCTACTCAGGCGCTTAGTGGGCCTTCCGTCATCAGGCGTTAGTGATGCAGTTTTGCAATCCGGTTACCTGGTCGTCTGTACACACATTCACAGTTTTATAAAGTGTATGTGTTGGATGCTTATTTTGCCCACAAAGTTTTGCAGGCTGCTGTTTAGAGGACTTGTCCTCTTTGAGGGTGTTTTTTTTCAGATGAGCTCCAGTTCTTGACAGTTGAGCTCCAAGGTACCTGGTTGGCTATGTTTAGCCTTGGGGAAGTTTGTTTTTGTGCTGTCCCCACCCCTTATGTTTGACACTTCTTCGGGACATCCCTACGGTCAAGAAGATGAAGAGCTGTGTCCGTCAATGAACGAAAGAGAAAATGGGATTTTTGTCTTACCGTAAAATCCCTTTCTCTGATGTTCGACAGACACAGCACCCGCCCCTCTACGGAGTTGTTTTTTTTTTTTTTCCTTCTGACACTGCTTGTTACAAAACTGAATACCTATAGCAGGAAGCTTTTTCTCTGCCTAGTGTCCTACTCCTGTAGGGGGCAGTATAACCCGACAGTCAAGAAGATGAAGAGCTGTGTTCGTCAATGAACATCAGAGAAATGGATTTTACGGTAATGCAAAAATCCAATTTTTTTAATTTTCCTTGCATCTGATTGGGTATTATTTACAAAGTGAAACTTCAACACATCAACTTAGCTCTGGGGAAAATAAATGCAACTATACTTGCAAAGTGCACTGCGTATTTACATTTGGTAAATCAACCCCAATGTGTCAATGCTTGTGACCATGTGCTGAAACTTTCATGTGAATGTGCTGCCTACTTTATACATATGGTGAGAGCCCTACTACTAAGTATACATAACTATGGATGAGGTGGACTGCCCTGCATGGCTGTAGTGGAACCTTTGATTTTTGATTGTCAGTGGAAGAGGGCCTGTGTTGCTTTCCCACCTTTCTCACTTCTGGTTGTGCTATCATGAGAGTAAGTGGACTTTAGTGGGGTTGCAAGAAGTGACTTCAGCTGATACTTTGGAAATAGATAATTAGTAAAGAATAATTCATGAAACTACTAGTATCATATAGAAACTTTGCAACCGTGCCAAAGTCAAAATGCCCAAACTGCGTATTTTATTTCAAGTATTATATAATTGTGCTATGTTGCTATAGAGCAGTTGTGACGAGACCAATCTCGCCACTGGGCGTTGGAGAAGCCTGGTTGCTCGCCTCCTGCAATGTGACTATGGACCCTCTCATCAGCCCATGCTAAAAACCCCATGGCAATTTGACTGTGTTTGTGGCATCTGAGCGCTGTTTGGATATGTTGAGCGCTCAGATCCGGGCTATCTGGGGATGGGTTGAATGTAGGGGTTCTGTTCAGTAGACTGGGAGTTATGCATTTTTGTGTCTTTTTGTGTTTCTTTAACCAATGTGGCTAATGGAGTCTTGCCTCTATCCTGGAAGCTAAAACATATTCCTGTAAACTGTAAGGAACAGGAAGTCAACTCCTAATATGGTCATCCCAGGAAGTTCTGAGGAGACAGACTGTCTGAGGGGGCTCCCCATTCACCTTTTGTCAGGTGTGCTAATGACCTGACCTGTTATCTGCTAAGGGAGGTATTGACACTCAGAGTAATGTGTATTGAGGGCTCGTTAGGGAACCATTGTTCTGTGTCTGACTATAGTTTACATTGATTGCCCCATGGGGCTTCTGTCTCCTTGCATTGGTCAAAGCTATCTGACCAATCACTGTTGACTCATTTTCAAGCCCTCATTTGCATGGGCTGGAGAGGACCTTATTGGGAACTGCAAGTACTTTACAATTGACCAATGGGAAAGCGGTTGTTGGGGGAAAGATGTTCCAATTTCTGTATAAAAGTGTGCTGTGTTCTTCCAATAAATGTTGTTCCTGTTCTACCCTCATCTCGAAATTATTATTGAAAATAATGAAACTCCAGATAGCAGCAATCTGGGCCATCATATATAGCACATGGTGGTGCCCCTATCCTTAATTTAAATCATTAAAATGGAAGGTTTGGGAGACAAGGATTTCGGGCATATATTTTTATTATACAATAATTTTAAAAAACATTCACTGTTGCAAGCGGATGAATTATCTGCATTGAGGATAAGACCCATGCATTGGTCTATATCATAAAGTACAATTGCTCATGAGGTGTTATGCCTCAACATAGCATAGTAATATACCTGTATACAGAGACTTTACAATTCAATGTAGATCAAGCATAGTATACTTAAGATCAGAAAATTCCTGCCGACGGATACCCAGATAATCAAGGTGCCGGTCAGCAGGGTCAGTTGAGAGTTGTAGTAGATTTACATTGTACATTACTTTGTTTTTGCTCAACATGTTTCGCTTTTCTGTGGAAAGCTTCGTCTGGAGCATACTAATTGGCTTATCTGTACACTGTATATTTCAGACTTCTCTGATAGTTAACGAGGAGGACTGTTAAATGGTCACACGGCTCATAATGGAAAGCGGATATTGACATAGGTGTGAGGGTAGTCACCCCATGTATTTTGTCAGTCGTTATATAATGGCCCGTTTATGTTGTAGAGTATTGAGCCCACATTGAAAGTTAGTGGATGCCCAAATAGAGCCGTGTATCACGCCACAGACAATCCTCCCCGGATGGGGAACCGCCGCCTACCCTCATCTCGGAGCTTTGTCTCGTTATTGGGGGAATCTGCTGCAGGGATTGCTATGGTCTTCCATACTCCCTTAGAGAATCACTGAGCTCTTGTAAGAGCTTGTGTAAGAGCTTGTTCTGCTGCACTCTCTGGGGAAAGAGAGGTTCACCCACAGGAACCTGGAGCCTTGTCGTTGGTCCAGGGTGGGTAGGAGATGCCAAGACCCTAACCAAGCTGCAGCGGTTCGTGGAGTCTGAAGTGCTTACGGTGTCTGGTGGAGTGCTTGGAGCCCTCGGGAAGCACTAGGAGCATCTGTCAACGGAGGTACCTTCTCAGGGGTGCCCTGTTCCGTAACAGCAGTGTTTCTCAAACTTTTTTCAGTCGAGGCACCCTTTAAAATTATAGAAAATCTCAAGGCACCCTTGAAAATTATGAGGCACCCCATTATAAAATGTAAAAAACTATTCTGATAGCTTTACATAATGCAGCAACATCCACACGTAGGACACCCAACATTAGATGTAATTTATTCTTCCAAAACAAATACACGTTTGCACACTGGTATTGACTAGTATTCCAATGTTTCTCTTCTCCCTCAATTTCTCTCCATCAGTCAGCTAATGTCACCCCAGTACTGAGGGAGAGAGGCAGAGGAGGGTCAAACGAGGATGCTGTGGAGGCAATAGACATCCTCCTTATTAACTGATGATGTCATTGGTTGTTAGGATGCCAGTGTCTAGAAAGTTGTAATGCTGCATAATGAAAACCTGTGGCTTTGTGTAATTAAAATGCAGCCTTGATCCAAATGCTGGCTTGTATACAATTTTTAAACAATTTTTAAGCATTTTGCCAAGACCCCCCTGAAGAAGCCTCAAGGCACCTTGGTTGAAAAAGCTGCCATAGAGTACTTGGAAAGGCAATTTAGCCCTTGGCTACTTTTTTTGTGCATTTTGCCAATTTTATTGGTAATACCAGAATACCACAAAGGTTTGTTTACCTGAGGTTTTGTCCATATTTTATCATCCACCAAACTCATCTGCTCCAAATTAATATTAAAGCGGTATTAAACTCAAACGAAAACATTTATTATATTGCAGCTTACCAATTCTAAGATGCAATGGCTTCATTAGTTTGCTTTTTTAGGCTTTCTTTTTTTCTATTTTAATCAGGTGATCCTACCACAAAGTCTGTTTTTCAAAAGAACAAACTCTCTTGCAGATTTAAAAGTTAGAGGGGTTAAAACAAACCATTTAACACTGACAGAGGTGCTTACATTGGTTAACTTTTATTTATTTATGTAAAACATTTATCCCAAAAAGGAAAAAAAAAATGGCGCTGTAACTGCCTATTAACCACTTAAGCCCCGGAAGATTTTACCCCCTTCCTGACCAGGGGGTATTTTGTGATTCGGCACTGCGTGAATTTAACAGACAATTGCGCGGTCGTGCGACGCTGTACCCAAATGAAATTGACGTCCCATTTTTCCCACAAACAGAGCTTTCTTTTGGTGGTATTTGATCACCTGTGCGATTTTTTGATCATGCGCTATAAACAAAAAAAGAGCGACAATTTTGCAAAAATAACAATATTTTTCACATTTTTTTATATGAAATATCCCCCCCAAAAAATGTAAAAATCAAAATTTTTTAACATTTTAGGCCAATTTGTTATCTGCTACATATGTTTGGTAAATAAAATCGCAAAAAGCATATGTTTACATTAGCCGCCTGCCTTTCTCCCGCTGTATCCGACGATCGTGATGTCCGCCGGTCACACACGCGGGCTTCTTATTGAACGAGCGGGGGCGGGAGCGCGCCTCTGGTGGCGCGTGCTCGCCCCCTATTGGCTCCCAGGCTAGTGACGTACCAGTACGTCACTTTGCCTGGGAGGGGCTGACTGCCGCCGTATATAGTCGGGCGGCGGTCGGCAAGTGGTTAAGTACCAGGTGGAGTTTGACTTCTTTTTGTTTTGTATATTTTAATCTACTTGTCCATCTAACACTCCCCTTCCCCCATTATGACAATGCTGCTGTCCAAAGGTGCCACTGTGCTTCTTCACCCATCTTGGGACACTGTAATACAGGTGGTATGTTACTGGCCAGATCACCAGGTGAAAACAGAGGGAAAAATAAAATTAATGCAGCCACCACATCTATTATTGGTAAGTTTCAATATATAAAATGTTTTTGGATTTGGGTGTTATTAAAGGTATATATATATTTTTTTGTTAATTAAAATAATAAACTTCCTTTTCTGGGGTCCCAAGTCTATCTGGCTCAACCAATAAAAAACAAAAAACAGTAAAGAAAACCCAACCATACAATCCCATATACACAATCCTATACCCAAAGTTGATCCCGAGGAAGGCAAAAAACCCCCCAGCAAAGCATGATCCAGTTTGCTACAAAAAAATTCCTTCCTGATCCCCCGAGAGGCAATCAGATATTCCCTGGATCAACTTTACCTATAAATATTAGTACCCATTTATATTATGTACACCCAGGAAAGAATCCAGGCCTTTTTTAAAGCAATCCAGTGAGCTAGCCAGAACCACCTCTGGAGGGAGTCTATTCCACATTTTCACAGCTCTTACGGTGAAGAAACATTTCCATATTTGGAGACGAAATCTGTTTTCCTCAACACCAAGTTCACAATGTGGACTCCTTATGTAGTTATACATGTTGATCATATCCCCCCTTAATCTCCTCTTCTCAAGAGAGAATACATTTAGTTCCTCTAATCTTTTCTCATAGCTGAGGTCCTCCATGCCTCTTATCAGTTTGGTTGCTCTTCTCTGCACTTTCTCCAGTTTCCCGATATCCTGTTTAAGAACTGGTGCCCAAAACTGAACTGCATATTCCAGATGAGGTCTTACTAATGATTTGTACAGGGGCAAAATGATATCTCTCTGGAGTCCATGCCTCTGTTAATACAAAAAAAAGGACTTTGCCTGCTTTGGAAACCGCAGTTTGGCATTGCATGCTATTATTAAGCTTTGGATCCACCAGAACACCCAGATCCTTCTCCGCTATGGATTCCCCCAGTTCTACTCCACCTAGTATGTATGATGCATGCATATTCTTAGCCTCCAAGTGCATAATTACATTTATCAACATTAAACCTCATTTGCCACATAGTTGCTCAATAAAGCAGCGCATTGAGGTCAGCTTGTAAGTTGGAGACATCCTGTAAAGAAGTTATTCCACTGCAAAGCTTGGTGTCATCTGCAAAGACTGAAATTTTACTTTTAGTTTCAATAGATTTTTATTGAGTTTTGACAAGTAAACAAGGGTAAACAGCCAATTGAACAAGATAAAGCATTACATATGGGTCACAATGTAACTGGCATGGCAGAAAGATAAATCACTACACATAACATCATAACATAGCAGATTAGTACAGGTGAGTGAACACGTCCACAAGAAGTCCGCCATCGCTCCCCGGGCACCCCAAGGGGAACAAACTGTGCCCCGGGAGGATGACCTAAGACAGATCAATACAGGTTCACAAACCTCAGATGCGTACAATCTTACAACCAATGGATTAACCAACATGCTTAAAATGCACAACCAGGATCATAAAGGTAACCCAAATGCTTAAGTAGAACCCTTGGGTAGAACCGAGACTGGAAAGGCAAACTGGTGGGAAGGATAGAAAAAGGGGAACAGGAATGAGGGTGAGGGAGAACAGGGTGGGAGGTAAGGGGAAGGTACAGGACAGGGAAAGGTCCAGCTAAATCCTGATAATAGATGCATAGTAACACATCAGTCCAAAACCGTACACTTGGGGTGAGATAGCCAAACTTCCCACCTCCTTCGGAACGAGGAAGTGGCAAGGTTGACAACCGCAAGTGTTCTTTCCATCAGACACTGGTGGTTGAGTGCCAGGATGACTTCACTACAGGAAGGGGGTACAGGAGATTTCCAGTGTGTGGCTACAGCTGTTTTTGCTGCAAGGAGCAAGTGTATAATAACCGCTCTGTGGCAAGGCTTAAACTCATGAATATTGAGATGCAGGATGGCTAACGCTGGAGATGGGGAGACTCTATTTTGTGTTATATCCGAAATTAATACAAATAGT
Source organism: Pelophylax lessonae (assembly GCF_965119305.1). Lineage (NCBI taxonomy): Eukaryota > Metazoa > Chordata > Amphibia > Anura > Ranidae > Pelophylax > Pelophylax lessonae. The sequence continues at coordinate 69,316,834 of NC_138776.1, forward strand.
TTATTCCAGAAGGACCGAAGTGAGACACAAGACCACATGGTGTGGTACAGAGTACCTATTTCTCCGCACTGTCGCCAGCACAGAGAAGAGTGGGATGGGTAAAACTTTGATAGCTTGAATGGAGTGAGGTACCAGGAGTGGAGCACCTTTTGGTACTGTTCCCAATGGGTAACACATTTCGTGGCCGCATAGGTGTAGGCAAAAGCTTTCAGCCACGTGTTGTCCGGGAATGAGGATACCAGGGTGCTTTCCCATTTGGAGACTGACGGGGGTTTAGTGAAAAAATTGTGGTTATTATAGATGGCGTAGAACAGCGTGATACCTTTCCCATGAGGAGCTGTGTTCTGAAGGAAAATGTGTACCAAGTTAGGGATTGCTACGCTAGTAGGAAGTGGGTGTTTGTGGAGGAAGGATTTAATCTGGAGGTAAGAGAAGACTGCTCCCTGCGGTAGATCGAAACGGGTTTGTAAACTATCAAACAAACTCAGGTGGGGTCCGTGGCATAGGTCGCTAAGGAGCAATATTCCCTTGCGCATCCACAATTTTATATCTAGGTGTGGGAGAAAGTAGCACAACACCTCCAATGGGACCTGTATTTTGTACATGGACGATGCAGGTGTTTGTAAATGAGAAAAGTCTCTCCACACAGAGAGGGAGGCTTGAACAATCGGGTTCTCGGAAGTTCCGTGTTGGTCTCCTAGTAAAGCAGCTATAAGGTTCAACTTTAAATCATGTCCAGGTACCTCAAGGGACTCAATGGAAGCCCACGTCTTGTGCGGAGACGGCGCCCACCAAAACTTAAGTTGGTCTAGAATACACGCCTTGTAGTAGGCGGTCAAATTAGGGACACCCATACCTCCATGTCTTCTGTGTAAGACCATGGTTTTAAGGGGGCACCTCGGAGGCCTGGCATTCCATACAAAACGGGTCAACTGTTTTTGGAGAGCAGAAAAGAAAGACACCGGCAAGGGTATGGCTAGAGTTCGAAATAGATAAAGTAGCTTCGGGAGGATAAGCATTTTAAAGGAAGCTATCCGACCCATAGTGGACAATTCTTGCGTACGTAATTGTTGTAAGAGTGAGGGCAGGGAGTCCAAAAAGGGTTTAAAATTGTGGGCATACAGTTGTGACGTATGGGGTGTGAGGTGAGTTCCAAGAAAGGGGATAGAATGTGAGTTCCAGATAAAAGGAAACGTCCCGGCTAGAGAACGCTGTAATGTAGGCGGTGTATTAAGGCTCAGTATTTGTGATTTATTGGCGTTCAGTTTATAGTAAGACACCCCACTGAACTCAGTCAGGAGGGCATACGATTCTGGCAGAGAGGTGGCAGGGTCAGTTAGTATAAGCATAACGTCATCGGCAAAAAGACTTATCTTGTGTTCCAATCCCGCAACTGACACACCTTTGATGCGGGGGTGAGAACGAAACCTTTCAGCCAGGGGCTCCATGAGGAGGGCAAATATGATGGGGGACAAGGGGCAGCCCTGCCTAGTGCCATTTGTGATCTGGATAGGCTTCGATTTCATCCCTGAAGTGAGGACAGTCGCGGACGGGTTGGAGTACAGAGACAGGACCGCTGACTGTATCCATCCACCAATCCCGAAGGCATCGAGGACTGCCTGTAGATAGCCCCAGTGGACCCGGTCGAACGCCTTCTCCGCATCCAGAGAGAGAAGCAGAGAAGGCGTCCGAGCGGCCCCCACTCTGGAGATCAAGCCGACAAGCCGCCTCGTCCCGTCCGGAGCCTGGCGGCCCGGGACAAAGCCAACCTGATCCGGGTGAACCAGAATAGGTAGAATTTTTTGGATCCTAAGGGCCAGCAGTTTAGCAAATACTTTCACATCAGTATTTAAAAGCGATATTGGCCTATAGTTGGCCGTAATCACAGGGTCCTTGCCTGGTTTGGGAAGGGTCACTATCACAGCCCTTAACATTTCCGGGGGGAACGTAGATGAGGAGGAAGCAAGTTCAAAAACCGGTTGCAAGTGTGGGGTAATATTATCAACCAAAGCCTTATAATACTCATTGGGGAGACCGTCTTCCCCCGGGGATTTATGGTTGGGGAGTCTGCGGATGGCCGAGCTTATTTCAAGGGAGGTAAAGGGTTGAGAAATAGACTAGAGTTGTTCGGTCGTGAGAGCGGGGAGCTTAACCTTGTTAAGAAAATCCGCAATCAGTTCAGGACAGGGCTGAGGAGTGGCAGGGTCCGATCGCAGATCATAAAGTGATTGATAATAATCCACAAATGCGTCGGCTATGTCTTTTGGGTTAGTCATAGAGACTTTAGTAATAGGATGCATTACGGAAGCAATTTTACGTCTAGCTTGTAGCGTTTTGACCCGCCTGGCTAGCCACGCCCCGGCTCTGTCCCGGAGAACATAAAATTTGGCCTTGGTGTATTTCAGGTGATTCTCATATTTATAAAGAAGTAGGGATCTCAGTTTTTGCCTTTCGGCTAACAATTCCTGGGTAAGAGTTGGACTCGGGTTTGATTTATTGGTCGCCTCCTTGTTTTCTATAGTAGCCAGAAGTTCTTCAACTTGCTTTCTCCTATGGTTTTTAAGACCTGAAGCCATTTGGATCAAAATACCCCTCATATACACCTTATACGTGAGCCACAGGGTGAATCGTGAAACACCCGCCTTATCATTAAACTCAAAAAAGTCATTGTGAGCCTGCACGATCTTTTGGTATGAAATCTTATCCTCCAACAAGGAGGTATTCATCCTCCAAATAGGGGGGGGGAGATTTGCCAAGCTTATCGTCAAATTCCAATGTGATCGGAGCGTGGTCGGACCAAGATATCGTACCAATTTCAGCGCGCATTACATTTTGCAGAGACCTTTTATCAGTCAGAAAATAGTCTATACGGGAGTAGGATGAGTGAACAGCTGATAAAAAGGTGAAGTCTCTCTCGTTCCCATGGAAGCACCTCCATACATCGCATAGATCGTGTTTCTGCAGTAGGGAGGAGAGAGAGCAGGACGGCCTCCTAGCCTGGGCAGTAGAGTCCATAGACGGTTGTGCGACAGTGTTAAAGTCCCCTCCAATTATAAGCGTGCCTTGCACATTACCTTCCAATAATTTAAAGAGGTGGGTGAGAAATTTCCTCTGCCTGGTATTGGGGGCATATAGATTCACCAGGGTGAAAAGTGAGCCATTGAGTTCACACACAAGAATAATATACCTTCCCATTGGATCTGCAATGGTGCGTTTATGCAGGAAGAAGACAGAGTCGTTAACTGCGATAAAGACCCCACAGGACTTTTTGGGTGAGTTAGCCATATACAGATGAGGGAATTTAGTGAAGGAAAACTTCGGGCATTTATCCTTGGCAAAATGGGACTCCTGCACATATAGAACATCAGCGCGTAGAGACTTTGCTTCCTTTAGTAACGAGGCACGCTTAGCAGGACAATTCAGGCCCTTAGTGTTCAGTGACACGAACTTCAGTGGCATGGCAGCATGGGGGGATTACTGGGCTGAGTGGCAATGAAACAGATCAATAGAAGATGCAAGGCAACAACCGGCCGGTAGAAGAGCCTGTACCAAAACGGATTACATGTCATGGAGTCTAAACATCCAGGAGAACAGCCGTCACGATGGATGCGGAGCAGCAGTGCACGTTGGTAGCAGAGCAGGAAGGTGATGACAATCATAACAAACCACTGTGGGCGCTGGACCAAAAGGAAGATAGCACAGGAGGGGTTAAGCAGGGAAAAAGAAAATAGACCAAAATAAAACAGCAGTACACATAAAAAAAGCCTGAACATGCAGGCACAATGGGCGGCCGAGGCCGCTAAGGCACATCGGGGGAGATGGTAGTGAAGCATCACTAAGATCCAAGCGCCCAGTCAAAACACATGACCGGTGGGCATCCAAAGGTAGAAAAAAAAGGAGCAGAAGGAAAAAAAAAAAAGAATGCAGCAGAGGGTTCCCTGACTCATCCATCCTATAATAGCTTTAGTAAACGAAGGAGCGGAGCCTTTCAGGTGTCCATTCCAGGGCCGGCTTGGCTCGGGCGCTCGGGGGTGGACCTCCCAGGAGGCACAGGATCATCTGGCAGCAGGCGCCATTGTTTAAACAGTTGAATGCCCTTGTCCACACTATGAACAGGATACATTTTACCATTCCACGTGACAAGCAATTTGGTGGGGAATCCCCATTTGTAGACCACGCTGTTGTTACGAAGAATTTTCGTAAGCGGGGACAACTTCTTTCTGTTGAGAGCCGTTTGTTGGGATATATCGGTATAGAGGGATATACCCGTAAATTCATCCGGCACCACCGGGTCGTGCTTGGCCGCCGCCATAACCCTCTCCTTCACGTGATAGTAGTGAATACGGGCCAAGGTATCCCTAGGTGTGGTATCAGGCAGAAAGTTGGGCTTGGGGATGCGGTGAGCCCTATCCACACATAGCTCTATGTCATTGAGAGCTGGTATAAGGGATTTCATAAGGCGCTGGACAAAGTTAGTCAAGTCCTTGTGTGGTACCGACTCAGGGATGCCCCGAAACTTGATGTTATTGCGCCTAGAGCGGTCCTCCAAGTCCGCAAGCTTGTACTGGAGGCGCTGCATCTCGCTTTCTTGGTCAGCATAGGCGTCAACAAGATCATTATGAGCAGTGTACAGATCCGCCATTTTAGTCTCCAGGTGCTGTATCCTGTCATCATGTATTTGCACGGTATCATGAAGTGGAGAAAACATGGTGGCAAGCTCATTAAACAATGTGCTTTTCATAGATAAGAGCATTTTTTTCATACTGGCCTCTGAAAGAGCCTGGTCAGTGACTGGGTAAGCCTCTATTGACACTCCTGGCTTAGTCTGGAGTAAGGCTTGGTAGGCTGCATTACAAGCTCCAGAAGGGGCCTCCCCCTCATGTCTGCGGTACTTGGTCTTGGTGGGGCTACTAGTAGTAGGTGACAGAGGGGGAGAAGTCTCGTCCAGGGCTCTCCGGGGGGGTCCTAGGTCACTGGTATTCAGGGCATAGTCCGAGGTGATACCTGCAGAGGAGCGTGGTGAGCCGATCCCAGGGCCGGCGCCATCTTGTCTTCCCCTGTGAGGAGCCGCCGGGAAGAAGTCCGTGAGCCGCTGCGGCGGCTTGTTACTCTTCCACCGCTTGGACATGGTCGGGTGTGATCGGCGGGAGTCCCTGGAGACAGCGGGTAAGCAGTGGAGGTAAGAGCACACTCCGGACCGTCGCTGAGAGCCGCTATGGGGATGGATGGCAGGGATCTCTCACACTAAGCGGCCATCAGCATCGCCGGCCGGACACGCCCCCCTGAAATTTTACTTTTAATCCCAGACCCTATATCATTTATAAAGATATTAAAAAGTAAGGATCCCAACACTGAACCTTGGGGTACACCACTGATAACCTTAGACCATTCAGAGTGAGAATCATTAACCACTACTCTCTGAATTCTATCTTTTAGCCAATTTTCTATCTATTTACAAACTGATCTTCCCAAGCCAGTAGACTTTACCTTACACTGTGTAAGCTGTGTGTGGGGAACTGTGTCAAATGCTTTTTCAAAATCCAAGTATATTACGTCCACAGCCACCCCTCTGTCCAAGGTTTTACTTACCTCCTCATAAAAAGAAATAAGGTTTGTTTGACAACCTCTGTCTTTCATGAATCCATGCTGTCTGTTGCCTAAAATATTTTGTTCCAGCAAGAACTCATTTATGTGGTCTTTTAATAAACTCTCCAGTATCTTCCTGACTATAGAAGTTAAACTAACAGGTCTATATTTACTTAGCAAAGACTGAAATCCCTTTTTTTTTTGGTTAAACGATTTTATTTATCCAATGAAAAAACAAGACAACAATACAAAACAGTATACAGCTTTCAATGTATATACAATTTTCATGTTCAGTGTTAACAAGTTTATAAAGGTATTCGTACAGAAGTACGTTGAAATCCCTTTTTAAATATAGGCACCACATTGACCCTACGCCAATCCAGTGGTACTATTCCAGTCCTTAATGAGTCCCTAAAAATTAGAAACAAAGTCTTTGAAATTACAACGCTCAATTCTTTTAGGATTAACGCAAAAAAAAAAAAAAAAAAACTTTTTTACCTTAACGCAGGGCATGCATTAAGAAAAAAAACTGTTTTAGCATTAGAACCACATGAACACTGTTTTAACCACTTGCCAACTGCGCTATAGCTGAATTATGGCTAAATTCCCACTGGACAGTTCTGAGAGGGGGTCATATGACGTCCTCCCATGATCGTGCCTGCTGCATGCTTGCTGCGGAGCATGGGCGGAATGCTCTGTGATCGCTGTGTCCTTAGGACAGCTGATTACAGATTAGGGTAAAGGGCCAATCACAGCGGCCTTTTACCATTTGATCAGCTTTGTCAAATCACAGCTGATCACGGTGTACACAAGCCAGTTATTTTCATATTCAGCATTCCTTTCTGTGAGGAGAGGAAAGCCAATAACTGGCTTGTGGGAAAGGGACACCTACACTGATAATCAAGGCACTGATTATCAGTGCAGTCCCAACAGTGCCCACCAGTGCTGCCAATCAATGCCCACCAATGCTGCTAATCAGTGCTGGCAATCAGTGCTTCCCCAACAGTGCCGCCTATCAGTGTCTTATCAGTGCAGCCTCACCAACTCACATCATTGAAAGAGAAAAATTACCTGTTTGCAAACTTTTATACCAAACTATAAACAACTCCCCCCAAATCTTCAGTCTCTCTTCATTTATTTATCAGAAATGTAAAAACCCAGTGGTAATTAAATACCACCAAAAGAAATCTGTGTGAAAAAATTGATAAAAATTTAATATGGGCACAGTGCTGCATGACCGCGCAATTGTCATTCAAAGTGTGACAGCGCTGAAAGGTGAAAATTGGCCTGGGCAGGAAGGGGGTAAAAGTGTCCTGTAGACAAGTGGTTAATATGCAGCAAAGTAAACAAAATGAGGGAGGGAGGCACATACTTTGTCACAGTGCTGTAGATTGCCTCTGCAGCTTAACTGATGGTCTTCTGCTAGCCCTGAAAAAAAAAAGAAAAAAGTTTGAACCGATAAACAGTGAAGAAGTTCCCGTGTGTATTTATTTGAGTATTAAAAGTTCCTCACACAATATTGCAGGAGTATAGAGAAAAAAAATAGTTCACTTGTTTGCATGCTGGCTGATGCCAGAGACAAACCTTATTCTCTCTCATTGGCTCCAGTAGGTGAAGCGTTTACAGCGTTCTCTCGCAGCGTATCTTTTGTTTGGGACACAGGGGAGCCCCTCTTCAGCGCTTACAAATGAAAAGCTGCTAAGCCCTCCAGCCAGTGAAGCACGCATTCAGCTCGTTCCCATACTATTAAAAAAAAAAACGCACACACACACACACACAGCCGGTGCCAGTGTAACATTGTGTTTCATTGTTTGAAAGACAGGTTTCTTGGTAGCCATTCAATCTAAAGGATAACCCAGGGGGCCTGCACTATTTATGTTTGCTGGCTAAGAAATCCATCTTAAGCAGGTTTTTATCATTTGTTTTGGATAAATATATAAAGTTCTTCTCTGTCCTTAAAGTGCACCTGTAATCTTGGGCAAAACAATAGGAAAGAAGATGAGGAACATACTGCTACTGGTTTACTGCCATTATATGATTTTAAACGATGTCTTGGTTACCTCCCTGTTTTGCTATGTTCTACCCCTTTAGAATGTGGCTGTGATAGAAAGGTTAGGTCATGGTAGAGTGTCATGGATTGCAATGTGGTGTTCTGGGGTGCTAAATGTCAGTTAGGCTTGTCAGACCCAGGGCTTTTTTTCCCCAAAGAATAGGTGCAGGAATTCCCTTTTTCAGAGTCACCCCCTTGCCTCCGCCCCCTACCCACCTCTGAGCATCGTTAGTTGGTCCCACCCCCTACCCACCTCCCAGTACCACCCCTTTTAGAGAATACAGAACCAAGTAACATTTGTGGTACTGAGTAATTTTAAGGAATTTGTTAATGATAATAATAAAAGCAGTAAAATAGATTTCCTGCAGCCAGCAACTATAGATCTCCCAGCAACAATGGATCACCTGTAACACCACACCACCAGCAAAAATAGACCCCCAGCAGCAACAACAGATCTCCCCACAGCCAGCAACAATATATCCATCCCAGCAATCACTGACCCCCCTAGCAGCATAAGACCCCCTCCAGCAACAATAGATCCCCATGCAGCAACAATAGCCCTCTCCAGCAACAATAGCCCCTCCTTCCCCACAAAGATCCCCTCCAGCAATAATAGATCCCCCTGCAGCCATCATCAGTAAACTCTGCAGCACAACCAAGCACTCCTTGCCATTACATACATTCAGTGCTTGCTGGAGGTGCTGAAAAAAAGCCCTGGTGACACCTAACAGTTATATCTGCTAGCAGAAACTTTCTAACAGGGGAACAGTATGGAATCACAAGAGGCTCGAAGCAGGTCTTTATCAAAGTAAACAAATACCTTTTTCATCAGTGGAAAAATTAGTACAGCACCTTCCTCTATGTATTATGGCACAATGCATTTAAAAACGAGTCACACAATATTTCCAATTAAGGGAGTTGTAAAGGCAGAAGTAGGGCTACAAGAGTGTGGAATTCTCTACCACAAGAGGTAGTTTCTGTGAGAAGTATGGCTACTTTCAAAAGACTCTTGGACATACATCTCAAGGATCAGAACATTAAGGGGTATGAGAGATGATTACGGCCACACGTGCCTACACAGGTTGAACTGGATGGACTATTGTCTTTATTCAACCTCAACTACTATGTAACTATGTTTTATCTTAATGCATTCTTTGCATTAAAATAAAAAAGCCTTCTGAGTGTAGCAGCCTCCCCAGCCCCCCCCCCCAATACCTGAGCCCCTTCTCTGTCCAGCGATGTCCACGAGTCCCTTGCCCATCCGGGACTCTCCCTCCTGATTGGCTGAGACACAGCAGCGGCGCCATTGGCTCCTGCAGCTGTCAACCAAAGTCAACTAAAATAATAATAAATACAAGTCGCGCTATAAATGATCAAACATTTAAATCAAAAATGTAATTTATAAAGTGAAAATTGATGGATTGTCCATAAAGTCAGTGAAAAACCAAATTTAGTGAACGTGACTGTGGATATCTGTGTAGATGAAAGGCTTACCGGAAATCAGTAAAAAACGTGCCAAATGATAGCATAGACTCCAAAGGAAATCCGGCAAAGGCTGTACACAATAGATCCCACAATCTCGAACGACCACCACAATGAAGTTTTTATGCATGGAAAAAAATATAACACGCCATAGCATAAAACCAAAATAACAAATGGAAAACAAAACTGATGCACTCTATATGTGGATATATCACCAAGCATTCAGTGATAATAGAGTGCTCGTGAAAAAAGGGTTATATGAATGAACTTGGGAATTGACATGAAATCCAAGTGTTATGGTAAAAGGTATGTGAAGCATCCACCACCAAGACAGACCAGTTAAATACTCCTTACCAAATATAAAAAGTGACAGGCTAAATAGTAAATCCAGACACCTCCACCGATAGGAATGCAGCTTACCAGAAAGGAGTAGTATAGACGCTCATAGAGAAAATCCACAAAAGATCCCAAACATACTGGAGCCGTATCCTCAACACCAACACTAAATATCCTTACCAGATGATAATATTATATGGGCGGATATTGATGGTAGATATATATAGAGGACTGAAGACCGGATCTCAAATGCTGACCAATAGGGGCTCAAGGATTGAGAGCGATCCAGACAGGTATTCAACGTCACCCTCACCAGCGTTTAGGAAGTACGGGCGAGCGGAGCCGTTCGTCCGGCGGCTGCTTTTTTCAACTCTCCCTTGCCAATTGTTCATCTATCATTGTAAGTGTGATTCTTTTTATTACAATAAATTTGTGGGATTTTATGCTATGGCTCCCCCTCTTTCATTTTATGGTTGAATACCTGTCTGCATCGCTCTCAATGGTGCTGGTGGGTGCGCTGTTTGTGTCAGTGTGTGACACTTTAAAAATGGAGGTTGCGGCTCTTGCCGTGTCAGAGGCACCGGTTCCTTTTGGCACCCATAGGTCCTCCAAGTGGCAAGGGTGTTCCTCTTTCTGCTTACCTTGACAACATTGTCACAAAACGGTGGTGCAGTGGTTGCTAGGCTAGTTTTGTTGCTTGCGGTAACCATATGTGGATTTACTGCGTAAAAGGTGGATGGTTCCACCTGTAGTGGACTCACCGGTTTCCAGGTCAAATTGAGTTACCTTCATCCCGGTTGAGGAGCCCCCGACCTTTACAGGTCCAGCTAATAAGAGGGTGGATGATCTGGGCCGCCATAGGTGTGCTGTGGCTGGTTCGGCAATTAGGACGGTATTTACTATTGCCCTGGTGTCACAAACTCTGACCGAGTGGGCTAAGCGTTTACACCGGGACCTGGAGGGAGAATAGCTTTACCCTGTCTTTGCAGAGCTGGCGGACAGGTTGGTCCAGGGGCTACAGTTTGGCTGTGATGCCTCTTTGGATGTGGCTCCTTTGATTTCTAGGCTGTCTGTATCAGCAGTGGTCCTTCTGCATATTGTCTGGCTGAAAGGCTGGTCTGCGGACTAGGCTTCTAAGAAGGCCTTATCTGATCTCCTTGTAGGGGATAGCCTGTTTGGAGTTTCCTTGGATGACATCGTTAAGGGTCTCAGGGTGGGAAGAGCTCTCTTCTTCCGCAGGCTACCAAGGGCAAGGAGCCCCGTCATAGACATGCGCCATTCTCCTTGGCTCCTAAGCGGCCTCTTCGTCTCTCAGGATCTCAAAAAAGGGATCAAAAGTCAGAGCCTCCACCAGAGGTTCCAAGAGGACCTGGTCGAGCAAGCCACAAGCAGGTTCTTCTAGACCTGCAGACAGGGCTGCCTCTGCATAAAGGGACACCCTCATCCGAATCTGGGGTGGGGTAACATCGTCGCTGGCTTCCGGATCCATGGACCTCCCTGGTACAGGACAAGTGGGTCCACAAAGTTATTTGGTCAGGCTACGAGATCGAGTTTGGTTCTTGTCCTCCAGAAAGGTTTTTTTCCCTTCCAACCTGCAGTTGTCCTTAGATCACTTATGGGGTCTCTTTGGGACAGTGCAAGACTTGTTATTTCAAGGAGTGATTGTTCCGGTTCCGACTTCGGAACATTTTCAAGGTTTTTTTTACTCAAATCTCTTTACAGTCCCCAGGAAGGAAGGCAAGGTACGTCCAATTCTGGACCTGGAGGGGCTAAGCTGCTTTGTGCGAGTACAGAAGTTCCGCATGGAGTCCATTCACATGGTAGTCTCCGACTGCTCTGATGGACTACTAGAGATTGCTCTGCGAACTCAGGGAGCTCGGTGGGATCCTGAACATTAAGGAGTCTGCTTTGGTCTGTTCACAAAAAATGTTCTATCTGTGTCTGACTCTGAACTCTGCCTCAGCCAGATTGTTTCTTCCTTGGGAAAAACTCCAGGCTTTGCAGGAGGCAATTTAGCTTCTGTTGTTCAGCAGACAGTTATCCCTCCAGGCTTGCATGTGTGCTGGGCCTGATGGTGTCCACCCTCGAGGTGCTCTGTTTGCACAGTTCCACACAAGATCTCTGCTAAAGAGGTTCTGGTGAAATGAATCAAGGATCCACGGTCTCTAGAGGTGGCTTTGCTCTCTGGCACTTCGACAGGAAAAATCCTTCTCCTCCTGTACTGGACGGTTGTCTCCACGGATGCCAGCCTGTCCAGGTGGGGAGGCGTCCTCAGCAGAGATGTGCTCAGGGGGTCTGGACTCTGGCAGAGCCCAGACTGCCGATTAGTGTACTAGAACTCAGAGCGTTCAGACTTTGGCTCTTGGACAATCATCTTCAGGGGTGTCTGGTACGAATTCATTCATCGTTAGAAGAGGCTTGCTTCTGGGATGACAGCCATGCAGACCAATTTGAACAGGCTGACCCCACCCCTTCAACCTTTGCAGCAATGCTGGCAACACTCATATGTCTAATTTCCAAAGACAACGTCTGGATATGAAGCTGAGCATGTGCATTCAACTTCTTTGGTCGACCGTGGCAAGGCCTGTTCTGAATGGAACCTGCCCTGTTAAACCGCTGTACGGTCTTGGCCTCCATGCTGTAGATCAGTTTCAGGGCCTTGGCAATCTTCTTACAGCCTAGGCTATCCTTATGTAGTGCCACAATTCTTTTTTTCAGATCCTCAGAGAGTTCTTTGCCATGAGGTGCCATGTTGAACTTCTAGTGACCAGTATGAGAGAGTGAGAGAGATGACACCAAATTTAAAACACCTGCTCTCCACTCGCACCTGAGACCTGGCAACACTAACAAGTTACATGACACCGGGGAGGGAAAATGGCTTATTGGGCCCAATTTGAAGATTTTCACTTAGGGGTGTACTCACTTTTGTTGCCAGTGGTTTAGACATTAATGACTGTGTGTTTAGTTACTTTGAGAGGACAGTAAATTTACACTGTTATACAAGCTGTACACTCACTACTTTACATTGTAGCAAAGTGCCATTTCTTCAGTGTTGTCACATGAAAAGATATAATAAAATATTTACAAAAATGTGAGGGGCGTACTCACTTTTGGGAGATACTGTAGTGTAGACAAAGGCTAAATTTTAAGTCACAAGCATCATATACATTTTCATTACAACAGGCAGGAGATCCAGGCTAAAAGTACAGCAATTAGCAAACAGCAAACATCAATACACATGGACAGATACCAGAAAAAAAGAAAAAAACCTTCAACTGGCACATGCACACTCCAGTAACCTAGCTTGACTGTTTCAAGAAAAGTCTAGTTTTGCATATTAATTCAGATGTCTAAATCTTTGGATCTACATATTGTTTTGACATGTGGTTTTCAATAAATAGGCCTTGTTTTAGCAAATATTTCGAATTGCACAAGTTTCTAACAGATTTAGGGTAATATTTGAAAATTTACTGTTAGCCCGGTGTAGAGATGGTTTTTATCGTAGGCCTTCTATGTGTTTATTTTTTTTTTTGCTTTATTTTAATTCATTTCTTTTCTGGATGCTAAGTATGAATGGTTGTCTGCAGATAGATATCAATATATTAGACATTTTTTAACCTTTATGAATATGTCAGGTATGCTTCTTAAACGTCTATTTTTTCCATTATTTATTAAAACTTTTCATGCAGTGAAAACATTTTACTTGTTAATGAGGGAAAGTGGAAGAAATTAATGACATAGATCCCGGGAACCTCCAAGATGTCTCCTTTTACCATGCACAAGCGGCTCTCTCTTTCTGACTCAATGTAGTTTAATTTCTTTGTTAGGGTTCAGTAAGCAAATGCAAATAGATTTAATGATTTGCATCAGTAGATCATTTCTCAGTTTAATATCCTCTGATATTTTGGTCAAGGACTTCTTCTTTTTTGGTGGCTGGTGGAATTTCATATAATAAAAAAATATTAATGTGGGATCCATTATGATACATTCAAATTAAATGGTATATATTAACCATTTATTCATAGGGAATATTTTTCAAGGAGCTGTTTCTGTCAGTCTAGTGACAGTCAAAAAGAAATCGATCTTAAAAGAAAATGGAATAACTCTTAAAAATGAATATGGAACAGACATATTAATGCACTTTTAAGGAATAATCATTACGGTTTGGGTTCTGACGTGCGATGATTGCCTGTAGGCCTCAAAAGTCCTGAGCCACAAAAAGGGTCTTTAAAAAAGACTGAATGCAAATGCATTATTCTGTCAGAAATGAAAAATACAGGCTTCAAACAACTGCGGAGATAGCCCGAAAATAGATGCTGGATTGTGGATCGGCTCATAAGTTATATTTCTTTTAATGGTAAAAAAAGATCATTTGAGGTAAGTTTTAGAAAATGCTTTGCATTGCAGGCTGAGACATTTTATTTTCTTTCTGGGCAAAAAAAAAAAAAAAAAGTAAAATAAAAATACACAGCAGACATTTAAAATGTATACAGTATTATTTAGAAAGGATCTTGTTTTTAAAATCTTAATAATTTAAAGTTGGTGGTTAAAAAAAAAAAAAAAAGGCTACTTAATGCAGTTTTGTGTTGATTTAAAAAAAACACAAATTGTAAATGCATCGAATGTAAATACCTGAATTAGTCTTTATATTATCCTCCTATAATCCCCTGCACGGCAGCACTGGGAGAAGGGCGGCGCTATGAGCAGTTGTACTTGGCTGCATGCACATGTGCTGATAGTGAATATACTGGGAGGAGCAGGGAAAGGTGAACTGGGAGTAGCAAAGAAGGGTGAGACACGATGACCTTCATCATCAGTGTGCTTTTTCTCAATTGTAGCAATCTACAAGTCATGTGTGTTGTTGTGGTGTGTTGTTTTCTTGACCAAACGGTGTCGTGCCGCAGTGAAGGTCAAGGAGCAAGCTATGCTATCTGAAAAGAGTGCCTGTAGAGGAGCTGGACAGAATTAAAAGATATGTTGGGGGTAAAGTTGGTCTTATACGTGTTTTAAAGCTGTTTACTATGCATCAGCTGAAATTTTGGTCAGATTTACAGTAGGGGACCTATGGGGATAGAAGCATGGGAGCTAACACTGCTCACTTGTGTTTTTGTTTCTTTTTGTGTTTTTTTAAGGCGCAAGCGGGTCCCTACCTCCCACTACTTAGTGAAACACTGATCCTCTTGACAAAGTCATATTTGACAAAACATGTTGGGGACGGAGTCAGACAGTGCAGGTTGATTTTTTTCTAAGCAGTGTGTGAGACCGGGAATGCTCCTTTCCTGACTGGCTATTACTTTTCTTTGTTGAGGAGTGAGTGCCTAGCTAATTGCAGGATTTCACTGAGGCTGTTTCTCTCTGAATTTCTTTTTCACTGCAACATTGAATTATTGTGAGTACATACATGTGTTTTAAACAATATTACACTTTACTTTTTGTGGTGACCATCCTCTCTCCTGGATCTTTAGAGCACTTGGACTCAACACAAGGTGAGCTTGCCTATTTTGAATAAACACATGCATGTTCTTTTGGTGAGTACAATCTTGATTGTAAGCTGAAGGGATCACTAAGGAAGAGTGTAGATTTATATAAAGATTTGCTGGGTGAACAGTTTTTTTTTAAGAAGAATTTCTAAGTGCAGTTTCACACTGAGACGTTTTTCAAGCTCTTTTGCGTTAAAAAAGCACCTGGAAAGCTCAATTAAAATGCTTCCCAATGAATGTGTTGACACTGGGGCAGGGCACTTTCGTTGCAGTGAAAAAAAACTGCTTGCAGAATGTTTGGAAATGAATGGGAACCTGCTTCAAAAACTTCTTAAAAGCAACCCCACTAAGTGTTTTGGTTCAGCTTCGAGTCACATATCCTTTAAAAACCGTATTGCAAACGCTGAAAAAGCGCAGCAAAAACACTCAATTAACGCATATGCATTTAACTGGCAGTTTTGAAGTGAACCAGTGTGAAAGTGCCCTTAGAGGAGGAATTTTATTATATTTTTGATTATGTTGGGCACTTTTCTTATCCTTCGATTTTGAATTAGGCTTTTTTCTTTTTATTATTATTTCTGGGTGTACTATATGGACACTAATTATCACTCTCTTATGTGGATTTTTCACTGTTTCTGAGTGTATTATACTTGTCCTTTTTTGCACATAAGCATAAGTACATCTAACACGTTTGATTCTATTATGTAGTTTGAGAATGATGCTGAATGCTAAAGCTGCTGACTAATAATGGGATTTTTACCTGTCCAGGGATTCAGTGCAGACTTCACCCAAGCCAGCTCTTTGGCTGTCGTCGGGTACAGGTGCCGACTCCAACTGCGCATAAGCGAGCCACGCTGCTTTTTTTGGATGGCCTTACAGCTTTCTTGGACCTGTGAAGTGTCCCAGAAGGCTGTGGGGAAAAGGGGGGGGGGGGTGAACTTGTGGGAAGTTAGGGAAAGTTCCTGGTTTTGACAAAAAAAATAAAGTGCCAAAGTTACAGAGGAGGGGGGAGGAGGCAGAGAAGCAGAGCTTCCTGTTTTGGGTGAAGTTCCGCTTTAAGTACAGCAGCTGCTTTACACACAGTGCTCAGAATAAATGAGTACACCCCTTTTGAAAAGTAAGATTTTAATCAATATCTCAATGAACATAAGAAACAATTTCCAAAATTCTGACAAAATTGACTTTTATAGAACATAGGTTTAGCTCCATTACATGAAAGTAAAGTTAATAATATAACTTAAATGACAAAATCTTCAGTTTTACACAAACTAGTTGATTCAAAAATGAATATACCCCACAACAAAAACTACTACATCTAGTATTTTGTATGACCTCCATGATTTGTAAGGACAGCACCAAATCTTCAAGCATGGAATGGACAGATTTGCGACATATTGCAACATCTATGTTTTTCCATTCTTCAAGAACGACCTGCCATATGCGATACGCTGGGGGTGTCAATGAAATGTTATCGACACCCCCAGTTTGATCGCATATCGCAGTGCGATCTTTACAGTTCGCACAGGATCGGATCGCACAAGTGTGAACCACTGTGCGATCCGATCCTGATGCGGCTGAAAAAATGCCTCATGTGCGGGTGCAGTGCGAATTTAGCCATACAAAGTGTATGGCTGAATTCGCACCGCACAGCCGATCGCATGTAATGAAGGAGCAGTGCGCTCCGATATTACATGCGATCGCCACAGCCGCAAGAGTGTGAACCGGCACTAAAGCAGTTTTGGATTTATATTGTTTATGTTTTGAATAGCTTTGATTAAAAATAGCCAACACGTATTTCACATATTTCGGATTATTAGATTCACTTGCTGCAGATTACACTTCCAATAATATGATTTTTATATGTCTTTTAACAACTAGCTGACTGCCCTATAGCATTTTTACTGCTACAGGGCAGCAGCTGTGCGCCGGATCACGTACAGTATATATATATATATATATATATATATGATCCTGCACTTCTGCCTGCAGGGGCACGCCCATGCTGCTTCTGCTGTGACCATGCTGGGCTGTGACTTAGAACGGAGCTCTGCCTATGTAAACAAGGCAGAGTTCCCTTCTGACGGGGAAAGGGATGGATCCTATGTTTCCCTTAGTAACAACAGCACACATAGTAAACACATATACTGGCTAGGCACACAGTTAACCCTTTGCTTGCCCTCGATATTTAACCCCTTCCCAGCCAGTGTCATTAGTACAATGACAGTGCATATTTTTAGGACTGACCACTGTGTTAGTGTCACTGGTTCTTGCAAAGTGTCAGTTACTGTCCCATTGTCCGCTGCAGTATTGCAGTCCCACTATAAGTTGCTGATCATTGCCATTACTAGTATAAATAAAATTCCAGTATATATATGCCATACTTTGTAGACACTATAATGTTCACTTAAACCAATCAATGTGCTTATTGCGATTTTTTTTTTACAAAAAACATGTAGCAGAATACATATCGGTTTAAATTTATCAAGAAATTCGATTTTTTAAATTTTTTTAATTGGATAAGTTTTATAGCAGAAAGTGAATTTTTTTTTTCTCAAAATTGTCGGTCTTTTTTTGTTTATTGCGCAAAACACAGAGGTGATCAAACACCACCAAAAGAAAGATCTATTTGTGGGGAAAAGAATTACATAAATTGTATTTACGTACAGTGTCACATGACTGGGCAATTGTCAGTTTAAGTAACGCAGTGACGTATTGCAAAAAGGGGCCTGGTCATGAAGGGGGTAAATCTTCCAGAGGTCAAGTGGTTAATAAAATCCTCAGTGTACCAGCACATGCCAAAGCACCACAGAAGTGTCTCCCTAAAACACAATAAATAATTATGGCAAACCAGAACCCCCACCCCCCCTTATATTTTTATGTAAATAAAAAGGATGACAAAGGAGCCAAATGCAGCTTCTATTCCTCTGGTAGCCCGTTTAGAAGGCAGATGTGCTCAGTGATTTACTGTGCATCACCTTAGCCATCATTCCCATAAGTATTAATTTTAACTCCACTAATAAGAAACTGAACAAAAGTGGAATTATGAGTTCACTAGTGTTCTATGAAAGGTCAGTTGTTAAAAAGGCAGACTCTGACATTCTGAGAAAAAGGTGCCTTCATTAATCATTCTGATAGGATAGCAGTGGATGTACTTGACCAATACCGGTAAACCTTACATGCAAACGTTCTGAAGAGTACTGTTTAATCTTGGGCTCCAAAAACATAACTTTTCCTCTTTATATGATGATCTTTTGTCTGTGATAGCAAACTGTTTATATGCATGAAAAATACATATCAAACATTATTTGTTTAACCACTTCTCCTTAGGCGGACGTCATATGACATCCTGGATTTTTAAGTGGTTAAATCTAAATAATGGGTGCAGCTGCAGGCATCATTCAGATATCTTTTTTTATTTTTTAGCGATTCCCTGAAATGGAAAAACAATCATGGCAGTTGTTCAGCCGATTGATTGTTTTTAAAGGATGCGGGAGGGTGCTCTGCACGGGCGACCTAGAGAATGAATCTGCCGCCGTTGGCCGTTCACCATAGAACTGACCGAGGACCAGGCGGTCCCCGGCCATCTTTATGACCTTCAGAGGCCGGGAGTGACGTCTTGACGTCACTTCTGGGGATGGCAGCTGTAAACATGTAGCTGGAAAGTCTGAGATCATTTTTTTTCTTATCTCAGGCTTTCCAGCATAAAGGAGAGATGTTTGGACTTATAGACCCCAGATCTCTCTGTAAATAGGACCTGTCATGCCCTATTCCTATTACAAGGGATGTTTACATTCCTTGTAATAGAATTCAAAATGATCAAAAACAAAAAATGTATAGGGAGAGTGTAAAAAAATAAATAAAAAAAATCAAAGCGCCCCTGTCCTATCATGTTCGTATGCTGAAGTGAACGCATACATTGGTCATGCCCGCATATGTATACGGTGTTCAAACCACTCTTGAGGTATCCCAGCGAACGTTAGAGCGAGAACAATAATTATAGTGCAGACCTTCTCTGGAACCTTTAAACTGGTAACCTATAAACATTTTTAATTTTTTAAGTACTGAAGTTTGGCACCATTCCATGAGCGTACGCAATTTTAAAACGTGACATATTAGTTATCTATTTACTCGGCGTAACATCATCTTTCACATTATACAAAAAAATTGGGCTAACTTTAGTGTTTTTTTTTTCATAATGTTTGAAAAATTGCTGCGCAAATACTGTGTGGCATAAAAAATGGCAACAAACGCCATTTTATTCCCTAGGGTCTCTGCTAAAGAAACATAAATAATGTTTGGGGATTCTGAGTATATTTCTAGCAAATTAATTATGATTTTTACTTGTTGGAGAGTAGTGCCAGAATGGGTTTGAGTTGGAAGTGGTTAAGGTAATCGTATTGACTGCATTATCTAGAATTGCCCATAAGCTAGTTAGTAAATATTTCACTTTAAACAATGCTATACGTAACAACTCAAACTTTGCTCCAAATCCCTTGCCTGTATCCCTTTTAAAAGTCTGAATTATGTCCAGTAAATGTAAAACTACTGAATCATGTCTTCTCCATCCCAGTCCTCCGATTTCTTTCCTGTGCTGGTGCTTCTGCTATGTGCTTGGTTAACTGGTGACCATTACACTGTGGCTGCATTGACTTATCTGACCTGAGAAGGAGGAAGAACTATAGACTCAAAAAGCTAGCCACCTTCCTGTTTGTAGTGTGAGGCTGTTGGCTCAGAACAAGTGGGTAGCAACTGAAGTTAGAGGTTCTGAATTGATATGGGTACTTGCTCAGGGTTAGGCACCCAAGATGTATTGAAGTTGCTGGATTAGCAGGACAACCAGGCAGCATTAACACAAGAAGGCAACAGTGGCCCCCTGCATGTAGTGTATCTCCAATCACAGTTTTTTGTGACATTTTTAATGTATTGTCAGCTAAACAAGTAATGAGGATGGGGGATTTTTCTTTTTTCATGGTTTTTTTTTATTGATTGTAACCTTAGCAATTAACCTTTCTTTAAGCTGCAATAAAGGATTTAGATATCCTTTACAGGAAAGGTAGAACATTTTAAAGTTCTTCCTTAGTGTTGTAGCGCTTTTCAAGTTGAAGGAATGGATGTGAAACAGAAAATAACTTTGGGTAAAGTATACCTAAAGGCAACTTTTTTTTTTTTTTCGTTTTGGACAAAGTTTTTATTGCTACCTCTAACCCTGTTAGGGAAATTAACTCTCTATATGTGTCCTGTTTACCATTATTGAATGTGAAAGTACAAGAAAATTCCAAGTTTTAGGTTGTCCCCAGAAAAGTAATACAATATTCCAGTGGGGATACTAGTTCTACTGACTTGGGGGTCCCCAAGAAATTCCTATAATTTGTAGGGATTTCCTCCCGTTTCCTGTTTTGACTATGGGACAGGAAGTAAAAGGAAATCTCCCGAGTGGGACACAGATGGCAAAAAAAAAAAAAACTGACGGGTTAAAACCCTCCCTTACTTTATCCAAAATGGAAAAAAAAATGCATATAGTTCTATTTTTAATTGTTAAGTACAGCATAACATGTTTTGTTTAGACATGATCACGTTCTCTAGTAACATGCTCTTTTTTTCCATACACATGATCAAGTTCACCTTTGCTTTACAGAAGCTATCCAATGGGACTTCCCCTGCAGTGGAAATTTAGGGTACCAGATAAAGCATTAAATTACCTGATCCTCTCTCTCCTTTTCTCCCCTATGTTTTGGCTTGTGGACTGCTCTTAGTGTCCTGACATTTAATGCAGGGCTATGGGCTTTGCATTGTGCTTGATGAAGTTGGAAAGCCTGCAGCCGCTGGAGTGTAGGGGAGAAGAGTCTGTGGGCACTGGTCTAGCAGAATGGAGGGAGCCTGAGCATGCTGGGGCTCAGAAAGGTAGAGATCCTTTTTCCAGTACCCTAGATGTAAATGAGCAGTGCAGGGGCAGCCCTACTGCTATAAAACATTTTAATATACAGTATGTGATATACCAGATCACTAAAAATTAATTTAGGCTTTAACATGTTAAAATGTTTTTAACATGTAAAAATAGTTTTTAAAGTATAACTAAAGACTTTTTTTTTAATTTTGTGGAGAGGAATTAAAACACCTGTCAGGTTTTTCTTTTGCTATCTGTGCCCCTGTTAGGGATATTCACCCTATTTATGTGTCTCCTTTACAGATATCATTTAAATAGAAAGTAAAGAAAACCCCACATTTTGGGCTGTCACCAGAACAGGGATTGGAGGGAATAGCTTGCAATGGAGACTTAAAAGGCATTCTGTTGTGGACAGAACCTTTCATTCCAGCCTTGACCATTGATATTCCAGGTGTGGACAATTAACAGGCAGGCCTACCTCAGTCGTCAGTACCTGGACCTTAGGAAATGGTCCCTACATCTAGAAATGTTTAAGGACCTGTATCACATGTGCAGGACACCAGATATGGACCATTTAAGCCTAGTACACACGCAACGATTATCAGCCGACCGATCGTCTGTCTTTTGTCCAGAGTGGTTTTTTGTTGGTTGGAATGTGCCTAGACTGCACACGAATTTTCTCGCCCGACAAAATTCTACTTCAGAAGTGATGTCATGTGTTGGTTTGCTTTCTTTGTGTTCTTTCTTCTCTGAGCATGCCCAGTCTTGCTCATTAGATTTTTCCCTGTCAAAATCTGTACTGACTGCACGAAAATCGGCCGTGTTTTGACGGCGGACAAAAATTTTATAGCCTGCACACCAGATTTATTTCGGCCGAAAAGTCGGAGTCGGTTGTCGGAAGCATCATACTAACAAGCCGAAAATTGGCAGATCGGTTGTCGGGCGAAAATTCCCTGCCGATTTTTGATGCGTGTGTACGAGGCTTTAGACTCCAGGTTCAACAACAAACTTGACAGATTTGTCTCCAGGTAAAAGGATTCTCTGCAGGAGCAGTAATTGTTTTTGTGAGGGATCAGTACAGCCTTATTTATACATTTTCTCCGCTAAAATCCTTTCCTACTGTACTGGATTGAAATGAAGGGGCATTTAGTGATCCTTATAGCTCTGTTTTGGCCCAGGCGAATGTGATACTCCAACCTGATTAAACTTCTGGCTCTGGGGACCGTTTTACCACCCTTCTTCAAGGTTGCTGGCTTTAAGGGCATGGCTGTTGAAGCCCAGGTCTTCAGTGACAGGGGTCTCCCTGCATAAGTAATTTCCTATGATGTTAAAAGCTTGGAAGTCCACCACCTGCAAGGTCTATCATCACATATTGAAGGCTTGCTTTGGTGTAAGGAAAGAATATTTCACCCCAGCAATTACCCCCTGGTAAGGGTACTAACCTTTTTGCAGTCTGGCATGAATCCACATTTGGTCCTAAGTACCATCAAGGGGCAAATCTAGACCCCTGCAATTTTATTTTAACAATGTTAGTCTCCCATTTGTTCATCAAGACCTTTGGACAAGGTGTCTGTCATATAACTACTCCTGTATAGTGACCTGTGACTCTGTGGGATTTGAATTAGGTTATCTCTGCTCTTCATAGACCGCCTTTTGTATC
The DNA here is from genome assembly GCF_965119305.1 of Pelophylax lessonae. Taxonomy (NCBI): domain Eukaryota; kingdom Metazoa; phylum Chordata; class Amphibia; order Anura; family Ranidae; genus Pelophylax; species Pelophylax lessonae. Next base: position 69,339,312 of record NC_138776.1, read on the forward strand.
CATTTTGGATTTTCCTCTTTTCCCTTTCGTTCATTGATGGACACAGCTCCCTGGGGGTTTACTCCCCCTCTCTGCTATAGTTTTTTTTCTGCCTAGTCAGAGGAAAGAACTCAGTTTATTGCTGGGATCTCTGGTCCTGGCAATTTTCACTTTTTAGATAGAATTTTTTTTTTCTCCTGGATTTTTTCCTGTGAGATCTACAATTAACTGCTGGACTGGGCGACAGGCTGGATAATCTAGATCCAGTGGTCACCCCAGTCTGGCCAGCAAGCACCGGACAGGGGCTGGCCTGCGAGTTAACCACTTTAGCCCCAGCCCTATTTCGGACACTTTTTGTTCACAAGTTAAAACCAGTATTTTTTCCTAGAAAACTACTTAGAACCCCCAAACATTATATATATTTTTTTAGCAAAGACTCTGGAGAATAAAATGTCGGTCATTGCAAAATTTTTTGTCACGCGGTATTTGCGCAGCGGTCTTTAAAACGCCATTTTTTTGGAAAAAATTTGAAAAATCACATTTCACTGCATTTAAAAAATACTAAACAGTAAAGTTAGCCCATTTTTTTTGTATATTGTGAAAGATGATGTCACGCCGAGTAAATAGATACCAAACATGTTACGGTTTAAAATTGCGCCCCCCCGTGGGATGGCGACAAACTACGGTCAATAGAGATCTCAATCTGCGACGCTTTAAATTTATTTAACGGTTACCAGTTTAGAGTTAGAGTGTAGCTCTTTTTTTTTAATTATTGCCCACGCTCTGGCGATCGCGGCGATACCTCACATGTGTGGTTTGAACAGCGATTTCATTTGCGGCTCGACTTGCGTATACGTTTTTTTTTGTGCGCGAGCTAACGGTGACGGGGACGGCTAAATTTTTTTTTTTTTTTTTTTCCTATTTATTTTTTCTTTTTTTTTAAACTTTATTACAGGTTTTTAAAAAAAAAAAAATCTGATCACTTTTATTGCTGTCACAAGCAATGTAAACATCCCTGGTGACAGCAATATGTCGTGACAGGTACTCTTTATGGAGGGATCGAGGGTCTAAAAGACCCTAGACCCCTCCACTACACTTCCCTGTATGCAAAACGCCGAAAACGGCATTTTTGCATACAGCCGTTTTTCAAATCTGCCGCCTTTTGCAGCACAGTAACCCGGACGTGACGTCATGGACGCCGCCTCCGGGTTACGTCATCGGAGACCCGATCGATGCCGTTTCCGGCATTCATCGGGACTCCATCCAGCCGGCGGACGTGCCGGCTGGGTGCTCGGGGCTCCCGGTGGGACGGTAGCCCCGAGCAAAGCCGCGGAAGGCGGCGGGAGGGGGGGGACGTCCCCTCCCGCCCCCCCGGGTAACGATCGAGTGGCTCCCGAGCCGCATCGATCGTTACCGACGGAAAGCCGACCGTCGGCTTCAAACAACGGTACCGGGATGATGCCTCTAGCTAGAGGCATCATCCCGGTATAACCCCGCAAAGTCTGATGACGTAGAGGTTACGTGACTGGTAGTAAAGTGGTTAAACATCTTGTGAGGTCGCATACGATCAGGTCTTGGCCTGAGTTGTAGCGCTCCTCCTGGCCGACAGTCCCCCCCATTTCGCTGGAGAGGAGGTTCTGTCTGGAGCAGTCGTCGCCTGGTTCCTGTTATGGTAAGTAACTGTTCCCCGCCCTCTCCCCCTTGAGGGTTTTGGGTGGAAGTTGGCCCCTTCATAAGACAGTCGGACCCCTTGGTTCCCCTACTTCCCATTGGGCACCCCCCTCATCGGTCTGGTGGTCCCTGTGGGTCATCTCGCCCCCCCCCATCCTTCCTCCCTTTCACGGACGCTGGGGCTGTGTAGTGGCCTGATTTACCGCCTAGGGTGTGCTGAGTGCTGTGCTGGCAGTGGGGGCGGGGGCGCACCCCCAGTGACTAGGTGATTGGCTGTGGGGGGGCTGTACTTGCCAGGGCCCCCTCTTCCTTCCTGTGCCATTTTCTGAGGCCTAGGGATCTCTCCTGGCTCCCTGGGAGCCTCGTGGTGCCACACAGAGCCGCTATTTTCTTGTAGCATGTGTGCTTAATGCACGGCAGCCATGTTTGTGTAGTCCGGCGGCCATTTTTTTTGGTGGTTTGCCTCTGAAAATAGCGGCGGCCATGATGGTGGAGCCCCTTCTCATCCCCTGGTGCTGACTCCTGGATTTTTTAGTTTCCAGATTGTTGTTCGTGCAGTGCAGATTCTCCTGAAGCCGGTTGCTGCGGGGTGGTGAGTCTGGTGGGGTCCTCTCCCTCTCTATTGAGGATCGATTGGTGCTCTGTGACTAGCAAACCGGGTGGTGCTGCCAGAGCGGTGGGGGTTGTCCCTTAGCAGTGTTTTACACTTTTTTGTGGGGTCCCCCTGGTGACTCATGGAGTCTTTGGAGCAAAATCTCCCCACCTGATCCCCTCTCTGAGGCTGTGGGGCCCTCCAGGTCTCATCCATCAATGCACTGATGGTGGTCCTGGAGTCCTTGGTGTCCCAGGTGGAGGTGGCTTTTGGGTGATGGGCTGGCAAAAAGCGACCCCACCTTCCTCTGCCTCATCTGTCTCATCAGATCCTGAATCTAATCCGGCCGATGAAGACGTGGTTCACCCTCCTGGGTCTGCGACCACGCTCCCTGAATCCTCAGATAGTGAGGAGGTTTCCTACACTTCTACAACCACGTACGAAAAGGCGCTGGTGGACACATTGATTGCAGCTGTGCGTGAGACTCTAAAGATGGAGGACGCAGCTGTGGCTGCGGCAGAGGCACAGGTTCCCTTTGGCATTCACAAACTATCCAGAGCAGAAAAGATGTTCCTTTTCCCCTCCTATTTTGACAGAATTGTCACTAAATAGTGGGAACGACCAAAGCATCCCCTTGGGGTCCCTAAGCGTTTGCGCTGTAACCTGGAGGGGGAGTAGCTCCCCCATGCCTTTGCTGAGCTGGGGGACCAGCTGGTGATGCCTCTTTGGATGCGGCTCCCCTAGTGGCTCGGCTCTCTGTTTTGGCAGTGGTCCTTCGGCGTGTCTTTTGGCTCAAATGCTTGTCTGTGAACCAGACTTCTAAAAAAAGGCCTTGACTGATCTTCCCTTTTAAGGAGATCGCCTGTTTGGTGCTACCCTGGATGATATCATTAAAGGTATCACGGGGGGGGAGAGTACCTTTCTTCCGCAGGCCACTAAGGGCAAGGACCTTCGTCGTAGATGTGGGCCCTCCTTCTCGGCTCAAGTTTTTTTGTCCTTCAGGGTCGACTGACAAGGGATCAGAGCCGTTCTGTGCCTCCCCTCGAGGATCCAAGTGAACTTGGTCTGGCAAGTCAATAGGGGGCTTCTTCAGATTTGCGGACAAGGCCCCTTCAGCATGATGGTGCACCCTCGTATCTGGGGTGAGAGGGACATCTTTGCTGGTTCCCAGACCCATTGACTCCCCTAGTACAAGTCAGGTGGGTCCACGAGGTCCTTTGGTTCGGCTACAAGATTGAGTTTCCTTCTTACACTCCGGTAAGGTTCTTCCTTCCAATGTGCGACTGTCCCTGGTCCGCTTACAGGCTATTTTTGGGGCGGTGCAAGACCTTTTACTTTCCAGGGTGATGGTCCCGGTTCCGACTTCAGAACATTTTCAGGGGTTTACAAGGTGCGTTCAATTCTGGACCTCAAGGCGCTGAACTGCTTTGCGCGGGTGCAAAAGTTCAGGATAGCGTCCACTCGCACAGTGGTGGCTTCCCTGCATCAGGGGGATTTTTCTTTCCTCCATCGACATCAAGGACATTTACCTTCACATTCCAATATGTTTTGGTCTCCAGCACTTCCTCTGCTTTGCCGTGGGAGAGGAGCATTATCAGTTTGTGGCATTACCCTTTGGTCTCGCTTCTGCTTCTCGGGTCTTCACGAAAGTGTTGGCCCCGGTACTAGCATCGTTATGCCAATGGGGGATCGCGGTACTGGGCTACTTAGATGACCTCCTTCTGGGAGCGGAGTCTCCTACTGCTCTGCTGGAAAACCTGGAGATCACCATACGAGCTTGAGGGTGTTTGGCTGGTTTCTGAATTTTTAAAAGTCTGCTCTGGTTCCGTCCACAAAGCTGGACTATCTGGTTCTTACTCTGGACTCAGCCTTAGCCAGAGTGCTCCTTCCTCTGGACAAACTCCAGAAACTGCAGGCTGTGAATCATCTCCTGCTGCCCAGCAGATGGTAATCCCTCCAGATTTGCATGCGGTGCTGGGCCTGATGGTGTCTACCTTTTGAGGCGGTTCCGTATGTCCATTTCTATATGAGGTCCCTGCAAGGGAGATTCTGGCAAATTGGGACAAGAATCCGCAGTCTCTTGAAATTCAGGTCTGGCTGAGCCGGGGAACAAATGAGTCCCTGGTATGGTGACTTCGTTCTTCAGCTGGCAAAATCCTTCCTCCCCTTGTATTGGACAGTGGTCACCACACATGCCAGCCTGTCCGGCTGGGGAGGCATCCTCGGGAAAATTTCTGCTCAGGGGGTCTGGAAGAGTCCAGACTACCGATCAATGTATTGGTACTCCGAGCGATCAGACCGTGCCTGGAAAATTGGACGAATCGTCTTCAGGGATGTCAAGTGCGCATTTAATCTGACAATGCCACGGCCGTGGGTTATGTCAATCAACAGGGGGGCACAAGAAGTGTCCTGGCGGCTCTAGCGGTAACTGGCAGTTAGTTCCAGCCCTCTCTGCCGTACACATTCCTGAGCTTTAAAACTGGCAGGCGGATTACCTCAGTTGGCAGGCATTGGACCAAGGGGAGTGGTCCCTTCATTTGGAGGTATTTCATCAGTTGTGTCTCCGGTGGGGCATCCCCAAGTTGGATCTGTTGACGTCCCGGCTCAACGGAAAGATGCAGAGGTTTGTGGCTCGGTCACAGGATCATCATAAATAATATTATGCATATAAAATCTTCTGTATAATATCAGGAGGAAAGTCCATCCAGGCTAATGAGACCCAAAGGTGCACAGTGCTGAGACAATGATCAAAGGTGCTCACTCTCAGTGAATATCCTCCACCAATAGTACCAGCCTCTCCCCTGACAGCTGTAGCAAAAGGTAGCGACCGTTGGGGTCAGGAACTTCTGTACGCAGTGAAAAGGCCACTGTGTCTTTGACGGCTATGAGGACTCCTTTGCGTTTGCAATCAGCAGAAGCCATGAATATATGCGGGAAACTCTTGTGAGACAGTGTAGGGGTTGCAGAACGATGAAAGTGGGTTTCCTGTATACAGAGGACATCACTTTTGAGGGTTAAGGCCTCGCGCCACATTGACGCCCGCTTGGCGGGGTGATTCAGGCCATGCACGTTCAGGGATGTAACAGTTACAGTCATGGTAGGAAAGTAGAAGAATAGAGAATGTTGCCTGGGCCATTACATCTAAAGAGCGGTGACAGGGATTCCCATTCAAGGTTGCAGGCTCCGGCTGCAGGTAGGGTATGTTGATGTGTGCAAAACCAGGCATATTTCGGCTGACCAGAAAAACAAAATAACAAGGTGAAAACAAAGAATATTAAAACGAAAGAGCTCATTGGAGTAGCTCTATTAACGGATGAGAAACTGAAACAAGTCTCGTGAGCAGGTATACTGCACAAAATCATGGGGGGAGAAAGGTATGCGAGCTCCGTGGCCAGACTCAGGGAGAGGAATTATGCGAAGCAGCCTGGGTGGGCTGTCCCTTGGCCTTTTTCTTCCCTTTTTTGCCTTGTGTGATCGTTTGCCATTCCTCAGACAGCGGAGATATGCGATCAGAGGGCTCCCGCGGGGTGGGGTCCTGATCAGGGAGGATACCCCATGTCCGGAGCAAATCCAGGCCCTCCTGCATGGAGGAGACATTGTGGGTCTTATTGTTGTAGGTTACTGCAAGTTTAACAGGGAACCCCCACCTGTAAACTATGGAATGATTTCTGAGGACTTTTGTCAGCGGGTGCAGGGCTCTCCTCTTTTGCAATGTATATTGCGATAGGTCCGCAAACAATTGGATCCTGGAGTATGTCTCCGGGATGGGGGTCTTCCTCCGGAACACTGACATAAGATTGTCTTTCACATGGTAGAAATGCACCCTCATAATGACATCCCGGGGAATCTCATCAGGGAGAAAGGATGGCTTAGGCAGGCGGTGGATCCTATCAATAACCAACTCAGATATAGGGGTTTGCGGGAGGACCGCCAGGATAAAGGCACGTGCATAGCTATCCAGGTCACCGGGGAGTACAGACTCCGGGACCCCCCTGATTTTAACATTGTTCCGCCTGGAGCGGTCCTCCATATCCGCAATTTTGGCCTGGAGCTTTTCGATCTCATCCTCATGGGAGTAATGGGCATCTATTAGCTCGTTGTGGGATGCTGCAAATTCCCCCATCTTAGCTTCAACTCTGTCCATGCGACCCCCCAGGGCTCTGGCCTCCACTTTAAATGCGCTGACACATTCCATGACGTCTGCGTGCATGGATGCCCGCAGGGATGTCATCATGTCCTTAAGCCTAGCCTCAGAAACCGGTCTGTCACTAGCAGGAAAGGAGTCGAAGTTAGGGGGAAGCTCCCTGGTGGAGTCCATAGAGGACAGATCCCCCTGGCTTACCTCCGCCGGTGCCCCCTCCGACAGTCTGGGCTTGCTCTTGACCGGGCTCCTGGACATCGGGGTTGATGCTGCTGGTGATCGAGGTTGGCCCGCTTTCTGTGCTGAGATCTGTGGAGGACTGAGCGAGGAATGGGACGTCCCGCTAGTCGAGGCCGGAGATCCGCCACCGCCGCCATCTTGGCCGCGCGGCCTGTCCTGGGGCATGAAAAAGTGCTGGAGCTGCCTCGGGTGGCCAGTCTCCTTCTTCTTTCTGGCCATCAGGCAGGAAGGCTGGGGTGTGTAGCAGTCGATCGGGGATGGTCTGGCTGAGAAACGAAGCCTTAGGGCGCCGATGGATGCCGATATTCTCCCTGGTCCGGCGGAGCTACACACTCAGACGTCCATGCAGTCTCGCTGCGGCCACCTCCCCCTGACAGCTGTATATAAACAGCATATAACAACCACGAGTCAGCCTCTGGATGTAGGACACTAAGGCAGTGAGGGCTCGGGTCTCCACCTTTCAAAGGGCTCCTTGTTCCTCTTGCCACTCCTCTCAAGCTTCTACCAAGACTTCTACGCAGGATCGAGGCAGAAGTTATTACGGTCATCTTATTGGCCCTGGACTGGCCTCGCCAGGCTTGGTACGCCGATCTGGTGTGGCTGGTCGCCTACATTCCTTGGAAGCTTCTTCTCAAGTAGGATCTGCTGTCCCAAGGACCAATCTTCCATCCTGCTTTACAATCGCTGGCTTTGATAGCTTAGCTGTTGAACGCCAGGTATTGATGGGTAGAGGTTTGTCTGCGTCTGTGATTCTAAGGCTGTTAAAAGCTAGAAAAACTACTTCTAGGAAGATCTACCATCGTACGTGGAAGACGTACATTGCATGGTGTGAGTCTCTTGGCGATCATCCTCGCTCTTTTTTCAGTGACTCAGATCTTGACCTTCCTTCAACAGGGGGTTGAGCAGAAACTGGCCTTGAGTACTATCAAGGCTCAGGTGTTGGCCTTAGCGGTCTTCTTTCAACGGCCCTTGGCCACATACTTCTTGGTGCATACTCTTCTTAAGGGAGTTGGGCACTTGCAGTCTCTGTTTCCACCTTGGGACCTCAATTTGGTGCTCTCAGTCCTCCAGAAACCTCCTTTTGAGAATCTTTGGGAGATTCCCTTGCTTACGCTGTCTCAGAAGGTGGCCTTTTTGGTGGCTTTCACCTCTGCACGCAGGGTGTCGAAATTGGTGGCATTACCCTGTCGTTCACCTTATTTTGTGGTTCACAGGGATAAGGTGGTTCACGCAGGGTGTTGAAATTGGTGGCATTACCCTGTCGTTCACCTTATTTGGTGGTTCACAGGGATAAGGTGGTTCTTCGCCCCTGTCCATTGTTCCTTCCTCAGGTTGTCTCTGATTTTTATTTGAATGAAGACATTGTGTTGCATTCCCTGTGTCCCAGACCAAAACATCAGAAGGAAATTGCTTTGCATGCCTTGGATGTGGTCCGGGCGATTAGGGTGTACCTGGAGTCTTTTAGGAAATCAGACTCACTATTTGTGCTTACAGATGGGCCTCAAAAAGGGCTGTCCGCTTCCTCTGAGACCATTTCCAGATGGATCAGACATACAGTGATTTAGGCCTTTTCCATCAAGAGTCAGGTTCCTTCTTTCCTGTCAAGGCACACTCTACTCGGGCGCTCAGTGCTTCCTGGGCCTTCCCTCATCAGGCGTCAGTGACGCAGGCTTGCAGGGAAACCACCTGGTCGTCGGTGCACACTTTCACAAAATCCATAAAATCCATTTCTCTGATGTTCATTGACGGACACAGCACCCACCCCTCTGTGGAGCTGTAATTCTTCTAACACTGCTTGTAACAAAACTGAGTACCTATAGCAGAGAGAGGGAGTATACTTCCTGGGCCTGCCAATAGGCATAGCCAGACTTTTTCATTGCCTAGTGTCCTACTCCTGCATGGGGCATTATAACCCGATGATTAAGAAGTTTAGGAGCTGGATTTTACAGTAAGTCAAAAATCAAATTTTTTTTCACCCACAAAGTTGCTTTCCTTATTGCAGTCACCTCTGCGAGGCATGTGTCTACGTTAACAGCCTTTGTCCTATAAAGGAACCCTAGTTGGTCTTACACAAGTTGGTGTAGTGTCCTAGAGATTCCTTCCTTTCTAAGGTGATTTTGTCCTTTCATGTCAACTTAGAAATCGTTCTTGCATCGCCTGACTCCAGTACATTAAAAGGAAATTTCCCTTCGCTGCCTAGATATAGTTTGTGCTGATTTATTTTCAGCCATTAGAAAAATAGACTTTCTTTTGTCCCTGATTGTTACCGTAAAAGGAAACCAGCTTCTAGCTCAGATAGCTAAGGCAGATCATTGTACAAGTCTATGGTCTGAAGGACAAGGTTTCACCCTCTCTTATCAAGGCATGTTTTACCAGGTCCCTGAGTGGTTCTTGGGCTTTTCAGCATTAGGCAACTGTTTCCCAGATTTGAAAGGTCGGCAACCGGTTAAGATGGGGGGGGGGTGAATCAAGATCGCAATTTTTTACCGATTAATCGCGCAGCTCTAATGAACGGTAGTAAAGACAGTCTATCCAAATGGATTAGTCCATGAAAGTCAATGTTAAGCCCACTTGAGTAGCACCTCTGTGTAAGAGTAAGGCAACTCTATGTGACTACAGTGTTGGCACTAGTTGGCGCGTGTGTTTTCTCCTAGTGCAGGTGGATGGTCAAGCCTCTTCTGATATAGGAACTTCAGGTATAGGGTTCCTCAGGCAGCTTGTCAGTGTTTTGTTTCTGTTGCCCACCCCTCAGTTGGGCTGCTTTTGGATGTCAAAATTGGCTCAGAATAACTAAAACCTGGTTCCCTTCCTGAGTGAGAATGAAAACAGGAATTTTTTAAAACTAAATCAATTTCTTGGAGCGCATTAAGGGACTTCGGTTCCACCCCACTGTGCGAGATCTACTGCTAAAACTGCTTTTCTCTAAAACTGAAGTATGCGAGGATGGGGGAGGGTTATATCTGGCTGGCCAGCAGCATTTTTGTTTGCCAATGTCCAATTCTTCCTGTAGCTGACAGTATAACCTAGTTATCTCAAAATCAAAAAATCCTGTACCCCTAATGAACTCCAAGAAGAGATTTTATGGTAAGCACCAAAGTTCTGTTATTTGCAATTATAAATCCTGTGGATTGATGAGAAAGGAAGGTCGGTATCACCAAAGGCCTTCAAAGAACTATAGTGTTGGAGTACTGTTCATTTGACGTATTCAAGGAATGATTCTCCCTTAAGCTTTAATTGGGTTTAAATTAAAATAAACAAATAAAAAATCCTATTTTTGACCAGTCTGCATCACTGAGAACTGTGGATCAATGACAAGTAATCTGAGGATCACTGAGGCTTTCAGAGAAGTACAGTCTAAGGCTGGCCATATATGTCCAATCTTCTTGTACAACTTTTTGTTAGATTTACCAAAAACCATATAATATGAGGTCAAAACTAAACAACACTTTTAGTTGTATCCAATTAGGCAGGCCTTTGTACTACATAGTTGAAGGTGAAATTAAAGAAAATTCTACAGAAAATTGTAAGTAAATTGTATAATGTATGGCCAGCCTAAGGCCCCTTTCACATGGGTGATTCGATCTGCCTGACGGTTTTTTTAGGTGGACCTGATCGGATGCTTTATGCATCCCTATGGGGCAGCGGGTGTCAGCAGGGACATCTCCGCTGACACCTGCTGCTATCCAATCCTGTCCGTGAAATCCGGGCGGATGGAAACCCTATTTTCCATCCGTCTGGAGGATGAGATGGGATTGGATGAGAACGGACAGGCGGTCCGTTCTCATCCGATCTCCCCATAGAGGACAGCGGGGATCTGACAGCTCTGTCTCTGCACAGAGAGCGGAGACAGGGCTGTCATCCGCCTGCTTAGCGGGGATCGGCAGATCAATCCCCCGCTGAGCAGAACGGACTCTGTCGGGCGGTGCGCCCATGTGAAAGGGGCCTACGTGTACTGCTTTTTTGTTTTTGTGTTTTATTCACGGGATTATTTTTCTTGAAGCATGAGTTGGTTAAAATAAAATAAATAAATAAATAAAGCAGATGTTTTCGACCAGTCTGTATTGCTTGTCTTTTTTCTGTGGGCAGCTTGCCGAGCTGTAGTCAAGTAACTGCCATTTTCTCTGTACTGCATATATTCCTTAGTCTCCTCTGCTTCTATGGAGTACCATAGCCCAATCAATTTTATCCATAAACTGGTGAAAGCTATAGGAGCTTACAGTGCTACGTGCTGAAAACTTCATACTTGATTGATGAAAAGGGTCTTCGATGGTGAAATTTCTGCTGCTTACGTTTTCTGAAGGATGTAAATTGCTGGGTCGGCAGTAGTCATGCTTCTTCCTTAATGTCATAATGTTTGCTTAATAGCTGTTTGTGCTACATTGACTTAGTACATGCATAGCTTAACATAAATGATTACATTTGATTATGATTAAAAACTTCCTCCATTAGAGGGAAAAAAATATCGAACAGAAAAGCTTACAAATGATTTGTTGTCGGCGTTTTCTGCTTCATTAGTCACAGTGTACACTATGTGGAGTCGTTGTCTAAGAGTTACAGAGGTCTCGTAATGAGCTGTATAATATCAGCCTTTTGACAAAATTTAAAAATAAATGAAATCTTTTCAGAGCAGTTTAGCATGCAAATTAAAGCCAAGAAACAATGACGAGATCTGTCGCTGTAGGCCAAATTGGATGTCACATCTTGAAAAGGCACAGACAAAGAGTGCAGGTTTTTTTTTTTGCCCATTACAATCATCTGCATACTTTAAAAAAAAAACAATCCTACATTTGAAAGTGCTCAAGGCGCTCAGAATCTTTTTCACCTAGGAAATAATATGAAACTTGCCCAGATCTGCTGAAGTGGCAACAAAATGAAAGCACTTACCCAATTTTAACACTTGTTAAATAAGTGCAGCTTCTTAAAAGTTATGCATGCTAACTTAGAACTGAGTAAAAAAATAATGAAGTAATGGTGGAGGTGTACCTGTTTTTGGAGGGAAAACCACCATTTCGTGAGCTGTATTTAGAAGGTTTTGTTTGAGTCTCAATTGTACCTGTTTTTGGAGGGAAAACCACCATTTCGTGAGCTGTATTTAGAAGGTTTTGTTCGAGTCTCAATTGGTTGTTTTTAAAGCACGCCATGGCACCTTTTTATCACCATTCTAATTCTAATCATTCTGATCATCTGTTTTAATTTTTTCTTTTAAGAGTAACTCCACATTTGTTGAGAAAAAAAAAAACATTACTTGTACCCGCAGTATCTTCTGGCAGTACCTGGATATCACAGCTGCAGTAGGGCATCTGGGGGGTACAAAGGACTGAAGTTTCAATGAACATAGTAGCCACCAGTACAAGTGACACTTCTCAGTCATTGTAAGTACTGTCCTTGGTGCTGATTTAAAAAAAAAAAATAATAATATTACTAAATGTCAGCGTAAAGTAATATCTTCTCAACTGTTAGATGCCAGACAGTCAGAATTTAGGTTCACACTAATGCAGTGCGATTTTGATAACATTTTGTTTGTGCAGTTACTGTGCGACTCAATTCGATTCTAAAGTGATTTTGACATGATTTGGATATAGCTCTCGATTTCTGTGTTGGGGATAAAAACCTGATGGAATCATATGACAATAGGACAGATAAGAGATATGAAAGTGTTTCCTTTGAAGTCTATGGACCACAGAATTGCACCAAAGAAGCACAGGACCCTTTCTGAAAGTTGGATCGCAGCTGTGCTGCATTGATGTGAACAGGCTTCTTAAAAACCAATGTTATTTTCCTAGTCGTGATTCAGATCAGAAATCGCATCGTTGTGAACCAGGGGTAAATGATTATTCAGTGATGGTTGTGATTGTTATCTCAAAATGTCTCTATTCGCAGGTTCACACAGTGTACAAAAAAGGCAAAAAAAAAAAAAAAAGCGAATTTGATAAATATAGTTTTTCATGATTTTACAAACCTATATGCAGCTTATTTACCTTGAAATGTACAAAGGATCAATTTTCAAGAACATTTCAAATCTCTTGCTTGGGCCACTGCTCAAGAGTAACATTGAAGTACCATCAGTGGTCTCAGAGCCAATGTAAACAAGGTTCCTTTTTTTGCAAACAGGAATACAGAGGTTGAGATACAGTGGTTCTTATTAGGAAATAGCAAAGTGATACTAAAGTCTCGCTTTTTTTTGGTATTAAAGATAACAAACATGTCATACTTACCTGCTCTGTGCAATGGTTTTGCACAGAACAGTCCAGATCCACCTGTTCTCGACATTCCTGGTCCCTCCCTCCTGCCGAGTTCCCCCACAGCAAGCAGCTTGCTATTGGGGCACCCGAGCCTATAACATTCAGCCAATGGAGCTGAGCCTCTCATGTAACATCACTGGATCAAGATGGGGCTCAGGTATGTATTAGGGGGGCTGCACACAGAAGGTTTTTAGCTTAATGCATAGAATGCATTAAGATAAAAAAAAAAACTGCTGCCTTTAGAACCACTTTAAAAATCAGGATCACTCTGAATTACTGGGCTTCACCAGCAGGTGGCCCTACAAGTAAAAGCTCTAATTGCAGCTTTTTGCCCCAAGGAGAACCCACTGCTGTAATGGCAGGATACTCATTTGTGATTTTGCTCTTACTGTATCCAACAAATAGAATTTTTCTTGGCAGTACACTTTAATATGAAAAGTTCGACCAGGAATCATTATAAAACTATAAGATTTAACTAGACATCTAGTGTACATAATAAAGACTATTGATCTTGAAGGAATGTATTAGCAATGATTATATTCCACAAATAAAAGAACACGCATTGTAGCCTCATATGTTCTGGCAGCAATAAAAAACACCAGTGCAGATTTACTGGTAAAGGGAGTTTTAACTGTAATACTGTGCAGTGGTAGGTTATTTTGTGTTCAAGAGCTACATTTATCACAAAAATGATGATATACAAATCACTTCCATATCACAGAATGTTCTTGGTCAAAATTGGCTTGAGGCAAGTGATATCTTCGAGTAAACAGTATATGAAGACCATATCTTAAAATGATAGATCACCTAATTTTATTCTGACAGTGGTTTTTTGCCGCAACAAGCATCTGTCATTGAAATACCAATTCAGAGATATGGAAGCCAAATTGTAGAGCTTTCCAAGTATTTGTCAATCTGCACTTAAAAAAGTACTGCTTATTTCTCTGTGTGCTGTATTTTTCTTTAACAGAAAAAAAATATGGGAAGTGGTGTGAGGTTAATAGAAACAGACACTGTCAGTAATTTTCTGCAGCTGATGTGATTTCCTGGTTCACTTTTTTGTTGGTTTGTTTATATTATTATACGTTTATTTTTATGCAGTTTTTGTCTAAGTTTGTGGCAAGGGGATCGAGTACTGTACCTTGACATGCATATACAGTAGATAATTATTCTTTTTGCTTACTTCATTATAATGTCTACAGCGTTAAGTATACCAGACTGCATGTTCTTTCTAGCAGACTGTTATGGCAGTAACGCCACAGGCACAATTTATACACAATCTTGTGAATATGAATTGGGATCCTACATATGTCATTGCTGCTTACAGCAGTGGTCACGAGAAGTCTCTGTTACAGGTAAAGCGGTCAGAATTTTCCTTTTACCCTTGGTTCTCACCTATGTGTTTTTTTTTTTTGCAGAAATGCACTACAGTCTATTTAACGCGGTTTCCTATGAATCTAGTTCACATCTGTGCATTTGGAGCTGCTGGTTTTGGAAAGGGTCAGGGACTTTTTTTTTCTCACAGCAGATTGCGTTTTGCATGTAATAGACTTTAAAGGACCCGCAGCAAAAACACAAGTGTTCCATTTTTGATACGTTTTTGATATATTTTTTGTTTTTTCTCTTTTTTGGCTAATAGAAAAGTATGACAGTTCTGTTCATGAAGTGCGACTTTGAAGTGATTTTACACTCTCTGGCACTTAAGTAGCATCAAAGTTGCATAAAAGTAGTGCAGGAACCTTTATGTGTCCGAAGTCACATGTTTAGGGCTAGGGTTAAGGGCTAGGGTTAAGAGCTAGGGTTAGGTTTAAGCCTTTCCCGCTGGGAGAAGACAGTGATTATTGCTGGTGGCTATACCAGCTGCTAGCCATAGTCACAAGTGAATGCGGCAGGCTGGTTGTGCCCAAGTTTATTGGTCAATCAAGTTGGAACATTCGGCCTGTCTACACACAGTTCAAATCGAACTGTCTATGACCAGCCTTAGTCAGCTGTATGGTTCTGATTGACACATGAAACTCCAATCAAGAGATATGAAACGTAAAGGGAAGTTTTTCTAGCTGACGTCCCTAGTGGTTTGGTTAACAGTTCTGCTTCATCACGAGAAAGTCTTTTTTTATCATAATATAGTGTTTTATTATGGTATTTTGTAATGGTAATTTCCTGCAAGACACCCAGCATAGAATCTTTCTGAGAAAGACCTCTTAATTAAAGTGTTACTAAAGTCTGATTTTTAATAAAATAACAAGCATGGAATACTCACCTGCTCTGTACAGTGGTATTGCACAAATCGGCCCCGATCCTCCTCTTCTCGGGTCCCTGGCAGCGATCTTGGCTCCTCCTCTTCTTTTGTATGTCCCCCATAGCAAACTGTTTGCTATGGGGACACACGGTGCATGCTCCCTCCCCACCTGTGTGTCTATGGAGCCGCGCTCCATAGACATACACAGCGGTACTTAGGCCCGCCCCCCACTTCCTCCCCCAATGACTTCTGCTGCTGCTCAAATGCTGTGTGAAGAGGAAGAAAGGGAAGGATAGATGCAGTCATGCACAACGCTGATCTCTTCTCCCCTCTCTTCCCCTTCACACAGGTAAGGGGGGGGGGGGGCACTGGGAAATTGAAAAAGTTCTTACCTTAATGCAAATAATGTTTTTAGGTTAGTATCACTTTAACAAATAACATTTTTTTTAAGTTGAATTCTTCTTCTTTTTAGTTTACTGCTGTGTTTACCATTCTGTTCTTTGTTCAGTTGCAAAGAATCTGAAGATTTTGATAGGAGAAAGACTGGAGTGTACATGGTGACAAATGTAAATGAAAGAAGTTCTATCAACCCAATTATGAATAAGTCATTGGGGTGTATTTACTAAAGGCAAGTAGACTGTGCACTTTGCAAGTGCATTTGCACTTCTTTTCCCCAGAGCTTAGTAAATGTGGTAACGTTCTGCTGGTTTCTGTTATCCAATCATGTGCAAGCAAAATGTTTTTTTTTTTTTTTTCCTTGCACCTCATTGTGTTTTCTTTAAAAAAGTGAAGCTTTACATTGCATTTATTAACCACTTTACCTCCGCCCACAGTAATATTACTGCGGCAGAGTGGCTCGTTATCGTCTGACGACGTAGTACTACGTCGTCAGACACTCCCCCTTCTGGGCGGCGCTTGCGCGCCGCCGGAGGCTCGCTCCCGCTGTTTTCGGTCACAGTGGAAGTCGGGCCAGGGGAAGAGCAGCGGCGATCGCCGCCGCTCATCCCCGATCGTCGGGGATCTAGTGTGGAGATCCGCCCGCCTGTGTAAACACAAGCGGGCGGATCTCCCAAGTGACAGGGAGTGACAGATCGGAGTGTTCAGCATAGCTGGACATCCGATCTGTCCCTGGCTCACTCAGTCACCTCCCCCTCCACACGTCAGTAAGCACCAGGCATACATTAACCCCTCCCTCTCCAATAAAATTAACCCCTTCCCTGCCAGTGTCATTTTTACAGTAACAGTGCATATTTATAGCACTGATTACTGCAGTAATGTCACTGGTACCCCCAAAAGTGTCAAAAATGTCAGTCAAGGGTCCGATCTGTCCGTCGCAATGTCGCAGTACCGCAAAAAAAATTGCAGATCGCCGCCATTACGCGTTAAAAAAAAAACACCAAAAATGACAGAAATCTTTCCCTTTGTTAGTAAACGCAATAACTTTTGCGCAAACCAATCAAAATATGCTTATTGTGATTTTTTTTACCAAACATGGGTAGCAGAAAACAAATTGGCCAAAAATGTAAAAAAAAATTGTTTTTTACATCTTTTTTGGGGGGAATTTCATATAAAAAAATGTTAAAAATATTGTTATTTTTTCAAAATAAACGCTCTTATCTTGATAATCGCACAGGTTATCAAATACCACCAAAAGAAAGCTCTGTTTGTGGGAAAAAAAGGACATAAATTTTGCTTGGGTACGGCGTCGCACGACTGCGCAATTGTCAGTTAAAGTCGCACAGTGCCGAATCGCAAAAAGTGGCCTGGACGTAAGACAGCAAAATCCTCCGGTGGTAAAGTGGTTAAGGTATATGAGTGCAACTATACCTGCAAAGTGCCCAGTCTATTTGTCTTTAGTAACAATAACCCCAGTGTGTGTTGTGAGTATTAGGATAAGCAGTCTGCAGAGGCAGTGACAGTAAGAGCAAAATCCTTGCATTCTATTTACAGAGAATGGGCAGTGTAATGAAGATTGTATCCTGAGTGTCCAGTTCCCAGGGTCTCAACAGAATGTATAATGGATGATGCTGAAAAAAAATATTTAAGGTCCTAGCAATAAGAGCATTCAAAGTTTCAGAGCTTCAGTACAGCTATGTCAGTTCTCTTAGTGATGGCACCTGACGTGCTGATTTTGGAGGCACATACATAACAGAACATTTGCAGGTGTTTGCATACTGTACACCTATGCGTTAGTCACCATTTCTGCCACCTTTTACTTAGAGGTCTGTTTCAAATGATTTTTTACATGTTTGAAGGTAAGGTCACAGAAGTTTTGTCCATAACAGATTTGTGATAGGTGCACAGAAACCCATTGTTTCAACTGACGCACATGTGAAATGGTACAACACCACTTCTTTTATCATCCTCTATCATCAGTTGGATAAGTGCAGTGAACCGATGCCACAAAAATAATTGATATTTTGTATAAATTTCATAGCGCCAACCACATGCATTTGGTATTCGCAGACAAATCAATATCAATAGATTATACTTTTTTTTCTTTTTAAACTTGTTATATGCGCAGGAGAGGCTCCTCCATTGATCTTTTTAGCTCTTCAGTCTCAAGGAAAAAAATCAAGTTGAACAGGAATTATCAGCAGGGTGTCAATTTAGATTTATGAGGCCCTTGTTTAAAAATGTACGAAGAAATCATTTTGCAGGCAGGTAATTCTGCAGTGAAAGTTGATGATATGTAAAATGTGACAGTAATACAGACTTGTTAGATACTAACTTTGTTTATAATTGTGTAGCCTGTGTCTCCTTTCTGCCTTTATTAGTGTGAAAGTAATATGGGTTTATTAGATTTGCATTATGAGTTTAGGACTATTGACAGACCCAGCATCACTTATCTACCACAAACCCATTCTAGCCTACAGCTATGGCTTCATATTTGGTTGATATAGTTTGCATTCATCTGAGAAAATACATAATGGGTTATTTAAAACACTAAACTTGGGGAATATTAGGCAGAATATCTGTGACTTTGCAATTAATGGGTTGTCTTGTAATTCTGGCTATAAAGACCTACATTTTGTTAAACTGAATCTGTCAATTTACACTTACTAATTGTACAGGAGATATACATCCTAAATGAATGACGTTTAGTGTGGTAAAATAGTGTGTATCAGAAATATCTGACATTTTTTGTCACCTTTTGTACATCCATTTGCATCTCAGTGATTTACTATAATTTAATAATTAAAAAAAAATGTACAGTGCCCACCCAAAAAAAAAAAAAAAAAAAAAGCAAAAAAAACTACACACAATTAAATATTCTACCACTCAAGTGTATGAGAATACATCTGTGAAAATATACATGTATTCACATTTACAAAGAACTTTCAAAAGTGCTGGGTGCTTTGAATGTGCTAGTGTTTTATTTTGAGATGGCAATAGAGGGGAAGCAAAAGAAAAAAAAAAAATGAAAGTAGTCTTCAGTTGATCCATGCAGCACTAGCATGGTGGCTGAGACAGAAGTATGATTATTGTAGAAGGAAATACTAGGTGGTAATTATGGTTATGTGGATTGATTTTATCTGTGAATAGCCACACATTTTTATTCTTTTTTTCTTTGGTGTGCAAATGTTTTATTGAAAATAGAGAGCACATTGTTAGCATCATTTTAGTTCTGATATAGTGTAATGTATGGAATATTATAATGCATTATTATGAATCAACATTTACTATTCTCATTCTGTATTTTTCCAGGACATATTTGTGTTTATGTCAGGAACCTTCTGTTCACCTTTATCACCTGCCGGTGGCACTGTGCCTTGGTGTCTGCACTCATACCTTCAGCAGCTATGATAGGTGATCCTCCTGTGGTTCTGGACTATATACTAATAAATGCTCATAGCAAATCACAGATACAGTGGGGAAAAAAATTATGTGATCCCCAGCAGATTTTGTAAGTTTGCCCACTTACAAAGAAATTAGTGGTCTATAATTTTTATTATAGGTGATAGAGACAGAATATCAACCAAAAATCTAGAAAACACACACAATACAAATGATATAAATTGAGTTGCAGTTCAGTGAGTAAAATGAGTATTTGATTCCAAAGCAAAACAGTAAGACATTTCTTGTAGTTGGTTACCAGCTTTGCACACATATCGGGGGGGGGGGGGGTGATTTTTGTCCACTCTTCTTTACAGATCTTCTCTAAATCCCTAAGGTTTCTTGGCTGTTGATTGGCAACTCAAAGTTTCAGTTCCCTCCATACATTTTCTGTAGGATTAAAGTCTGGAGACTGACGAGGCCACTCCATGACCTTAACCACTTGCCGACCGCCGCAAGTACATATACTGCGGCAGTCTGGCCCTCCTGGGCAAAGTGACGTACCGGTACGTCGCTCGCCCATGAGCGCTCCCGCCCCCCCCCTCGTTCCCTGACATCCCCGCGCGAGTGACCGGCGGCTCTGATGTCCGCCGGTCACTCCCGATCTCCTTCTGGAGAGGGAGAAAGGCAGGCGGCTGATGTAAACAAAGCAGCCTGTCATTCTCCCTGCTATGTAGGATCGTATGTCTCTGTGGTTACATTACAAGCCACACCCCTTGACAGTTAGACTCACGCCCCTAGGGACACACTTAACCCCTTGATCACTAATAAAGTTAACCCCTTCCCTGCCAGTGTCATTTTTACAGTAACAGTGCATATTTATAGCACTGATTACTGTAGTAATGTCACTGGCACCCCCAAAAGTGTAAAAAATGTCAGTCAGGGGTCCGATCTGTCAGCCGCAATGTCGCAGTCCCGCAAAACAAATCGCAGATCGCCTCCATTACTAGTTAAAAAAACAATAAAAATGACATAAATCTTTCCCGTAGTTAGTAAACGCAATAACTTTTGCGCAAACCAATCAAAATCCGCTTATTGCAATTTTTTTTTACCAAAAATATGTAGCAGAAATCAAATTGGCCTAAAATGTTAAAAAAATTGGGATTTTTACTTTTTTTGTTGTTGAGAATTTCATATAAAAAAATGTGAAAAATATTGTTATTTTTTCAAAATTGTCGCTCTTTTTTTGTTTATAGCGCAAAAGGTAAAAATCGCACAGGTGATCAAATGCCACCAAAAGAAAGCTCTGTTTGTGGGAAAAAAAGGATGTCAATTTCATTTGGGTACAGTGTCGCATGACCGTGCGATTGTCCGTTAAATTCACGCAGTGCCAAATCGAAAAATAGGCCCTGGTCTTTGAGCAGCCAAATCCTCCGGGGCTTAAGTGGTTAATGTGCTTCTTCTTAAGCCACTCCTTTGTTGCCTTGGCGGTATGCTTTGGGTCATTGTCATGCTGGAAGACCCATCTACAACCCATCTTCAGTGTTCTGGCTGAGGGAAGAAGATTCTCATCCAAGATTTGACAATACATGGCCCCGTCCATTGGCCCCTCAATGCGGCAAAGTCAGCCTGTACCTTTAGCAGAGAAACAGCCCCAAAGCATAATGTTTCAACCTCTGTGCTTGACTGTAGGGATGGTTTTCTTAGGGTCATAGTCAGCATTTTTCTTCCTCCAAATACGGTGAGTTGATCTCATCTGATCATAGCACTTTCTCCCAATCCTTCTCTGAATCATTTAGATGTACATTGTCAAACTTCATACGAGCCTGTGCCTTCCTTAGGAATGGGACTTTGTGGGCGCTGTAGGTTTTCAATCCATGGCAGCATATTGTGTGACCAATAGTTTGTTTGTTGACAGTGGTCCTAACTGCCGTGAGATCATTCACAAGCTCCTCTTGTGTAGTTCTGGGCTGTTCCCTCACTTCATGATCATCCATACCCCATGTGGCGAAATCTTGCATGGAGCTCCAGATGGAGGGCGATTGATGGTTGTTTTGTATTTCTTCCATATGTGCATAATCGCTCCAACAGTTGTCTCCTTCCCACTAAGCTTCTTGCTGATGGTCTTGTAGCCCATTCCAGTCTAGGCTAGTCTGCAATCTGGTCCCTGGTGTCCTTTGGCAGCTCTTTAATCTTGCCCATGGTGGTGACATTTGAATGGAAGGAAGAGATTCTGTGGACAAGTGACTTTTATACACATAATGAGTTGTCTTAGGAGCACCTTGTTAAATTGACTGGACTAATCTGTGTACCACATGAGCACATACTGTAGCCAGTCTGTGGGGGCCAACATTTTTGTTGGTTGGTTGGGGATAAAATACTTAATTTACTAACTGAAACACAACTCAATTTATAACATTTGTATCATGTTTTTTTTTTTCTGGATTTTTTGTTAAAATTCTGTTTCTATGATTTAAACTACACATATGATAAAAAATATAGACCCTTCATTTCTTTGTAAGTGAGCAAACTTACAAAATCTGCAGGGGATCAAATGTTTATTTTTCCCACTGTACGTAAGCTAGCTACAACCAGAGATATTTTTTGTAGAAAGAAATTGTCAGGTACCTGGGTGGTAGAGTCCGAGGTTGAGCTTGAGTGCTGAGGATTCAGGCAAAGATGTAGTCAGGGAGGTTGGGCCGGCAACAGATCAGGCAAAGCGGTATACAAACAAAATCCAGAGAGTGGTCAGGCAGGCAGAGGTCATACACAAGCTGGTGGTGAAGTACGGAACTGGCAGGCTGGAGAGGAGTCAAGAATTAAGGCAAAAATACTGAGCACTGAGTAACAGGAAGTGCTGCTATTTACGGGCTGGTTACATTATTCACAGCTGGCAGCAGGGGGGGCTAGTGAGTTCAAAGCAATGCATCAGGCTGGAAAATCACTGCAAAGACTCCAGAGCTTCCCTGTGGCACAACAGCCAAGGCTGCAGGCTGTCCCAGTTCAAGGACACCTAGGTACATGACAGAAATGCAGTCACTTGTAACAAATAGAACGGTGTGCATAAAGGGTAGATGGATGGAGCAATATAAGTCCTACCACATTACTATGTTAGGAGCCAATACTGTGAAGAGGGAAGATGTCCTTATTAAGGAATATGATTGCTGGTTGGTTATGGGCATTGCCATCCCAATTTGTATTAAAGTGGATCTTTGGGCCAAAAATAAAAATGGGCGAACAGGAACAAATTTTAATGCAGAAGAGACATGTCCACGCAGCTCACTGTACAAATTCGGCAATGCAGGTTGCCCAAAGATGTCAGCAGCCGAGCAGGGAGCTTTGGGACGCCGCATAGCTGAAACCGAGGTGAGTATAGTTGCGCTTTCATTAATGGGAATAAATTAATATATTTATTAAACTAATGATTGAAATATTAAAAGATTACAATTTCCTATATTACTCAGAGGTCCAGTCTTTTACCAACATCATATTGATCCCATATCCCTAAGGAGTATGGATACCTAGGGATAGGAAATTCTTCTGTATATAGTATGTTCTTCCACGTGTGTTTTCTGGGGCCTTTGGCATTTGGTTTGTTGTCATTTCTGTATTCTTGGTTGCTCTGTTTACTGTCTCTCTTTTCTGCTATTTTGTTTTATTGTTCAGTTTTCACCATATTTACATTGCACATATCCTTGTGTCTGTTTCCTCATTCCAAGATGTCAGTCTGGTTTCACCTTGCAAACAGGATTCATGCCCAGGAATCTATGACCATCTCTATGGATTGAGGAGTGTTAGCATGAAGACTGTACAAGTCAGTTAATATTCTTTAATTGTATATCACAAAGTCCTAACCCACCCAGGTGTGACACCTTGGGTGTCTACTTTCTGAAAAGGGGTAATTTGGGGGGGTGGGCTATCTTGGCATTTCATGGCCTCCGAAACTGTGATAGGTAGTGAGGAGTGAAATCAACAATTTACGTCCTTAGAAAACCTGAATGCTGTGATTGGTTTTCGGGGTTCCGTACACAGCTAGCCTCCCACAAAGTCTCACATATGTGGTACACTTATTGTAAGTACACTTATTGTTTGCATGATTTTTTTTTTACTCGAAAATTACTTTGAACCCCCAAACATTATATATTTTTTTAAAGCAGAGGCCCTACAGAACAAAATGGTGGGTGTTGCAATTTTTTTTTGTTCCGCGGTATTTGGGCAGGGATTTTCCAAACCCAATTTTTTGAGAAAAAAAAAACACTTTTTTAAAATTTAATACACAATTACACTATATATTGCCCAATTGTTTGGTAGAATATAAAAGATGATCTTTTGTAGAGTATATAGATACTAAAGATGACATGCTGTAAAATTAAGCAAGCCCGTGCAGCGGCAACAAACACACATTTTTAAAAGCCTTTACAGGTTACCACTTTAGCTTTACAGAGGAGGTCTACTGCAAGAATTTCTGCCCTTGGTCTGACGTTTGCAGTGATACCTCACATGCATGCTGCAATTGCTGTTTACATATGACACCAGACTGATGCTTGCACTCGCCTTTGCGCGCAAACACAGGGGCGGCAGGGGTGCTTAAATTTTTTATTTATTTATTATTTTTTTTGCTTTTTTTATTTTATTTTGCCACCTTCCCTTTCATTTTTTTTTTTTAAATCATTTTTATTGTTATCACAGGGAATTTAAATTTCCCCTATGATAGCAATAAGTAGTGACAGGTACTATTTTTTCAAAAAATTGGGATCTTTTGCACTCTAAATCTCTCCTCTGCCCTTAAAGCATCTGACTACACCAAGATTAGTGTGATAAGATGCTTTTCCAATGTCCCAATGGCGCTGTTTATATCTGGCGAAACCAAAGTCATGAAATGCTCACAGCTTCCGGTATCTTAGGACATAGAGATGATTGGAGCCATTCTGGTCTCCAATCAGCTCTATGGTCAGCTGACTAATTAACTTAATAAAATGACAACTGTTTTTGGCTTTTTTATTGTTTTATTTTTTTTTGTACCATTTTTTTACTTGTACTTTGTAACTGTAAAAAAAACTGTTCCAGGCTAGGGTCTCTCAAAATGCGATAGCCAACATCTTACGAGACCCTGTGTGAAAAAGTGTGCCCTAGACTGTGCTGTGCTGTACCCTATACTAATACTC
Organism: Pelophylax lessonae; assembly: GCF_965119305.1. Taxonomy (NCBI): domain Eukaryota; kingdom Metazoa; phylum Chordata; class Amphibia; order Anura; family Ranidae; genus Pelophylax; species Pelophylax lessonae. Next base: position 69,363,358 of record NC_138776.1, read on the forward strand.
TACTAGTATGTGGTAGCGACGGAAATAGTCCCAGATGCAAAGCCAAGGTTCGCTAGGACAGGAGGGACAAATATAGCTGGTGTCACGCCTATATCTGTGTTTCCTACAGATACGACATCTTCTTTGGGGTGTTCTTTGGGTGAGGTACTAGGGTGGCCATCCGAAAAATTCCTCTCATGCAGCCGGCTCAATGCATCTGGATTGTGAATTTGGGCCATAGCACCTTCTGGATACAGAAGGGTTGTGATGATCTCTTTCTGGAATTTTAGAAAGGATCCACTTCTTCCTGACGCTTCGTATAGCACATAAGCAATTAGCAGAGCCAGTTTGAATAAGTATACAGACACTTTTTTTGTACCAGCGTCTGGTCTTACGGGCAATTAAGTACGGCGCCATTATCTGGTCGTTGAAGTCCCTCAAAGGGTTAAAATGTATTACTAAATATGTGGGGGCAATCTGACGCTGTCCTGAATTGACGCTAACTAACGTTAATGCTAACTGATGTCACCTGTGACACTAATACAGTGATCAGAAAAAATATTCGTACACTATAATAGTGACACTGTGACAAGCAATGAAGGGGTTAACTGGGGGAGATCAGGGGGTTAAATATTTATTAGGGGATAAATGGCGGGTACCCTAAACCTATATGGGACTCCCTCTAACTACCACTGTCTCTCACACTAACTGAAATGACACTAATACAGTGATCAGTAAATGTATTTGTATACTGTATATAGTGTGCACTGTGACAGGGAGCAAAAGGGTAAACGGGGGGGGGGGGGTGATCAGAGGGCTAAATCTTAGGGGATATATGGCGGGTACCCTAAACCGATTTGAGAATACAACTAACTGTCTCTCACACTAACTGAAGTCACAAGTGACACTAATACAGTGATCAATAAATGTATCTGTATACTTTATATAGTGTGCACTGTGACAGGGAGTGAAAAGGTTAAAGGGGGGGGTGATCATGGGGTTAAATGTGTGCCTATGTGTACCGGTGTTACTATACTGCTTCTGTACTCACAGTAGATGTTCTCTCTTCTCATGCTGGAACTTGAAAGGACTTCAGGAGAGGAGATTGCATCATTTCCTGTGCCTGTGTTTACATTACACGGCACAGGATGTTCTGCCAAAGGCCTGAACCTGATGACTGATTGGTTCTGAACCAAATCATAACATCGTGAGGACCGCGGGGGGGGGGGGGGGCTGCGCGTCCCCCATATCCTGACGTATGGGCTACCTTTATTCCGGTTGAGGAGTCCCCGACCTTTACAGGTACAACTAATAAGAGGGCGGAGGCTCCGGCCCAACATATGTGGCTGTGGCTGGTTTGGCGATTAGGCCAGTAATTACTATTGCCCTGGTGTCGCAAACTTTGACCGAGTAGGCTAAGCTTTTACGCCAAGACCTGGAGGAGAAGCAGCTCCCCCCTGCATTGGTCAGTTGGTCCAAGGGCTGCAGTGTGTCTGTGACGACTCTTTGGATGCCGCTCCCCTGCTTTCTAGGCTGTCTGTCTCGTCCTGCAGCACATTTTCTGGCAAAATGCTGGTCTGCAGACCAGGCTTCTAAGAAGGCCTTGTCTGATCTTCCCTTTGTGCGTGATCGCCTGTTTGGAGCTTCCTTGGATGACATTATCAAGGGCCTCACAAGGGGAAAGAGTACTCTTCTTCCTCATGCTTCTAGGGGTAAAGAGTCCCGTTGCAGATGGGAACCCTCCTTTTCGGCTCACAAGCGACTTTTTCGTTCCCCAGGGTCTCAAGACAAGGGAGCCCTTTTTGGGCCTCTGCTGGGGGTTCCAAAAAGTCTTGGTCGGGCAAACCATGAGCATGTGATGCCAGACCTGCAGACAAGAATTCCTCCCCATGAAGGGGCACCCTCACCCGTATCTGGGGTGGGGGGATGTCTTCGCTGCTTTCCAGAACCGTGGGCCTCCCTGATCCAGGACAAGTGGGTCCACAAAGTCATTCGCTACAAGATGGAATTTCGATCATATCCCCTGGAAAAGTTCTTCCCTTTCAACCATCACTTATCCCCAGATCACTTAAATGATCTCTATGGGGCAGTGCAAGATTTGTTACTTCAAGGGTTGATTGTTCTGGCTCCAAAGTTGGAACGTTTTCAAGGTTTTTACTCATACCTGTTTACAGTTTTTAGGAAGGAGGGCAAGGTATGCCCAATACTTGACCTTAAGGCTAAACTGCTTTGTGCGGGTACAGAAATTCCGCATGGAGTCCATGCGCACAGTGGTGGTGGCATCCCTACATCAGGGGGATTTCCTCGCCTCCATCAACATCAAGGATGCCTACCTTCACATCCCAATATGGTTTGCCCATCAATTATTCCCTTGCTTTGCCATGGGCAAGGAACATCATCATTGCGTGGCGCTACCCTTTGGTCTCGCTTCCGCTCCTCGGGTCGTCACAAAAGTGTTGGCCCCGGTTCTAGCATTACAGCGTCAGCAGGGGATAGTGGAACTGGGGTACCTGGATGATCTGCTTTTACAAGCAGTCTTCGTCCCCCTTGCTGGACAACTTGGAGAGGGAGTTCTGTTGGATTCTGAATCTTTAGAAGTCTGCTCTGGTTCTGTCCACTAGCCTAGCCTATCTGGGTCTGACTCTGGACTCCTTCTCAGCAGGAGTGTTTCTTCCTAGGGAGAAACTTCAAAAGTTTCAGGAGGCAATTCAGCTTTTGCTGACCAGCAGATGGTCGTCTCTTCAGACTTGCATGCATGTGTCCGGGTGGGGAGGCGTCCTCGGCACAGATTGTGCTCAGGGGGCCTGGTTTCAGGAAGAGTCCAGACTACTGATCAATGTACTGGAGCTCTGAGTGATCAGACTTTGTCTGGATCATTCAACAAGTCGTCTCCAGGGGCATCCGGTGCGGATTCAAACAGACAATGCCACGGCCGTAGCCTATGTCAATCACCAAGGGGGCAGAAGAAGTGTCCTGGCGGCTCGGGAAGTAGCCGGCATTCTAAGGTGGGAAAAAATATTTGTTCAGCCCTCTCTGCTGTGCACATTCCAGGGGTGGAAAATCGGCAAGCGAACTATCGGAGTCAACAGGCGTTAGACCAGGGAGAATGGCCTCTTCATCTGGAGGTGTTTTATCAGTTGTGTCTCCGGTGGGGTACTCTAGAGGTGGATCTGTTGGCCTCTCACCTCAACAGGAAGGTTCTGAGGTTTGTGGCACATTCTCGGGATCCTCTAGCTGTTGCTACAGACGCTTTAGTGGCTCCTTGGAGTCATTATAGTCTGGTTTACGCCTTTCCTCCTCTCCAGCTTCTGCCAAGACTACTACGCAGGAATAAAGGCAGAAGGGATTCTTGCCTTTCTAGTGGCTCAAGACTGGCCTTGCTGGTCTTGGTATGCCAATCTGCTCTCAGGGAACAGCTGCTGGTCCCAAGGGCCAATCTTCCATCCTGCTTTACAATCGCTGGCTTTGACGGGTTGGCTGTGGAAAGCCAGGTGCTGAAGGACAGAGGGGTTGTCTGCCTCGGTGATCCTACGCTGTTAAAAGCTAGAAAATCTACTTGGAATATTCACCATGTTACGGGAAAGACATACATTGCGTGGTGAATCCCTTTCGGGTTCACCCTTGTTCCTTTTCAGTAGCTCAGGTCTTGGCTTTTCTGCAACAAAGGGTTGTGCAGCACCTGGCCTTGAGTACCATCAAGGACCACGTCTTGGTCTTGGCAGTTTTCTTTCAATACCATTTGCCACACACTCCTTGGTGCATATTTTTCTCCAGGGCGTGGGACACTTGGTTCCTCCAATGCGGTCTCCATACCTCAATTTTGTTGAAAATTCTCAGGAGATTCCCCTGCTTGTCTCAGAAGGAGGCCTTTTTGGTGGCCATTACTATGGCACACAGGGTGTCTGAACTAGCGGCATTGTCTTGTCATTCACCTTACCTGGTGGTTCACAGGGATAAGGTGGTTCTGCGTCCATGTCCGAAGTTCGTCTCTGACTTTCATCTGAATGAATGGTGTTGCCCTCTCTGTGTCCCAAGCCTAAGCATCCCAATGAAGCTGCCTTGCACTCCCTGGATGTGGTTCGGGCAATTACGGTGTATCTGGCAGCTACGGAGTCTTTTAGGAAATCAGACTCACTATTTGTCCTCACGAATGGACCTTGCAAAGGGCCGGCTGCTTCTGCTGCGACCATTTCAAGATGGATTAGACAGACTGTGGTTCAGGCTTCTTTTATTAATGGTCAGGTTCCTTCTTTCCCTGTAAGGGCTCACTCTACTTGGGCGCTTATTGCCTCCTGGGCCTTCTGTCATCAGACGTTAAGTGATGCGGGTTTGCAGGTGGATACCTAGTCGTCTGTACACACATTCACAAAGTTTTATAAAGTGGATGTGTTGGCATCTGCGGATGCTTCTTTTGGTCGCAAAGTTTTGCAGGCTGCTGTTTAGAGGACTTGTCCTCTTTGAAGGTGTTTTTTTCAGGTGAGCTCCAGTTGACAGTTGAGCTCCAAGTTACCTGGTTGGCTATGTTTAGCCTTGGGGAAGTTTGTTTTTTCTGCTTTTCCCACCCCTCATGTTTGACACTGCTTTGGGACATCCCTACTGTCAAGAAGATAAAGAGCTGTGTCCGTCAATGAACGAAAGAGAAAATGGGATTTTTGTTACACCGTCAAATCCATTTCTCTAAAGTTCATTGACGGACACAGCACCTGCCCCTCTATGGAGTTGGGTTTTCCCTTCTGACACTGCGTTTTACAAAACTGAATACGTATAGCAGGAAGTGAGAATATACCCCCAGGGACTGCCCCTTAGGCATGTTCAAGCTTTTTCTCTGCCTAGTGTCCTACTCTTGTTGGGGGCAGTATAACCCTACGGTCAAGAAGATAAAGAGCTGTGTCCATCAGTGAACATCAGAAAAATTGATTTTACGGTAAGGCAAAAATCCCATTTTTTTTTTTTTTTTTTTTTTTTTGTAGAGGAGCACATAACAGGCACTAGATTAATTTTTTCATGTGTTTTCAGTCATGCACCCCAACACATTTTATTGTGATGTGCCAATGAATCGACTTTGTGTATCTTTTGGTGTCTAGGTATTCAAATCCTTGCTAAAGTGTACAATTTCTATATTTACTTTAGGTAGCGAGTCAATATACATATGTGTCTGTTTATGTAGAACTTATGTTGGGAGGCCATCACTTCTTGTGGTCTGTAAACCTTTGTGTATCTGAGGTATACAATGCAATATCCCGAGTAATAATACAGCCATCTATCTAATGAGCAGCCTTAAGGCATCTTCGATGCATGAGCTTATTATAAATGAACAACATAATCTTTGAGGCCATAATATCCTGGATGGTTGCATTGAAAGAAAGGTTTAACTATAACCTATTTTTTTTTCCTGTGTTCTGTGCATGTTTCGAGGTGCACGACAATAAGTAGGAAGAACATAAGGACAATATTTTTATGAAAAATTCAAAAGATAGGAAACTGAGTTTTTCTTTAATTTTCCCTGGCATATTATTTTCCAATGTTTCGATCAATTTGGCTGTCAGGCATGCTGTGAGGTGGAAGAGGCCAGCAAAAGCAATTTAACTCACAGAGTTCAAAACCGGAATGTTTTGGGAAGCCTTGTCACACATTATTTCTTCATATTAGAAGCACAGTTTTTATTTGACAGTAAAATTACGAGAGGGCAATTGATATCATTCAGCATTCTTCTCAGAGTGTGTGAAGGTTCTTTACAGTGTCTGTGACTCTACTCTGAGCAATATATGCTTAGAGTTTAGATTTTTATTGCGACCATTATTATAGTGGATTCACCCTGTTTTTTTTTTTTTATTCGGATTGTTCATTAAACTATTCGATGTGCATTTTAATTGATTGTACCCAAGTGACATCACGCTGAAACATCTTGCTTATGAACATTATTGACCTAACCTTAACTTTAATTAAGCTATGATTTTCCTGCGCTATACGCTTCCCTGTTTGACAAACATATCACAAGTGATGCTTAAATTAAATATTTTGTAGAGGTGGCACACATATAATCTTTGAATTGTCAGCATACTAGTTGCATTTAAATTGCTGTGTATGTGTGTGTGAGTGTTTCTCTGTAATTTATTTCTGCAAAACTGAAGCTGATATAGTAAATAAAAATACAGATGAAACGAGTAATATAAATGCAGTTTCCAATTTGCTGACCAAATCGCATTTCTTCTTCCGCAACAGTTTAATGGCCAGGCTTTTGTGTCTCTGTGATTAGACCTGAGAATATTATACTATATAAAATGTTGGAACAATTTTCTTTTAGTTTTTTTGGTCCTTTTTTAGAAGTGTGTGTATATGTATGAAAAAAAAAATATATATAAACAGTATATCACAAACGTGAGTACACCTCTCAAATGTTTGTAAATATTTTATTATATCTTTTCATGTAACACTGAAGAAATTACACTTTGCTACAATGTAAAGTAGTGAGTGTACAGCTTGCATAACAATGTAAATTTGCTGTCCCCTCAAAATAACTCAACACGCAGCCTTTAATGTCTAAACCGCTGGAAACAAAAGTGAGTACACCCCTAAGTGAAAATGTTGAAATTGGACCCAATTAGCCATTTTCCCTACCCGGTGTCATGTGACTCGTTAATGTTACAAGCTCTCATGTGTGAATGGGGAGCAGGCGTGGTAAATTTAGTGTTATTGCTCTCATTCACCCATACTGGTCACTGGAAGTTCAACATGGCACCTCATGGCAAAGAACTCTCTGACGATCTGAAAAAAAAATTGTTGCTCTACATAAAAATGGCATAGGCTATAAGAAGATTGCCAAGATCCTGAAACTGAGCTGCGGCATGGTGACCAAGACCATACAGCGGTTTAACAGGACAGGTTCCACTCAGAACAGGCCTTGTGCTCAGTGTCATATCCAGAGGTTGTCTTTGGGAAATAGACGTATGAGTGCTGCCAGCATTGCTGCAGAGGTTAAAGGGGTGGGGGGGTCAGCCTGTCAGTGCTCAGACCATATGCCGCACACTGCATCAAATTGGTCTGCATGGCTGTCGTCTCAGAAGGAAGCCTCTTCTAAAGGTGATGCACAAGAAAACCCGCAAAACAGTTTGCTGAAGACAAGCAGGCTAAGGACATGGATTACTGGAACCATGTCCTGTGGTCTGATGAGACTAAGATTAACCTATTTGGTTCAGATGGTGTCAAATGTGTGGGGTGGCAACCAGGTGAGGAGTACAAAGACAAGTGTGTCTTGCCTACAGTCAAACATGGTAGTGGGAGTGTCATGGTCTGGGGCTGCATGAGTGCTGCCGGCACTGGGGACCTACAGTTCATTGAGGGAACCATGAATGCCAACATGTACTGTGACACATTGAAGCAGAGCATGATCCCCTCCCTTCAGGGACTGGACTGCAGGGCAGTATTCCAACATGATAACGATCCCAAACACACCACCTGGCTAAAGAAGATGAGGGTAAAGGTGATGGACTGGCCAAGCATGTCTCCAGACCTAAACCCAATTGAGCATCTGTGGGACATCCTCAAACAGAAGGTGGATGAGCGCAAGGTCTCTAACATCCACCAGCTCCGGGATATCGTCATGGAGGAGTGGAAGAGGACTCCAGTGGCAACCTGTGAAGCTCTGATGAACTCCATGCCCAAGAGGGTTGAGGCAGTGCTGGGAAATAATGGTGGCCACACAAAATATTGACACTTTGGGCCCAATTCTGACATTTTCACTTAGGGGTGTACTCACTTTTGTTGCCAGCGGTTTAGACATTAATGGCTGTGTGTTGCGTTATTTTGAGGGGACAGAACATTTACACTGTTATACAAGCTATAGACCCACTACTTTACATTGTAGCAAAGTGTCATTTCTTTGGTGTTGTCACGTGAAAAAATATAATAAATGTATGTAGCACCCTCCTAGGTAGGTGCTAGTGAGAGAGTATAGTTTCCAGCACTGTCTGCTTACCAGAGGGGCTGCAGGTAAATCTAAATTGTTCTCTGCCTACCAGAGAGCAGGATCTGTTAGTGAGGTCTGCTCATTGTGCTCAGTATGGGATTCATTCAGTCTGGAGAGTGTTTCACGCTGGTCCAATAGGGAGGCATGTTGGACAGTGGGAGGAAACCTGACGAATGGGTGCATAGGCTTTAATACAGTCTTGATGATTGGCAGAGGGCTGGTCACCTTTGTGCATGATACTGGGATACTATATAAAAAGCCGGGAGCACATGTGCTCGGGGTCTTTCGTGGGAGAGCGGAGTCCAGGAGGGAGGGGATGGCTGCCTCTTCCTCTGTAGAGGTGCCATGCGTCGCAGGATGTCGTACTGAGGGCCAGAGGAGCAGTTGAGAGGAGCTGAACCCAAAGGTCCAGGGAAGCTGACTGAGAAGGGAGACACTGGAGACCCTGTGGCTGCAGTATCGTGAGTACAGGGACTTGTGTCAAGGGGCCTGACTTGAGGGGGGGCCATCCCTGCTCGTAGGATAGTCAGTGGACGGGTGTCAGCAGAGAGAGAGAGGATACTAGAGAGAGAGCGTCCTGAAGTTAAGAGATTGTTCACCAAGTTGTCTTGAAGGAAACAAGAGATCTAATCCTTATTCATCCAAAGTGGCAAGACGAACTAACAGCCTGACTGTTCCATACCTAAAAGAAAAGTAGAGAAGATAGAAATCCTCAATACTGTGAATAGTTAAATTGGAGTATCCCACTATTCCCTTCTCTTATCCCCGTTATAAAATAAACAACAAGACAACCAAATACCCCTGGACTGATTATTGAAGTGTGAGTCAAGAGGAATTAGGAAATTGCATTCGCGTGTGCTGGTAACCAGGGGGACCCACAAAGTGAATATCTGGCAGTCCTTATGGGGGCAGTGCGACATATATGTGTGTGTATATATATATATATATATATATATATATATATATATATATATATATATATATATATATATATTCCTAGTTTGTGTAATATCCCTGATATATTATGCATTTCCTTATGGTGTATATTGAATGTTTTACAAAATGTCTTCTCCAAAAGAGCTCACTGTTTTTTTTACTCTATCTGGGAATCTAATAAATTAACAGAAAGTTTTCAGATTGTGGGAGGAAACTTAGTGAGAAACATGCAAACATGAGGAGAGCATAAAAACTCTATAAAGATAGTGCCTTCGGGAGAAATTCAAATCCCTAAGCTTCAGGGAAAGAGTGCTAACCACTTAGACAGCTTGCTACAATAAAGCCCAATTGACGATTCTATATTTCAGGCTAACTATACCAAGTTAATATGCTTGTCTTTTTGTTTTGTAATTTTTACTTTTTGTTGCAGCAAGAATCGTGTGTTAACTCTTACAATCTCCAGCTGTATAACACGCCCCCTGCACAGTGCTCTAATCAAAACACTGTTCATTGAGTGCAAGCACTGTTAATTGGAGCACTGTGCATGTGCAGGGGATGTGTCCAACCTCTGTATGGTGCATTGTGTGGTTTGGCTGATTAAGTGTTTCTCAACCATTTTTCAGTCAAGGCACCCTTTAAAAATTATGGACAATCTCTAGGCACTGTTTAAAAATCGCAGACCATAGGAAAGAGAGAGATTAGAGAAAAAAAAGAGGTAAAGACAGGGAAGCAAAAGAATACAATGCAACAAAAGAGAAACAATGAAACCAAAACCCAGTAACCCACCCAGGTGAGGAAGGGTCCAGCCACTTCCCACCAAAAAACCTGAGAATGGTGATTTCCCCGAAAAGTGGGGAACATCAATGTGCCACTAAGAGTAAAACATAAACGCATCAGAGGCAGATGGAGGCGCATTGTATCCACTTCTGTCCACCCGCCTAGAGATATAATAGATAACTTCAAATAAAGAGAGCACTGTTCCTTGAAACATGGAGGGAAAAGGGCCTGAACAGTTGTTGCCAAGCTGCTCCTTAACCCCTGTCAAGCAATCAGACAGCAAAGGTTTCTTTGTTACCCGCCTGGAGAATCAAAGGGGCAACTGCACAGGGTCAATCAAAATATTCCATAGAGTAATGTATCCAGTGAGTATACTGAGTCTCAGCGTTCGCCCCATAAAGGGGAGAACCCTGGAAGCCCCCCTGGATGACATCCCAGCTGTATCTTAACAACAAATATGCCCAAGTATAGCTAAGGGAAGGTATAAGAAAAACCTTGAAAACTTTAAGACAGATTAGACTTTGAACTCGTCACACATTGGGGAATAGAAGATTTGGGACCTTCTTCACAACACCCCCCCCCCCCAGAGGAATTCCCTAGGAAACAAAAAGGCAAACTCATGCTAAAAGCTAGCACGAATCGTGGGGAGAGGAAAGCCGTCTGAAAGATCAGTTCCAGAAAGTGCAAAACAGGATCCAGTTGTCCTTAATCCAAATTACTTCCTCAGGGAGGTTGAGAGTCCCTTGACCTCTTCGGTTGTTGTTTCTACCAAACCGGAGTAAGTGGACTAGAAGGAGAAGGCCTTTTGGCAGATGAGGGACCCCTGGTGGTGGAAGGAGAAGTGATCTCTTGGGTAATCAGCCCCAGGTGTAGGAGCAGGCGTTCACCTTCAGAAAATGATGAAAAGCTGTGGGCCATCTGTATGTTACGTCCTTTTGAGACAGAACTTGGAGGGGTTTCAGAGAGCGATGTCTTTGTACGGTAAAGCGGGAGAGGTCCGCAAAGACCTGGACCCGATATCCTTGCACAGTGAGCCCATCTGAATTCCTGGACAATTCCTTGACAGAGTAAAAGTGGGGTTTAACTATAATGTTATACCATCAGTAGACCATCAGATCGCATTGGTTGCAAGGCTCTGTGGACTCTGTCCAATTCCAAACAGTGTTCTGGGATGTCTGGTATTAAGTCCTTAATGAAGGAACAAATTGCATGGTTAGCTTCTTTCACTGATTCAGGGAGTCCTCTGACTCTGACGTTGTATTGTCTTGTCTTGAATGGTTTTCAAGGGCATCTATTTTGAACAATGCAGTTTCCAACTGATCCTGGATATCCTGTATTCTAGAGAAATGTTTTGGTTAATTCTGGCTACAGATTGATCAGCCTTCTTTTCCATGACTTCCATCCGTGATCTCAAATGCTGCAGTACAGCATGGATGGAGGAGGTGATCTGTGCAGCTGTTTGGGCCAGACCCCTGGACAGCATTGTGGAAAAAGCAGCTATCATGGAAGGGAAATCAGTAGGGGTGATATGAGGATTGTGGGCCCCCTTCTCATATGTATCTGGGGTGGTCAGAAAGTCACTCATGGGTGTCAGGATAAGGTCTTTACATGTCCTCCCAAACTGTGATGCAGTAGATGCTGGGGAAGGAGCAGCATGGGGCTGATTACTCACTGTGACATGTAGATATTGCAGGGCTTGAAGCGTCTTGGTCAGCTATGGATTCCTCTTTATCACAGTCTGTGCCTTGTGTGGTAGCAGCCACCATCTTGAATAGACCGGCCTGCCATGGGATGTGGTCCAGCTGACTGGATAGGCTTCTCCTAGCAGAGCCTCTGGACATCAGATTATTCCCTGGGTGTTCCCAGATCGATCACTGGTGGAGCAGGACAGAAACAAGTGTTCCTGTGCTCTGAAGGCTGTGGTAGGGACCAGAAGACCGGGGCGGTGCAGAGCTCCAAGGCTAAGCGCATGCGCTTCCCCCAGCGCTTTATTTTTTTAGTTTTATATGTACTTAGTACATACTATGCTAGCTGCTGTGCATTATTAATCTAGTTAACTAAATCCAAGCGCTAGTGCCTGTATATATATTATTGTAGTTTGTAAGTATTTCAACAAACTTTGTTGCTGAGTCCTACCTTTTGTTATTTTGAAGAAATAGCTGTTTGTTTTTCCATGTGGAGAGTGAATCTGTATGGGAGCGGTTTTGTAATTTTCAATCATCTGCTGCACCTTCAGGGCTCTAATGAGGAAAGTGACAGGGTTTGCATCCCTTTAGATGTGGTTTCCCTTTGGGAGTATCTCACCAGAATTTACTTTATTTAAGGGATGCTTAAAATGTGATTTTGTGTAATGCAGACTTCTGGGAAAATCAGTAAGCCAATCAAACAAGCAGGAAATGACATTTCTGGGGGGCGTTCTGTACATCATCTGTGTACGGAATGCCTCCAGGCTGCCATATTGCAGTTCTTATTACAAAAAATGACAGTGCTGCAGATTGTAAATGAAAGGTAATTTTTAATAACATTCAATTACAATATGATTTGTGTCGCAAATGTATATGCTAGTTTATTTTTTTTTTATTTGCTAATTTTTTTCCCACAAAAGTGGAGTTACTGTTTGGTAATTGTGGTTGTTAAGTCAGATTCATCAATCACTTGCATCTCCTCTGTTTTATGAAGATACAGTGCCTTGAAAAAGTATTCATATCCCTTGAAATTTCTCCACATTTTGTCATGTTACAACCAAAAACGTAAATGTATTTTTTTGGGATTTTATGTGATAGACCAACACAAGGTGGCACGTAATTGTGACGTGGAAGGAAAATGATAAATGGTTTTAAAATATTTTTACAAATAAATATGTGAAAAGTGTGCGTGCATTTATATTCAGCCTACCTAAATTCATACTTTGTAGAACTACCTTTTGCTTACAGCTGCAAGTCTTTTTGGGGATGTCTCTACCAGTTTTGCACATCTAGAGAGTGATGTTTTTGCCCATTCTTCTTTGCAAAATAGCTCAGGCTCTGTCAGCTTGGATGGAGAGCGTCTGTGAACAGCAATTTTCAAGTTTTGCCATAGATTCTCAATTGGATTTAGGTCTGAACTTTGACTGGGCCATTCTAACATATGAATAAGCTTTGATCTAAACCATTCCATCGTAGCTCTGGCTGTATGTTTAGGGTTCTTGTCCTGCTGAAACGTAAACCTCCGCCCCAGTCTAAAGTCTTTTGCAGACTCTTAACAGGTTTTCTTTAAAGATTGCCCTGTATTTGGCTCCATTCATCTTCCCATCAACTCTGACCAGCTTCCCTGTCTCTGCTGAAGAAAAGCATCCCCACAGCATGATGCTGCCATCACCATGTTTCACGATGGGGATACAATGGGGATGGTGTGTTTAGGGGAATGTGCAGTGTTTGTTTTCTGCCACACATAGCGTTTTGCTATTAGGCCAGAAAGTTCAATTTTGGTCTCATCTGACCAGAACAGCTTCTTCCACATGTTTGCTGTGTCCTCCACTTGGCTTCTCGCAAACTGCAAACAGGACTTCTTATGGTTTTCTTTTAACAATGGCTTTCTTCTTGCCACTCTTCCATAAGGGCCAGATTTGTGAAGTGTATGACTTATAGTTGTCCTATGGACAGATTCTCCCACCTGAGCTGCAGATCTCTGCAGCTCCTCCAGCATTACCATGGGCCTCTTGGCTGCTTCTCTAATTATTGCTGTCCTTGCCCGGCCTGTCAGTTTAGGTGGAGGCCATGTCTTGGTAGGTTTGCAGTTGTGCCATATGCTTTGCATTTTAGGATGATGGATTAAACAGTGCTCAGTGAGATGTTTAAAGATTGGGATATTTTTTTTTTTTTTATAACCTAACCCTGCTTTAAACTTCTCCACAACTTTTTTCCTGATCTGTCTGGTGTGTTTCTTTGCCTTCATGATACTGTTTGTTCACTAAGGTTCTCTAACAAACCTCTGAGGGATTCACAGAACAGCTGTATTTATACTTAGAATAAATTACACACAGGTGTACTATATTTACTAATTAGGTGACTTCTGAAGGCAATCGGTTACACTAGATTTTAGTTAGGGGTATTAGAGTAAAGGGGAATGAATACAAATGCACGCCACACTTTTCAGATATTTATTTGTAAAAAACATTTGAAAACCATTTATCATTATCCTTTCACTTCACAATTATGTGCCACTTTGTGTTGGTCTATCACATAAAATCCCAATAAAATAAATTTAGGTTTTTGGTCGTAACATGACAAAATGTGGAAAATTTGAAGGGGTGTGAATACTTTTTCAAGGCACTGTATTAGGTACAGTGTGTTCGTTTTTTAAAAAAAATATATAATCCTAAATACCTACTTGCACATCTCAGCCCTGAGGTCACGTGACCTCCCTCTGCTTTCCTTCCCCTATCTGAGTAGTGCAGTGGGAGGGGCCGAGATTCTCCTCTAACGTATGTCAGCCAGTAGAGGGAGGTCACGTGACTGCACAGTGGCTCTGTGCAAGAAAGTATTTAGGATTATAATTTTTTAAAAACTAAATACTTAACATCTTCATAAAACAGAGGGGATGCAAGGGATTTATATGTTACTTTACAGCCACAGGTGAATAGAGGCAGGAAGGGAGGGCAGGAGGTTGGCTTGCAACACTGACTACTGAACTGACAGGCAGAGAGGAAGGAGGAGAGGGAGAGACTCTGCACACAGCGGGATGGCAGAGGCACATAAACTGACCACAGTATCATGGATCAGCAGCCAGGATTACCATGATCAGTACACATAGGGGGACACAGGAACAGGCAGGATCAACCAGGTATTTTGGAACATAGGTTTACAACCACTTTAATTATATGATTTTGTATTTTCTGTTTTTGTTATGAGCACAATTTTTAAATACATTTTGGAATTTTTTTTTTTTTTTAAATATACTTTTGGTATCTAGTCTGTGGGGTACCAATAAAGTCCATCAGTTTTTGACATGTTTGTTTTGATCTCCACCTCTTCCAATCACAGAACACTTTGCATTCATTTAGAGCATACAAAGCATTCTCTGAATGGCAGCAGTGCTGAGTGCTAACCCTGTTGTGTTTTCAGTTCATCAGGCCAGCCACTCACCATAGGACCAGGTAGTAAGTGGAGATCACTGGAGTAACAGTGACTTCCTTGGACATCAGACAGGTATGATATACAGTCGGTTCAATAAATATTGGGACATCGACACAATTCTAATTTTTTGGCTCTATAATGGATTTTAAATGAAACAAACATGATGTAATTTAACTCCAGACTTTCAGCTTTAATTTGAGGATATTTACATCCAAATCAGGTGAAAGGTGTAGGAATTTCAACAGTTTGTATATGTGTCTCCCACTTTTTAAGGGACCAAAAGTAATGGGACAATTGGCTGCTCAGCTGTTCTAAGGCCAGGTGTGTGTTATTCCTTCATTATCCCATTTACAAGGAACAGATAAAAGGTCCAGAGTTAATTTCAAGTGTGCTATTTGCATTTGGAATCTGTTGCTTTCAACTCTCAATTTGAGATCCAAAGAGCTGTCACTATCAGTGAAGCAAGCCATCATTAGGCTGAAAAAAAAAAAACAAACCCATCAGAGAGATAGCAAAAACATTAGGTGTGGCCAAATCAACTGTTTGGAACATCCTTAAAAAGAAAGAATGCACCGGTGAGCTCAGCAACACCAAAAGACCCGGAAGACCACAGAAAACAACTGTGGTGGATGACCGAAGAATTATTTCCCTAGTGAAGAAAACACCCTTCACAACAGTTGGCCAGATCAAGAACACTCTCCAGGAGGTAGGTGTATGTGTGTCAAAGTCAACAATCAAGAGAAGACTTCACCAGAGTGAATACAGAGGGTTCACCACAAGATGTAAAAAATTGGTGAGCCTCAAAAACAGGAAGGCCAGATTAGAGTTTGCCAAACAACATCTAAAAAGGCCTTCACAGTTCTGGAACAACATCCTATGGACAGATGAGACAAAGATCAACTTGTGCCAGAGTGATGGGAAGAGAAGAGTATGGAGAAGGAAAGGAACTGCTCATGAACCAAAGCATACCACCTCATCAGTGAAGCATGGTTGTGGTAGTGTCATGACGTGGGCATGTATGGCTGCCTATGGAACTGGTTCTCTTGTATTTATTGATGATGTGACTGCTGACAAAAGCAGCAGGATGAATTATGAAGTGTTTCGGGCAATATTATCTGCTCATATTCAGCGGAATTATTCAGAACTCATTGAACGGCGCTTCACAGTGCAGATGGACAATGACCCGAAGAATACTGCAAAAGCAGCCAAAGAGTTTTTTAAGGGAAAAAATCATCTGACCTGAATCCGATTGAGCATGCATTTGACTTGCTAAAGACAAAACTGAAGGGAAAATTCCCCAAGAACAAGCAGGCTCCAGACTTTCAGCTTTAATTTGAGGATATTTACATCCAAATCAGGTGAAAGGTGTAGGAATTTCAACAGTTTGTATATGTGCCTCCCACTTTTTAAGGGACCAAAAGTAATGGGACAGATTAACAATCATAAATCAAACTTTCACTTTTTAATACTTGGTTGCAAATCCTTTGCAGTCAATTATAGCCTGAAGTCTGGAACGCATAGACATCACCAGACACTGGGTTTCATCCCTGGTGATGCTCTGCCAGGCCTCTACTGCAACTGTCTTCAGTTCCTGCTTGTTCTTGGGGCATTTTCCCTTCAGTTTTGTCTTCAGCAAGTGAAATGCATGCTCAATCAGATTCAGGTCAGGTGATTGACTTGACCATTGCATAACATTCCACTTCTTTCCCTTAACCACTTTAATACAGGGCACTTCCCTCCCTTCCTGCCCAGGCCAATTTTCCCCTTTTAGCGCTACTGCAATTTGAATGACAATTGCGCGGTCATGCAACACTGTACCTACACCAAATTTATGTCATTTTCCCCCCACAAATAGAGCTTTCTTTTGGTGGTATTTGATCACCTGTGCGATTTTTACTTTTTGCTAAACAAATAAAAAAAGACCGAAAAGTTTGAAAAAAAAAAAGTTTTTTGTTTATGTTATACAATTTTGTAAATAAATAAGTTTTTTCCTGCACTGATGAGCACTGATGAGACTGCACTGACAGGCACTGATGAGGAGGCACTGATGGGGTGGCACTGATGGGGTGGCACTGATAGGCGGCACTGATAGGTAGCACAGATATGCAGCATTGGTGGGCACTGATAGGCGGCACTGCTGGGCACTGATAGGTGGCATTGATGGACACTGATAGGTGGCACTGATGGGCACTGATAGGTGGCACTGACGGGCACTAATGGGCACTGATAGGCGGCACTGGTGGGCACTGATGGGCACTGACGGGTGGCACTGATGGGCACTGATGGGCACTGATAGGCGGCACTGGTGGGCAATAATGGGCACTGGTGGGCGACACTAAAGGATAGCAATGATGGGCACTTGTGGGCAGCACTGATAGGGAGGACACTGGTGGGCATCACTGATGGGGAGGGCAATGGGGGGCTCCCTGAGCCCTGATTGCCATCCCTGGTGGCCATAGTGGGCATCCCTGGGGTCATAGTGGGCATCCCTGGGGTCATAGTGGGCATCCCTGGTGGATCTAGTGGCATCCCCCCCCCGAGGGTCTGCACTGGTAATCAATGATCTGATTACCAGTGCTGACCCCCCCCTGTCAGGGGAGCCACCGATCGGCGCTCCTTTGCTCGTGCCTGTCAGGCACGAACTAAGGAAAGCCGATCAACGGCTGTTCCTATTTACTATGTGACCAGCCGTGATTGGACACGGCTGATCACATGGTAAAGAGCCTCCGTCAGAGGCTCTTTACAGAGATCGGAGATGCAGGGTGTCAAGCTGACACCTCGCATCACCGATCGCCGCTCTGCGCGCCCCCGGGGGGCGCCCAGAGCTGTGTTATCCTGCCGCCGTCATATGACGTCCGGTCAGGATAACACAACCACATTCCCGCCGTCAATTTGTAATAGGGCGGGCGGGAAGTGGTTAAAAAACTCTTTGGTTGCTTTTGCAGTCTGCTTCGGGTCATTGTCCATCTGCACCGTGAAGCGCCGTCCAATGAGTTCTGAAGCATTTGGCTGAATATGAGCAGATAATATTGCCCGAAACACTTCAGAATTCATCCTGCTGCTTTTGTCAGCAGTCACATCATCAATAAAAACAAGAGAACCAGTTCCATTGGCAGCCATACATGCCAACGCCATGATACTACCACCACCATGCTGCTTCACTGATGAGGTGGTATGCTTTGGAGCATGAGCAGTTCCTTTCCTTCTCCATACTCTTCTCTTCCCATCACTCTGTGTCATGGTCTTACCTTCTTGCTGTTCTCCTTCGTTTGACATGTGCTGGCGGCCATCTTGGTTTCTGGGTTTCTTGTAGCCTCCCACCCTGCGGCTCCTCCTTCCCACTGGGAGGAGCTGGATGCCTAGCTCATATATATATAGGAGGTCTGTGGCTTCAGTTCCCTGCTTGGTCCTCCTGTGTTCACATGCTACTAAGACTGCTGCTACTTCTGGTTCCTGTTCCTGGCTTCGTCTGACTACCCTGTTGGTTCCTGATCCTGGCTTCGTCTGACTACCCTGTTGGTTCCTGATCCTGGCTTCGTCTGACTACCCTGCTGGTTCCTGACCCCTGGCTTCGCAAAGACTCTGCATCGGTTTAGCCATCCGTTTGGACTTTTGCTTTATAGCTTGTTTTTCAATAAAGCTGTCTTATTTTCACTTATCTGTTGTTGTACGTCTGGTTCATGGTTCCGTGACATTAGGACCAAGCCATGAATTCTGACGGTACAGGGCCATCCTCGCTACCCACGCTGGTTGCCAGACTTGATCAGCAGGATCACCTGTTGGGTCGGTTCGCCGTGGCGTTGCAAACCCTGCTTGAACGCACGGTACCACAGGCCACAAATTCTGACGGTACAGGGCCATCCTCACTACCCACGCTGGTTGCCAGACTTGATCAGCAGGATCACCTGTTGGGTCAGTTCGCCGTGGCGTTGCAAACCCTGCTTGAACGCACGGTTCATTTCGCTCCCGTTGCCGATGGGTCGGTTGTCGCTCCTGGGTCCGCTCCTACTGCCGCTCCGGTTGTTGCGCCAGAGTCTACCCCGACACCTGTTGTTGCGCCCGCGGTGTTTCGGGGTATGTCCGGTTCTGCCCCCCTTCCACAGCGCTTTGGGGGAGAGCCAACTCAGTGCCGAGGTTTCCTTAACCAGGTGGGCATTTATTTTGAGTTGCTGCCACATGCCTTTCCTACTGAGAGATCAAAGGTGGGCTTCTTGATCTCGCTGCTCTCGGACAAGGCCTTGGCCTGGGCCAGCCCTTTATGGGAGAACAACAATCCGGTGGTTGCCGAGTTTTCCGGTTTTGTTGCTTCTCTTCGGAAGGTATTCGATGTGCCGGCTCGTGCTGCCTCTGCTGCGATGCTCCTTATGTCCATCAGACAGGGTTCACGATCCGTAGCTGAATACGCCATTGAGTTTCGTACCCTGGCAGCAGAGGTGGGCTGGAATAATGAGGCTCTGGTCGCTGCTTTCTCTCATGGTCTCTCTGATGCCTTGAAGGATGAGGTTGCAGCTAAGGACCTACCAGTGGAGCTCGAGTCTCTTATTTCTTTCCAGATTTTGATTGACACCAGACTCAGGGAGAGACCTTCCTTTAAGGAGAGTCTGCGGAGGCCTCCTAACAGATTGGCGCCTACCTTTGTTGTCCCACCCGTGCCTCCCTCTCCTCCCACGCCTCCTGGGGATGACTTGTCTGGGGGTGAACCCATGCAGCTGGGGTTTGCTCGCCTGTCCGAGGGGGAGAGGGTACTCCGGAGACGCGAGGGCCGATGCATGTACTGTGGTCTCGGTGGGCATTTTCGGTTGGCATGTCCGAACCGTCCAGGGAAACGCTCGCACCTGAGATCCTGTCGGGGGCAGATCTTGGGTGGAGTCTCCTTGTCCCCGGTTTCCCGTGTTGACAAACCACTGATCACTGTTGTCCTTTCCTGGGTCGGGGGCTCGGTGACGACCCAGGCGTTGGTGGACTCTGGTGCTGGTGGTTTGTTCATTGATAGTGTGTTCGCTGCCGCCAATTCCATTCCTCTGCAGGCTCGAGGTTCTCCTCTGGCTCTTGAGGCGATAGACGGCAGACCCCTTCTGCCGCCACACGTGACTCATGAGACCCTTCCAGTGGGGTTAGCCATTGGTGCCCTCCACAGGGAGTCGGTCTGCTTCCAGGTTATTTCGTCTCCACACTACTCGGTGGTCTTGGGGTACCCCTGGCTCCAGAAGCATAATCCGATTTTCGATTGGAGATCGGCCGAGATCCTCTCGTGGTCACCGCAGTGTGGGACTAGTTGCATCCATGGGCCTGTCAAGTTGCTGTGTACTTCCTCGGACTCTCTGTTGCCCCCTGAATACGAGGAGTACCGGGATGTATTCGATAAGGTGCGCGCGGTTGCCCTACCTCCGCACCGCCCATACGATTGTGCCATCGAGTTACAATCTGGTGCCGTTCCTCCTCGTGGCAAAGTCTATCCACTGTCGGTAGCGGAGAATGAGGCCATGGAGGAGTACGTGAGGGAGGCGCTTTCACGTGGACACATTCGCAAATCCTCGTCCCCGGCAGGGGCTGGATTTTTCTTTGTGAAAAAGAAGGGCGGTGAGTTGAGGCCTTGCATCGATTACAGGGGTCTCAATCGCATCACGATCAAGAACGCTTACCCGATACCCTTGATTTCCGAGCTGTTCGATCGCCTTAAAGGGGCCACGGTCTTTACCAAACTCGACCTGAGGGCGGCATATAACCTCGTAAGGATCAAGGCGGGCGATGAGTGGAAGACCGCGTTTAACACCAGGACCGGTCATTATGAATCCTTGGTTATGCCCTTTGGGCTGTGCAATGCGCCCGCAGTCTTTCAGGAATTCATCAACGATGTTTTCCGTGACCTGTTGCAGCAGTGTGTGGTGGTCTACCTGGATGACATCTTGGTATATTCTGAGTCCATGGAGACCCACATTCTGGATGTCAAACGTGTGTTGCAACGGTTACGAGAGAACAAGCTGTTCGGTAAGCTTGAGAAATGCGAATTTCACCGATCCCAGGTAACCTTCTTAGGTTACATCATTTCCGCTGAGGGGTTCTCCATGGATCCTGAGAAGGTTTCGGCTGTCTTACAGTGGCCCCAGCCCAGTGGTCTTCGCTCCCTGCAGCGCTTTTTGGGCTTCGCCAATTATTATCGGAAGTTCATCAGGGACTTTTCCATGCTAGCCAAGCCTCTCACGGATCTGACCAGGAAGGGCAGTAATTCCCAGGTCTGGCCGCTCGAGGCCATCCGAGCTTTTGAGGCTCTAAAGTCCGCCTTTGTGTCGGCTCCGATTCTGTCGCATCCCAACCCTGGGTTGCCCTTTGTCCTCGAGGTGAACGCGTCTGAGACGGGAGTAGGCGCCCTTCTGTCTCAGCGTAGAACACCAGAGGGTCCTCTGCTTCCTTGTGGGTTTTACTCCCGGAAACTGTCTTCCGCGGAGTGCAACTACCAGATTGGTGACAGGGAGTTATTGGCCATCGTGCAGGCTCTTAAAGAATGGAGGCACTTGCTCGAGGGTTCGGTGGTTCCGGTCCTCATCCTGACGGACCACAAGAATCTGACCTACCTCTCTGAGGCCAAGAGATTGACACCACGTCAGGCCAGATGGGCTCTGTTCTTGTCACGTTTTAATTATGTGGTCTCCTACCTACCCGGTTCCAAGAACATCAGGGCTGATGCCTTATCACGGCAGTACTCCGACCTGTCCAGGGAGGAGTCGATTCCGACTTCGGTCATACCTCCGAATCAGATCCTGGCTGCCATTCGCACCAGCCTGACCTCTCCCCTGGGTGAGCAGATTTTGGCGGCTCAATCTGGTGCTCCCTCTGGGAGACCCAACGGCAGATGTTTTGTGCCTGAGGAGTTGCGCACTCGGTTGTTGCGAACCTACCATAACTCCAAGACCGCGGGGCATCCTGGAAAGAATCAGCTGTCCTGGGCTGTTTCACGTCTGTTCTGGTGGCCTTCCCTACGTTCCGACATCGCCGCATATGTAGCGGCATGCTCCGTTTGTGCCCAGAGTAAGTCCCCTCGGCACCTTCCGTTGGGCCTTCTGCAACCCTTAGCCACCGGGGAGCGCCCATGGTCACACCTGGGGATGGATTTCATTGTGGACCTCCCTGCATCCCGAGGCCATACGGTCATTCTCATGATTGTGGATCGGTTTTCCAAAATGTGTCACTGTGTTCCTCTCAAGAAGTTACCCTCTGCACAGGAGTTGGCCACGATTTTTGCCAGGGAGGTCTTCCGGTTGCACGGTTTGCCCAAGGAGATTGTGTCGGATCGGGGGAGTCAGTTTGTGTCCAGGTTCTGGCGCGCCTTTTGCTCCCAGTTGGGGATTCATCTCTCCTTCTCCTCGGCCTACCACCCTCAGTCCAATGGGGCCGCAGAACGATCCAATCAGGCCTTGGAGCAGTTCCTTCGTTGCTATGTCTCCGATCACCAAGACAATTGGGTTGACCTCCTGCCTTGGGCTGAGTTTGCCAGGAACACGGCGGTGAACTCTTCCTCTGGGACGTCTCCCTTCATGGCCAACTATGGGTTCCAACCTGCCGTGTTACCGGAGGTATTCTCTCCCCAGGATATTCCGGCTGTGGAGGATCACCTTTCCGTCCTACGTGCTTCTTGGGTACAGATCCAGAAGTCCCTTGAGGTCTCTGCGCAGCGCCAGAGACTCCAGGCTGATCGCAGACGAGCTCCTGCTCCTTCCTACCAGGCCGGAGACCGTGTATGGTTGTCCACCCGCAACCTCAACCTTCCAGTGCCCACTCCCAAGCTGGCGCCTCGCTTTGTTGGTCCCTTCCGAGTGCTTCGCAGGGTAAACCCGGTGGCCTATGCCCTTGCGCTTCCTCCTGGCATGCGGATCTCCAACGTGTTTCATGTCTCCCTGTTGAAGCCTCTGGTGTGTAATCGTTTCACTTCCTCGGTTCCTCGGCCTCGTCCGGTCCGAGTGGGCAATCGTGAGGAGTATGAGGTGTGCAATATCCTGGACTCACGCCTGGTCCGCGGTCGGGTGCAGTTTTTGGTTCATTGGCGTGGTTATGGTCCAGAGGAGCGTTCCTGGGTTCCCTCCGCAGATGTCCATGCTCCTGCCTTGCTCCGAGCCTTCCACGCACGCTTCCCTCAGAAACCGTTCTTTACTCCGCGGAGGAGGGGCCCTTGAGGGGGAGGTACTGTCATGGTCTTACCTTCTTGCTGTTCTCCTTCGTTTGACATGTGCTGGCGGCCATCTTGGTTTCTGGGTTTCTTGTAGCCTCCCACCCTGCGGCTCCTCCTTCCCACTGGGAGGAGCTGGATGCCTAGCTCATATATATAGGAGGTCTGTGGCTTCAGTTCCCTGCTTGGTCCTCCTGTGTTCACATGCTACTAAGACTGCTGCTACTTCTGGTTCCTGTTCCTGGCTTCGTCTGACTACCCTGTTGGTTCCTGATCCTGGCTTCGTCTGACTACCCTGTTGGTTCCTGATCCTGGCTTCGTCTGACTACCCTGCTGGTTCCTGACCCCTGGCTTCGCAAAGACTCTGCATCGGTTTAGCCATCCGTTTGGACTTTTGCTTTATAGCTTGTTTTTCAATAAAGCTGTCTTATTTTCACTTATCTGTTGTTGTACGTCTGGTTCATGGTTCCGTGACACTCTGGTACAAGTTGATCTTGTTCTCATCTGTCCATAGAACTGTGAAGGCTTTTTTAAATGTTGTTTGGCAAACTCTAATCTGGCCTTCCTGTTTTTTGAGGCTCACCAATGGTTTACATCTTGTGGTGAACCCTCTGTATTCACTCTGGTGAAGTCTTCTCTTGATTGTTGACTTTGACACACATACACCTACCTCCTGGAGAGTGTTCTTGATCTGGCCAACTGTTGTGAAGGGTGTTTTGTTCACCAGGAAAGAATTCTTCGGTCATCCACCACAGTTGTTTTCCGTGGTATTCCGGGTCTTTTGGTGTTGCTGAGCTCACCGGTGCGTTCTTTCTTTTTAAGGATGTTCCAAACAGTTGATTTGGCCACACCTAATTTTTTTGCTATCTCTCTGAAGGGTTTGTTTTGTTTTTTCAGCCTAATGATGGCTTGCTTCACTGATAGTGACAGCTCTTTGGAACTCATATTGTGAGTTGACAGCAACAGATTCCAAATGCAAATAGCACACTTGAAATTAACTCTGGACCTTTTATCTGCTCCTTCTAAATGGGATAATGAGAAAATAACACACACCTGGCCATGGAAAAGTTGAACAGCCAATTGTCCCATTACTTTTGGTCCCTTAAAAAGTGGGAGGCACATATACAAACTGTTGTAATTCCTACACTTTTCACCTGATTTGGATGTAAATACACTCAAATTAAAGCTGAAAGTCTGCATTTAAAGCACATCTTGTTTGTTTCATTTCAAATCCATTGTGGTGATGTATAGAGCCAAAGATTAGAATTGTGTCAATGTCCTAATATTTATGGACCTGACTGTATATATATATAGTTAATTTTAAAAAGGCTATATATAGGCAGTTCTAGGTTCTATACTATATGGAAGTAATTAAATGTATACTCACTACTGATGGTTCTTTTTATGGATGTAGTTGACCTTAAGGCTCCTGTAAAAATGAATAATAAATACATGGTTAATTATCTGTTTATATTTTCCTTGAGACATGACTATAACTATATGTATATATACATGGGGGATCTTGTGGTAATTTGGAGTTAGTCTTTTTTATGTGTGTAGATGAGTAAGAATGAGTATTTCAGATGTATTGTGTGGCTGTAATGGACAGTGTAAATGTTGTAGGACTGATGGATAAGGTTGATTGATATGTGCGTGTGGGGAAAAAGGGGGGCAGGGGAACGGGGGGAAGGGGTTGGGGGTTGGAAAAGGGGGAAAAAAGTGGGGAAGGAGGGAGAATGTCTGGAATTCTTTAACCCCTCGGAGTCGGCGGCTGCCGACCCCTTGAAGGGGTTTTACATGCCAGAAGGCGGGGCTTAAGGTCACATGATCGGAAATCTCTCAATCTCATGAAGCAATCAGGAGTTTTACATCAGGCGCCAGTAACTGTGTCAGGAGTGCGCAAGGCGCGCACTCCCAGGAAAAGGCTGTTTGCACTATGGCATGCAAATATGCGGCCTCTTGGCACCAAGGCCCAGCCGCCGAGAGGCAGCATATTTGCATGGGGCTGGCGCCAAGGAGTTTATACACTACAGACTGTGTAAGTGAGAAGCAGCCTGCAGGTGGTGTATTTAGGGATTCCATTCTTGCAAGAGGGATTCTCAGATCATGTAACATAAGCACATCTTCAGTTTCTGGATGAAATGCAGGTAGAATGTGCTTCATATACAAATAGTAAATGTTTTCTATCATAAAAGATGCATATTTTTAGACCTCTGTGAACAACTATACAACTCTGGAGTCAGTAGATGATTCTGTTTGCAAATGTATTCATTTGATTTGTATTATGACCTGTTTCAACTCTGGTCAGGATGTCTCCTCTACCTTTTGTTGTATACAGATTTGCTGTGTTACTGTCCAACTCAGTTCTGTAATTTTACAGAATCCAAAGCAAAGAAATAAGAATAAAGTATAATTATATTTATTCAGCAGTTTATAATCTGAATTCTTTGGAAAGCAGACAGAGCCTAAACAATGAGCTGGCATACATGTATAAACGAAAAAAAGGGGAGAAAAGTGCTACTACCTAAGTGTAGTGTTTATTAAAGCATTTTAAATAAAAAAAAACAATACTTATTCACCTACATGTTTGTTGTATATCAATAAGTAATCAATGCATATCAATAAGTCTCCAGCAGGTGGTGACATTCCAGGTGATCAATAGTGAGCAAGCACCTCTGGGTGGATGTGATGTAAGGTTCCACTGTCCCCAAGTCTTAGAGTATTTGTTGCGTTTATGTTGGGCTGAGAGCACCAAGTCTTCTAGCTTGTTTATGTCCTCCATTTTTCAAAGCCAATGAGCGATAGTTGGAGGTAATTGCTTTTTCCACTGCAGGGGGATACAGGACTTGGTCGCGTTTTACAGGTGGCGCACAATAGAATTCTTATATAGTTTTGCTGGCATGGTGTAAGGCAGGTCAATCAGGAATCTCAAACTCTGTAAGATTTTCTGTAATTCTTCTGACTTCACACCAAAAGTGTGTCAGTTTGGGGTAAGACCAAAGAATATGAAGCAATGTACCATTTCTCTCCCGGCAACTCCAAAAGGGATTGGATGTGGTGGGGAAACGTTTGTGTAATATCTGTAGAGGGAGATACCATCTAGTCATAATTTTAAAGTTGGTTTCTTGGATCTTAGTGCAAATTGAAGATGTGAGAGAAAATCTGATAATGTGTTGTCGTTGGGCAGTCATAAATGTACAATTTAGCTCTTTTTCCCCATTTCACCATCCACGGTAGGTATGGTGGGTCCTGGGGGATGTTCAATAAGCTATGCATTTTAGGTAGGACTTGATGGACAGTGCCACCGCCCGAACAGTATTGGTTAAGGTATTTTTTTTTTTGCTTTCAATATGTTTATTGGTATTTTACAAAGAAAAATACAGCTAGGTAGCAGTGATCAAACATCAAAATAAATAAAAACATAGAAAGAAGGTATAATCTACATAATATTCTCGCACAACTAACCGTACAAAAAAAAAAAAAAAAAGGAATAAATACATTTAAAACTTTAAACTTTGGATCTCCGAGAATGAATAGGAATTATTAAAACAATCCAAAAAGTGGTCAGATTAACTTTATACATGGAAGTATGACATTTTCCTAGGCTTGCTATAGTAATGGTACTCAAATGCATGCTAGTGAGCTTTATCCAAAGTGTAAAAACATCTTTAGATTTTAGCCAGATTATTTCAGATAACAACAATGAAAATGTTTATTTTTGACTGTTCTTGTGAAACTGTGATTTGTGCTTGCAAATTCTGTTGTGACAAAGAAATGGAAGCGGGTTAGCAGGTAAGCACAAACTGCTGTTAGGAATAATATGGCCTAATGTTGTAGCCTGTCAATTTGTATACAAGTAAACATCCTCCAGTGCAATGGTTTTATCTGTTAGGGCTGTGCTTGTATTATGTATATTTTAAAAGCCACTTATTTAAATGGGAGAGAGAATGCGTTAGCATTGTGTTCACGTTGCATTCAGGCTTTTACAACAGTGATTGCAGTTAGTTGTTTTACCCTGGAAAAAAAAAAAAAAGACAGTTGTCCAAATTAAGTTTCCTTGTTGCTATTCAGTACAATAAACACACAAACAAACACACAGGTAGTATCTATACTGGTCTTACAGTCTTGTGGAGACCTGTGTGGACACTTTCACTCCCCTTCAGTCCAGGCCATTTTTCAGCTCTCAGCGCTGTCACGCGTTGAATGACAACTACTCAGTCATGCAACACTACCCAAATAGGATTTGTATCATTGTTTTAAGAGAGATGGAGCTTTCTTTTAGTGATATTTATTCACCATTTTTTTTTTTTGCTATATAAAAAGATAGGAGCAGCACCAATACATCCACCCGCATTGGCACTACTCCCATCTAGCCATTTATATACATTGGTTGGACAGAGAGCAGTTAAAACAGATGTTAAAGGGGGCTCCACCTAAAAAGGGAAGCTCTGCTTGTTTGCTCCCCCCCCCACTGCCACATTTGGCACTTTTTTGGGGGGAGGGGAAAGCAGGTACCTGGTGTTGACGGGTACCAGTTTCCACTACTGGCTCAGATTGCCGTGTCAAACTGAGCCGGAAGCTAAAAGGTAGTATTTTGATGCTTTTTTTCTCATGTCTACCAAGTACCTTTTGATTTCAGGGGTGACAGAGTGCATAACAATATTCCAACAATATATCGGCTTTGCATGTCCTGCCCCAAACATTGCCTATGGTGTTGTGTTTGTGTGCATGTCTAAATCTCTTCCTTAGTGTGTTATAGATCAGCATGTGTTAAAGCTGCCCTATACTCAAATATTAACTGAAGTAGTATCAAATGTTCCAATTTTTTTAATGCTGCATGCTAAGCTTTCCTACTACCTAATGTGCAGGATATATGGCCAAAAAACAATTACAGTTGCTCCTGTTAACTGCGCCCCACTCCAGGATCCATCAAGCAGCTGCCCTAAACTTCCTGCCAGGGAGAGCACGTGCGGAGTCTCTTGGTTGTAAGTTACAATGTAGCAGCAACCACTAGGTTCTTTTTACCTAGCTCCCATGATGCAGTGGGATTTAGTTTTCTTTCCTGCCCTGTTAACTGTTACACACATGCAATTTTGAGAGCGTCAGAAAATGGCATGCATCTTTGCTGCTCTCTGGCTTTTAAAGAGGTGCAGTTATTCAAGTTTTGTTTAAGATGAGAAGAAAAAAAGCCTTCTGCTTAGATCTCACATTCTTCTAAGCAATGCTGGTGTTCTGTAATGGGTCATTTAAATGGCTTCCACAGAATGTATAGAATTTATATTCACTAAACGGAACACTGCGGAATAGCTTCTAGATAAAGAAGTACTCAAACGAAATGGCTTGTACAAGGCAGAAGAGAAACAATGTATATCTGGAGTATAATATAGTGGCTCCCATTGTTTGGTCTCTGAGATGAGACGTGTAGAAAGCAGCTGACTTTGTCAAGAGGAGGACTGTGAAGACATGATACCAGGGGAGCTGAGCAAGTGAGGATCATTGTAACCAGGGGAGATAAGAAGAAGGATCAAAGCATCAAGGCAAGGAGGGGGAGTTAAGAGTGCCGTGCCCCGGGCAACCCCAGGAGAGCTGGCTGGTAATGGAGTAGCCCAAGGGAGCCCACGAAAGAACACTGAATCAGCTGTTATATGCAGGGGTAGGATAGTAAGCAGGAGTGGGGAAATAAATGAACAATACAATATGTCCTGTGATGCCTTGTGAAATACAGCAAGGGCAGAATGTGAATTTTCTATCTGGTTAGACCAGCTGTAAAGGCCACCATGTAAACAAATAATTCAGCCTTTAAAACATGATTTATATGACTGTGCAAAAACCGTTTGTGTGTCTTGTTGTCACTACTTATCTTTGGTGGTAGGGGACAGACTCTAACAACGTTGTAAGAACATTCTGATCACTCTTTCTATCTAAAATCGATTGGCTGGTGAGTGTCTTCTCAATCCATGGATGTGAGATCACAACAGTTGTTTCACATCTATGACCAGCTTTAGACTAAGTAAATGTTAATGCCCATTTTCAAGGACATTCATCAAAACCTTAGTCTGGTAAAATGTTTTTTTTTTTCCCAATTAACTTCACTAATCCATGTCAAAGCTGATGCAGAAAGATTGTGTACATACGGCTTTTACCCCTCTATTCCCATGCACTTTTAAAGATGAACTCCAGGCAGATATTAAAACATCAACAAACTCAGTAATTTGTTCATCAAAAAAAATATGCAAATAGTGTAAGTACCTAAATGTGACTTTGCATCAGCCTCTCTCATATTCCCCTGTACAGCAACTTAGACACAAAAAATACCAGCACAATCTAGAGTCCTACAAGCTACAGAATAAACTTCCCACAGATTGTAGGAAGGGGACTTTTTCCTCTATTCCAGGGATCCTCAAACTACGGCCCTCCAGCTGTTGCGGAACTACACATCCCATGAGGCATTGTAAAACTCTGACATTCCCAGACATGACTAGGCATGATGGAAATTGTAGTTCCTGAACAACTGGAGGGCCATAGTTTGAAGACCCCTGCTCTATTCTTTAAACACAACACATATAACTAAACCCAAATGGATACAAGCTCCACCTTCCCTTTTATATTCAAATACATATACAATATCTCACAAAAGTGAGCACACCCCTCACATTTTAGTAAATAATTTATTATATAATTTCATGTAATAACACTGAAGAAAATACACTTTGCTACAATGTAAAGTAGTGAGTGTACAGCTTGAATAACAGTGTAAATTTGCTGTCCCCTCAAAATAACTGAACAGCCATTAATGTCTAAACTGTTGGAATCAAATAGAGTACACCCCTAAGTAAAAAAGTCCAAATTGGGCCCAAAGTGTAGCTCCCCAGTGCCAGCACTCATGCAGCCCTAGACCATGACACTCCCACCTCCATGCTTGACTGTAGGCAAGACACACTTGTCTTTGTACTCCTCACCTGGTTGCCGCCACACACGTTTGACATCATCTGAACCAAATAAGTTTATCTTGGTCTCATCAGACCACAGGACATGGTTCTAGTAATCCATGCCCTTAGCCTGTTGTCTTCAGCAAACTGTTTATGGGCTTTCTTGTGCATCATCTTTAGAAGAGGCTTCCTTCTGGGAGGACAGCCATGCATACCAATTTGATGCAGTGTGCGGCGTATGGTCTGAGCACTGACAGGCTGACCCCCTCACCCATTCAACCTCTGCAGCTATGCTGGCAGCACTCATAGGTCTATTTCCTCTGGATATGACGCTGAGCGCATGCACTCAACTTCTTTGGTCAACCATGGCGAGGCTGTTCTAAGTGGAACCTGTCCTGTTAAACCGCTGTATGGTCTTGGCCATCATGCTGCAGCTCACTTTCAGTGTCTTGGTTATCTTCTTATAGCCTAGCCCATCTTTATGTAGAGCAACGCTTTTTTTCAGATCCTCAGAGAGTTCTTTGCCATGAGGTGCCATGTTGAACTTCCAGTGACCAGTAAGAGAGAAAGTGAGAGCGATAGCACCAAATTTACCACGCCTGCTCCCCATTCACACCTGAGACCTTGTAACACTAACGAGTCACATGACACCGGGGAGGGAAAATGGCTAATTGGGCCTAATTTTAACATTTTAACTTAGGGGTGTACTCACTTTTGTTGCCAGCAGTTTAGACATTAATGGCTGTTTGTAGAGTTATTTTGAGGGAACAGCAAATTTACATTTACCCAAGCTGTACACTCACTACTTTACATTGTAGCAAAGTGTCATTTTTTAATAAAATATTTACAAAAATGTGAGAATTGTACTCACTTTTGTGAGATGCTGTAGGATTCTATTGATCTGTATGCATCATCAGCTTAATTGACCATATATCTGCAGGAAAATAGATGGTAAATATTGTGCGATCAGTCCCATTAGCATGTAAAAATCACCATCTTTAATTAAAATTGAATAAAAATTCCACATTAATGTAAATGACAAGACATACAAACATATTCTAGCTACTCTGCTCCCTGTTGAACCTGTCTTATGTATACACATGTATCTACACGTAATATTATATTTAGCGTTCTATACAATTATTTTCCAAACATATAGTAGACAGGTAAACCCCCAATAGCCATTGAAGTATGTAAAAGTTCATTCCTTGGGCACCGTGGTTCCCAAGGTTCTTCTCTAGTCATATACTTTCAGCAGTTTGTTATTGGGGTTTTGTGTGTTGGCTTCTTTAAAGCTGTATCCGGAGGGTTGCTGTTTGAGGATTTATTGGTGCCTCTGAGGATTAGGTGTAGAAACAAAGATTAGTAATTCTGTACCTTTAAATCCAGGATCAGTGTGATTGGGGCTGCATTTTGCCAACACTCGTGGTCCAGAGGAGGTATTTAGACACAGATGCATCCTCATGATGGCCTCTGAAGCAGCCGGGACGCCCGGCAAAACCGGTCAGGCTCAGAACCTTGCCTTACTACTCGCTCCCTTGAATGTCACTACACCAAATATACTGTATACTTTACCAGTGGAAGCCGTTTGAAGGAATGGCTGCTAGAGAGGTCTTTGAACGATAAGTACCCTTTTTTGATTCCATGGAGGTTCTGCTGAATTTGTGAAAGTCCCAGTGTTGGCAAAAAGATTGCATTATGGCATGTATCACAAAGTAACACGCTCTTTACAAAGAGGACTATTGTGTGATCAGGGTCATTGATATAC
Organism: Pelophylax lessonae; assembly: GCF_965119305.1. Lineage (NCBI taxonomy): Eukaryota > Metazoa > Chordata > Amphibia > Anura > Ranidae > Pelophylax > Pelophylax lessonae. The sequence goes on from NC_138776.1 coordinate 69,394,988, forward strand.
CATATAACCGAAGTGCATATTATGCTACATATTTACCTTTGGAAGATAATATAAGTGAGATACTCTCTTTGAGTCGGGTGCGTTTATGTGTATATCATTGGGACTACTTACCTGATATGCACTAGTGCAAAGGAGATGAAGATCCTATCATATATTGTTTAACTTTGAAAAGGACACATCTGTGTCTAAATATCTCCTCTAGACCACGAATGTTTAGAAAACTTCATCCCAAGAAAAAGGGTTTGTTGTATGGGCGCTTCCATGGAATACAGCAGGCTTTAGATGAGACACTGCACTTCGGCAGCACTGGAGAGGAGAAGCTGCTCTGAAAGTGATAAAGATAAAAAGACAAGGCGCCTCTAAGTGCAGTAGGCTCTGAGTATTTATTAGGTTAAAAGTATAAAAGCACTCATTTGGTAAATATGACATGGGCATAGCAAAGATCTGTCTGGAGTCTTCCTATCCGCTGTGCTGAGTGGTTGCAATGGGGACATCCGGTGATCCGCTTCCTGTAGATGCGTCCTTTCGCCTGTGTCTCAGCCTGGTCGGCATGAGATTTCCTGAAGGCAGGGTGTGGACGCAGCGGCTGGTGTCCAATAGAGCGGGTGGTGGGAGGTTACATGTTTCCGAGCTCAGCTCCTTCGTCAGACCTCCACCCGCTGGAGGTAAAAGGACATTTATATAGGCAACTGAAATCGTTATTAAATGGGACAGGTGCATTCAGGCAGAAGATAATTGGATAGTTAATTGATACCAGCATGTGCATACCCTGAAAGCTGGTAACCATTGCACAATTATCGTACATGTGAATACTGCATTACCATGTTAAAAATATTTTAAAAAATGTATAAAAAATATATATTAAAACATACACACATACATATACATGTAAATAAAAAAATATAAATAAAAAAACAAAAAAAATAAATCAATAAATAAACGCACATCCAGCACGAAATAATATTCAAAGAGACCCAAAAAGATATTCTGTAATAGCGTATTCAATTCTAATTCCTCATTTATGCCCCCAGGTGACAAAACGTCAAGGGCATAAATCCAGTAGGTTTCTCTGCGACATAAACGCACAAACCTCTCTGCTTCAGAAAAGGTGGGTGGAATGGACTCTATGACCCATACTTTTAGGCCAGCACTAGATTTATTGTGGTGTTTTGTGAAGTGTCGAGGTACACTGTCGTTGTCTTTACCGGCCTGAATTGCTCGGCGATGTTCTCCAAAGCATTGTCTTAACGGCCGTATAGTGCGGCCTACATAATGTAGGCCGCAGGGACAGGATAGACAGTAAACCACATGTTCTGTGGAACAAGTGTAAAATTCTTTAATGGGGTAAATTTTACCCTTGACGGAAAACTCTTTTTGTCCATGTTGGACGAAACTACAAGTGAGGCACAGAGGTTTTTTGCACTGATACATTCCAATAATGGAGAAGAATGTTAATGAGGGGGATGTATGTTTTCTGGAACGAAGCTTACTCAGGGCTATCTGACTCTTAATATTTGGGGCTTTTCTATATGAAAACCTGGGTTGATTGGATATGCAGTTAGCTAGGTGAGGGTCCTGTTGAAGTATTGACCAATGTTTGCGCATAATATGTTCCATGCGTTTGTATTGGCTATGGAACTGGGTTGTAAAACGTATGATGTTTCCCTGACTGTTGGTTTTTATAGACTTCCTCGGATCGGGGGTGTCGTACAAAGCACAGGCCTCCTCTACCAAAGACGCTGGGTAGTCTTTATCTGAAAACTTCTTCGTGCTGACGTCACCTCCACGAAGCGTCCAGGAAGTGCGGGCGAGCGGAGCCGTCCGGCCGGCGGCTGCTACAATTTCTTTGGCGTTCTCATTCATCTCTGTTTGTAAGTGTTACTCTTTTATACAATAAATTTTTGTGGGATTTTATGCTATGGCGTCCCCTTCTCTATTTTATGGCTGATATCTTCCCACAACATCCTGAGCAATAGAGGCTGTATGAGAAGTTCTGTACAGCGACCATACACATCAGTTTACTACCATCCTTGCTGTGTCTTTTACCCCTATCTGGTAAGGGTAATTTGTGTTGCCTTTGACTACATACTGTTTGCATGGTTAGGATCCCCTGCGGATTTACATGAGTTTTTCAGATTTCTCTCTGGTAAGCTGCTTTCCTATCGGGTGAGGTGCTCGGACCCTTTATTTATACTGCCAATTTTTCTTTCTTTTGGTAAGAAGTACCCTGGAGGTCTGTTTTGGTGGTGGAATTCTTTCCTAATTCACCTGCACAATTTCACTCTCATATAAGCTCTTTATCACTTTGAGTTTGGGTGATTTTATATTTATTGAGAGTTTTTCAGCATTTGTTGTCTGGTTTCACGCTATGGCGATATATATTTTTTTACTTCACATACAACCATCGCATTGAGGGCATCGGTGTTGAGGCTGTGAAGTCTGCTGTGTCCAAGTCCTTTGGAATCATCTGGATTCGATTGATATCTTTTGGCACGCAATTTATCTGCTTCTGGTAATCGCTTCATCTACACGGTTACCCTCAATTACGTTGTCAATTTCTGGATTTTTATATGGACTTTTGATGGGACTTAATTATTTATTCAAATTTTTCACCATTTTTTTCATTGTTTGGCAGATTTCATTTTATGTTTAATCATTTTTTAGCGCAACTTATATATATTATTGTTTTTTTGGGGTGGCGGTCACACTTGAAGTTGCTGCTTCACATTTGGATTAGTGCAGTTGTTTACCACTTTTTTATAAAACACAGTGGACCAACACCAGGAGATGATATGGCTTGTCACCTTAGGATAGGATATTTTTTACCTACATCACTGTAATAATTTCACTGGTCCCTGAAAAAGTGTCAGGTGTCCGATTTGTTTACCACAATATCGCAGTCCTGCTATAAGTTGCTAACTGCCGCCATTACTAGTTTAAAAAAAAATACATTAAAAAATATATATAAAATATCCCATAGTTTGTAGACGCTTCAACTTTTGCGCTAACCAATCAGTATACGCTTATTGTTTTTTTTTTTTACCAAAAATAAGTAGCAGAATACATATTGACCTAAATTGATGAAGAAATTCGATTTTTTACATTTTGTTATTGGATGTGTTTTAGACCAGAAAGTTAAAAAAAAAAAAAATGTTTTTTTTTTTCAACATATTCAGTCGTTCTTTGTTTATAGTGCAAACATAAAAAGTATAATGTACACAATTTAAAATTCCTTTTTTTTTTTGTTTGTTTTGCACAATATACATACTTTTATACTTTTTGACACATATGCAAATTTGAGGGATAAGCCCCTCCTTAAGAATTTTTTGGGGAGAGTTTTTTTTTTTTTTTGTTTGTTTTGCACAATATACATACTTTTATACTTTTTGACACATATGCAAATTTGAGGGATAAGCCCCTCCTTAAGAATTTTTTGGGGAGAGTTTTTTTTTTTTTTTTTGGTTGTTTTGCACAATATACATACTTTTATACTTTTTGACACATATGCAAATTTGAGGGATAAGCCCCTCCTTAAGAATTTTTTGGGGAGAGTTTTTTTTTTTTTTTTCCCTTTCATGGGGCGAGAATAGAATATAGATCTTTAAAATCTACAATGAAATGTCACGGGTTGGCTACTCTGCCCCTTCCCCCTTCTCCTTAGATGATCTTTGAAAGATATGAGAAGGTGGGGAAGGAAAGAGAAGGAAAAAAAAGAGAAAAAAATAGATATTGGTATACATAAATAAGGATAAAGTATGGAATAATTAAGTGATTAGATAGAATCCTATATAAATATATAATGTGTTATGGCCTCCCTCTTTTCCCCTCCTCCTCTCCCCTTCCCGCTTTTGGCTTGTCCTTTACCTCTCACTCCCCCTTTGTTTTTTTTTGTTTTTTATTGGGCCCTTTCCCCAGGCGTCCCTTCCTTTTTCTCGCCTCCCCCTTTCCCTCTCCCTGCCCCCTTTTGTTTGCCTAAGTTTATTATATGGAAGGAGGGAGGAGAGGGGGGAGGTGATTGGGCTTCTTTAGTCGTTATACAAAATTGGGGGGAGGAACGGACCCATTTAATAACATGCAGGGGTGAGGGGGAACAGGAGCCCCCCTTTCTCTTCTCTTTTCAGATTTCTAACATTAGTCTCCTTTTTTTCTTTTTTTTTTCTGTAGAACTATTATGAAGAGAGTTAATCTGTTATATGTGGAGAATAGGAGAGTTCTAAATTGTTATTTAATAAGAGAGGGAAGGCATATCTAGATATCAAGGCTCCGGAGTGGGGGGGGGGGGAGAGGGAGAGGGTAGTAGGAAATAGGAAATTCAAAGCATTTAAACAGGGAAGGGAGGGAGGAGTGAGGAAATTTGTGGCTGCCCCGGGCACTTACCCCTAGGAAATTAAGAACACACTGTGGCGGTAAAACGCTGTGTGTTAGGAGGATTTATAATCCGACCTGTGGAACCCAACCAGGGTGGGCATTGAACTCCCCCTGGAGGGGGGGCTCCACAGGGAAAGGGAAAGGAGTGAAAGAGAGAAGGAAGGAAGTGTGTGGAGTGAGTGAGAGGGTGAGACTGGGTGGTAAAGAGTGAGTGAGTGAGTTTTTTGTGGAGGGAGTGGTTTCTTTTCTCCCCTTTTTTTTTTTTTTTTTTTGGACTCTCCCCCCCCTGCCCACTCAATATCTGCTTGAGGTAATCAGACAATCTAGCGTAGCCCCATTATGGAAAATATAAAAATAGTCTCCATAAATGTAAAAGGTTTAAATACTCCAGAAAAAAGAAGGATATTACTAGCAGAGCTCAAGCGTGTGAAGGCAAACATAGCGCTAATACAAGAAACGCATTTTAAAACGGACAGGCTACCATATCTGCAAAATAATGCTTACCCATTTATATATCATGCAACATATACACAGTCGAAGTCTAGAGGGGTATCGATACTAATTGATAGTAAAATACCATGGCAGTTTGAGGAAAAAATATGTGATGACAATGGGAGATTTCTCTTCTTAAAAGGAAAAGTGGGGGAAGCCCGGATGACGATAGCAACCCTCTATGCTCCTAATAAACAACAGGATAAGTTTATAACTAAAACATTAAACACGCTTAGAGATTTCTCTCAGGGACAACTGATACTAGGCGGGGACTTTAATATGCCACTGTCTTCCTCGATGGATGTATCCAGAACTAAAATAGTGTCCTCTGAGAGGATAGGTAAACGGATAATAAGGACGTTACATAAGGAGCAATTGATAGATGTGTGGAGACTCCAGCACCCGACTGAAAAAGAATTTACATTTTATTCACACCCACATGGAAGCTATTCGAGATTGGACTTTTTTTTGGTACCTCATGCTTATCTGCAGGCGGACATTTATACAGGCATAGATAGCATTTCGTGGTCAGACAACGCAATGATCACTATGATATATAGTGCCTCCTCAGCCGAGTCCAGAAAACAAAGATTCTGGAAACTTAATGATAGCTTGCGTCAGAGAGAGGAAGTAAAAACGGAAGTACAGAAGGAGCTTAAGGACTATTTTAAAAGTAATGACCAACCAGGGTGCACCATTGGCTTACTATGGGAAGCACACAAGACAGTAATAAGAGGAATACTAATTAAGCATGGGGCGAGAATAAATAGGGAAAGGAATAAACAGTTGCAAATACTATTGGACAAACTTAGAGTATTAGAAACAGAACATAAAAAAAAAAAGGCAAACGCAATATTAGGGGAGCTGAGCATAGTAAGAAAACAAATATCAGATATATTACAATACAGAGCGAAGGCTGCGATACAAATATCAAGGAAGACAGCTTATGAGTCAGGGAACAAGTGTGGGAAGATCTTGGCAAGATCTATCCAAAGTCAAAAAGTAAGATCATATATCCCACAGATTGTATCGCCAGAGGGAATTAAAAAGGTAATACCAGAACAAATAACGGAAGAATTTAAGAACTTTTATGCTAAGCTCTATAATCTACCAGAAATAGGCAAAACGCAAAAGGAAAGGGAAGAGTACTTAGTTAAATCTGGGTTACCGAAACTTACAGAAGAAGAGAGAGAAGATTTAGAGAGCCATATTTCAAGGGAGGAAATAGAACAGACTATAAAGAAGATGAAAAAGGGTAAGGCTCCAGGCCCAGATGGTTTGACACCACAGTACTTCCTTGTATTGGCCCCCATATTGGGACCATACATGGAAAGACTGTTCAATCAGAGAGGGGTGGAGGGGGCACTATCAAGAGACACGCTAACGGCATATTTAACATTGATACTAAAAGAGGGAAAAGACCCAGCGAACTGCGGTAGCTATAGGCCTATTTCACTCCTAAATACGGATTTAAAAATCTATACAAAAATCCTAGCAACCAGATTGGCAAAGGTAATGGCAAAAATAATACATTTTGACCAGGTGAGATTCATGGCATCGAGAGAAGCCAGAGATAGTACCACTAGAGTTCTAAACCTGATACATATAGCTACCAAGTCAGGTACCCCGTGTGTTATACTGAGCACCGACGCAGAAAAGGCTTTTGACAGAGTCGAGTGGGCCTTTATGCAGTCGGTGCTCAGACACATAGGAGTAGGGGAAGTGATGCGAGAAAGGATAGCTAGAGTATACTCCAATCCAACAGCAAGGGTAAAGGCAAATGGGACATTATCAGAACCTTTTAGTATTAAAAATGGTACAAGGCAGGGGTGCCCGCTATCCCCCCTGCTCTTTGCATTAATATTAGAACCATTTCTGAATAAGATTCGACTAAACCCAGATATAAAAGGCATCAAGGTAGGGAAAGAACAATACAAGACTGCAGCATATGCGGACGATTTATTGTTCACATTAACAGAACCAGAAATTTCTATACCGGTACTTTTGGAAGAATTTAAACAGTATGGCGAATTATCAAATTTCAAAATAAACTATGGGAAGTCTGAAGCGCTAGGTATAGGAATAGCAGACGTAAAAAAAGCTAGATTAAAGAGCAATTTTAAATTCGCATGGGTAGATAAGGCAGTAAAATATCTAGGAACTCATATAACTGCAGATCTGGCCCAGTTATGTGAACTAAATTTAATCCCCCTAATGGAAGAAACAAAAAAAACATTGGAGCAATAGAGAGGGGGCCTTCAATCTTGGTTTGGTAGAGCAAATTTAATAAAAATGAACATCCTACCAAAATACCTATACATAATGAGGGCTCTTCCAATTAAAATACCAAATAGTTTCTTCAAAATAATAAATGGAGTGTTTGGTAGATATATATGGGCCGGTAAAAAACCACGTATAGCCCGTAACAGTCTGACATTACCAAAAAATATGGGGGGGTTAGCAGTGCCTGACCTCCGCAGATATTACCACGCGATTCATTTGAACCGAATATTAGATTGGTGGCATCAGGTAGATGCAAAAAGATGGGTTCAATTAGAGCAAGCGCAGACATCGGTAGTATTAAAAAGGGCGATTTGGTGTTATAAGACACTCCCTAAAACCCTGAGGACACATCCCTTAATAGGAAATACGCTAAAAATAGGTTACCAGCAGTCCCTGAGACAATGTCTCACCACAGCAGAATCCCCACTGTATCCGATATTGGGGAACCCAGAGTTTGTACCTGGACTAAACATTCAACATTTTAAAAAAATAAGGGAAACAGGACAAGATGATGTTAAATCATACATAAATCAGCGGAGGTGGCCCTCAATATCTAAGTTAATGGAGAAGGAAGGACCATATGGTCTTTGCCTATGGGAAGCTCTTCAACTTCGACATTTTTTTGAAACTCTACCAGCCCCGGAAAAATTTGAGAGGCCTTAAACATCTTTTGAAAAGCTATGTGTGAAAACAGGAGGAATAGAAAGACCCCTATCTTTACTATATAAAATGATGAATACACCTGTAAATCAACCAAGATTAGGGTGGCTAGAAAAGTGGAAACAAGAACTAAACATAGAAATAACAGAGATCCAAAGACAGAGAATGTTTAGGGCAATATTTAGACCAACAAAATGTACTAAAATTCAAGAAATAAATTACAAGATCCTAACTAGGTGGTATAACACACCAGACAAGTTACATAAATGGTACACGCAGGAATCGGACAGGTGTTGGAGGTGTGAAGAAGGAGAAGGTACATTGTTTCACATATTTTGGACCTGCCCGGAGATAAAAACATATTGGACAGAGATAGGACAAATAGTACATAAAGTAACAGGGTATAAAATCGAGGAAGATGCGGCTTATTGTCTATTGCATATATCGGAAGGGCCAGTAGGGAAATATGAAAAAACAGTTTTGCCTCACATAATGAACGCTGCAAGAGCGTGTATACCATCATTTTGGAGAAAAAGACAAGCTCCGTCGGTATCTGATTGGGTTAGAAAGCTAGAATATATCAATAAAATGGAAGATTTAGTGCTTTCGGCACAAAATAAACAGGATCAATATAAAATGATATGGAGAAATTGGAACCTGCTTATGAGCTCAGAGGAGGGGAGGCAAATGTGTAGGTCTCCACCTCAGAATGAGGAAATTATATACTAGACTTGGAGGAGAGGAGGTAGAGGGAAAGGGGGGAGTCCCCATCCCTTCCCCCCCCCTTTTTTTTTTTTTGTTGATGGGGAATGACAGTGGAGTATGTTGGAGGAGAAGAATGGGATTGAATGTGGAGTGCTAAAATGAGAGGGGGGGAGGGGGGAAGGGGATTTAGAGGAAAAGGAGAAAAGGGAAGATATGGTGAAGAAGATAAGGGGATGATAGATGAATTTAGGACCTAAGTAGTAATGGAGACAAGAATATAAAGAAGGAAGTTAAGGATAAAATGAATAGGAGTAAAAAGGAGACTTGCTGACTTGATATTGCCTTGCTCCTGGGATAATGTTGGTTAGGTGATAGATTGAAACTTACAGAGGAGTAGAATAGTCCTCTGAGAAAAGCCTAAAGTATATGATGACCTGTTAGATGACCAGCCTTGTCCTATGTAATATAATGTACATGTATTGATTTCCCTTGAAAATAAAATAAAGAGATAGAAAAAAAAAAAAAAAGTATAATGTAAAGTATACGTAAAAATACCACCAAAAGAAAGCTCTATTTGTGGGGAAAAAAGAACATAGATTTTATTGATATACAGTGTTGCATAAGTGCGCAAATGTCAGCTTAAGTAACACTTTGCTGTATCCCCAAAAAAATTGCCTGGTCAGGAAGGGGGGTAAAACTTCCGGAGGTTAGTGTTACATATCCTTTAATCAGTTTGGTGAAATATAAGGTATGTAGAACAAAATATCTCCTCAGAAAAGATTCCACTTGAAATTGTTAGCTGATGTCACAGAAAGGGTGTTTGCGTGTTGACAGCAAATGATTCATTCTGAGCCCAGTAGATTACAGAAGTGCAAAATGTGGTCAGCCTGGCAACTGTTACAGTTGTGTGTAATTAGGTGTGATTCATCTATTTCTTTCATTCCGAATTAAGGACCAGCAATAAAAGCTGTAGTGTAACATGACACTTTCCCGATGCTTTCAACCTCAAAAGTAAATTTGTAAAATACATTTCTCTTTCGTTCATTGACGGACACAGCTCCTGATCTTCATAACCATTGGGTTATACTGCCCCCTACAGGAGTAGGACACTAGGCAGAAAATAAATCTGGCTTCTCCTATGGGCAGTTCCAGGGGGGTATACTCCCTCTCTCTGCTATAGGATCTCCGTTTTTTCTGCCTAGCCAGGAGGAGGAACCTAGTTCCTTGCTGGGATCTCTGGTCCTTGCAATTTTTTTATTTTTAGATAGAAATTTTTTCTCCTGTTTTTTTCCTGTGATATCCACAATCAACTGCCAGACTGGGCGAAGGGCTGGATAATCTAGATCCAGTGGTCACCTGGTCAAAAAGCGCGTTCAGACCTTATCTCCGCATTGGGTCGGCCGTGACAGCCCCACTGGACGAGGCTGGCCTGTGAGTTAAACTCCTTGTGAGGTCGCATATGACAGGTTCTCAGCCCAAGTCGCAGCATTACTCCTTACCGACAGCCCCCCCATTTCGATGGAGAGGGGTTCTGTCTGGAACGGTGCCCACCCTATTCCTGGTATGGTGAGTAGCTGTCCATCCTCTCCCCCTGGAGGGTTTTGGGGTGGACATCTGCCCCTCCTTTTGGACAGTCAGACCCCCTGGGGTTCCCCTCTCTCCGTCAGGCACCCCCTCTTTCATCTGTCCTCCATCCTACCCCCCCACTCCACTTATGCTGGGGCTGTGTGGGTGGTCTGGTCCACCTCCTGGGGTGGGGGGCAGGGTACAATACTGGTGATGGAGGCTGGGGGGGGTGCACCGGTACGGGCTGTACAGGTGGGGGATTGTACCTAGTGGGGGCTACTGCCAGGGCCCCTGTCCAGCCTGGCTCTGTCCTTTAGGCTTAAGGATCCCTGAAAGCCTCATGGTGCCACCATTTTGTTGTAGCCTATGTGTTTCTATGCACAGCGGCCATGTTTTAGTCCTGCGGCCATTTTGCGGTGGTTTGCCATTGAAATTAGCGGTGGCCATGACAGTGGAGCCCTGTGGGCGGCTATTTTGGAGGTGGGAGTCCCTCCTCATCACCTGCTGCCGACTCCTGGATCTTTTTACTTCCGGATCCCTGCGCGTGCATGCAGTGCAGATTATCCTGATGGCTGCAGGTGCCTGTTTCTGCTGGGTGGTTAGTCTGGTGTAGTTTTCTCCATTTCTGCTGAGGATCGTTTTGTGCCTAGCGACCGGGTGGTGCTGCCAGCATTGTGGGGGTTGTCCCTTGCAGTGTTTTACACCTTTTTTGTGGATCCCCCTGGTGGCTCATGGAGTCTTTTGGAGCACATCTCCCTACCTTATCCCCTATCTGAGGCTGCGGGGCCCTCTGGGTCCCAACCATCCATTGATGCACTGACAGCGGTCCTGGAGTCCTTTGTGTCTTGGGTGGAGATGGCTTTCGGGTGATGGGCTAGCAAAAAGCACGCCCCCGCCTTCCCCTGCCTCATCTGTCTCATCAGATCCTGAATCTGATTTGGCCATCGCGGACGTGGGTCACCCTGCTGGGTCTGCAACCACGCGCCCGGAATCCTCTGATAGTGTGGATGATTCCCCCACATCTGCAACCGCGCACGAAAAGGCGCTGGTGGACGCACTGATTGTATCTGTGCATGTGACCTTAACCACCTCAATACTGGGCACTTAAACCCCCTTCCTTCCCAGACCAATTTTCAGCTTTTAGCGCTGTTGCATTTTGAATGACAATTGCGCGGTCATGCAACACTGTACCTAAACCAAATTTATGTCATTTTTTCCCCACAAATAGAGCTTTCTTTTGGTGGTATTTGATCACCGCCAGGTTTTTTCTTTTTTGGTGCACAAATAAAAAAAGACCGAAAAGTTTGAAAAAAAAAAAAAGTTTTTTTGTTTAGGTTATAAAATTTTGTAAATAGATACGTTTTTTCCTGCACTGATGAGCACTGATGATGCCGCACTGACAGGCACTGATGAGGAGACACTGATGGGGTGGCACTGATGGGGTGGCACTGATGGGGTGGCACAGAGAAGCAGCACTGATGGGCACTGATAGGTAGCACTGATATGCAGCACTGATGGGCACTGATATGTGGCACTGATAGATAGCACTGATATGCAGCATTGGTGGGCACTGATAGGCAGCGCTGATGGGCACTGATAGGCAGCACTGATGGGCACTGATCGGCGGCACTGATGGGCAATGATAGGCGGCACTGATGGGTGGCACTGATGGGCGGCACTGATCGGCACTGATGGGGGGCACTGATGGGCACTGATAGGCAGCACTGGTGGGCAATAATGGGCACTGGTGGACGGCACTGATAGATGGCAATAACGGGCACTGGTGGGCAGCACTGATAGATGGCATTGGTGGGCAGCACTGATAGGGGGGCACCACTGGCAGGCTCTCTGAGCCCTGTTTGCCATCCCTGGTGGCCATGGTGGGCATCCCTGGTGGTCATGGGTGGGCATCCCTGGTGGCTCTAGTGGCATCCCCTCCCCCCAGGGCTGCACTGGTAATCAATCATCTGATTACCAGCACAGACCCCCCCTGTGATCAGTGAGTAATTAGAAATACTCACTGATCACCCCAGCTGCAGAATCGATCCTCTCCTTCTCACACTGACAGGATCTGTCAGGAGGAGAAGAGATCAAAGCCGTTACAACGGCTGTATTGACATTACATGACGGCTGTGATTGGTCACAACCGTCATGTGATCAGGAGGGCCAATCACAGGGCCCTCCTGCCGAGTCTTGTTGCTCTGTGTCCTAGGGACACAGGCACATCGAGATCGCGCCGCTGCGCGTGCCCGCGGCGGCGCGATCTCTCTCTCTCCTTCTGAAGGACGTTCCGGAACGTCCATTCAGAAGGACGAGACTCCCACCCGGCCGTATATGTATTATGGCCCGGGTGGGAGGTGGTTAATCATGGAGGATGCAGCTACGACGGAGGCGCAGGTTTCTTTTGTCTTTTGCAAGCCATCCAGAGCGGCAAAGGTGTTTCCTTTCCCCGCCTATTTTTTCAAAATTGTCGCAAAAAAATGGGGCTGACCAAATTATCCACTTAGAGTCCCTAAGAGATTTTCTAGGCGTTACCCCTATGAGGAGTCCCTTATTAAGAAGTGGACTGTTCTAGCCGTGGTGCACCCTCTGGTTTCCAGATTGAACCATGCTGCCATGATTCCGGTTGAAGAGTCCCAGGCCTTTAAGGATCTGGCTGACATTGCCCTGGTGTCACAAACTCTGACAGAGTGGGCTAAACTTTTATGCCGCTACCTGGAAGGAGAACAGCACCCCCCTGCTTTTGCTGAGCTGGAGGACCAGCTGGTCCAGGGGCTGCAGTTTGTCTGTAATGCCTCTTTGGATGCGGCCCAGCTCTCTATTTCGGCAGTGGTCCTTCAGCGTGTCTTTTGGCTCAAATGCTGGTCTGCGGACCAGACTTCTAAAAAGACCTTGACTGATCTACCATTTTAAGGAGATCGCCTGTTTGGAGCTACCCTGGATGACATCATTAAAGATCTCACAGGGAGGAAGAGTACCTTTCTTCCACAGGCTACTAAGAGCAAGGAACCTTGTCATAGACGCGGGCCCTCCTTCTTGGCTCAAAGGAAGTTTTTTTTTTGTCCCTCAGAGTGGACTAACAAGGGCTCGAAGCCTTTCAGGGCCTTCTCTGGCAGATCGAAATGAACCTGGTCTGGAAAGCCAAGAGCGGGCTTCTCCAGACCCAGGGACAAGGCTCCTTAAGCATGAAGATGCACCCTTACCTGCATCGGGGGTTGGGGGATGTTTTCACTGGTTTCCGGACCCGTGAACTTCCCTGGTACAAGACAAGTGGGTCCACAAAGTAATTTGGTCTGGGTACAAGGTCGAGTTTCGCTTTTTTTTTTTTACTCAAACCTGTTTACAGTTCCCAAGGCAAGGCGCATCCAATCCTGAACCTCAAGGAGCTGAACTGCTTTGTGCAGGTGCAGAAGCTCAGAATGGAGTACATTCGCACGGTGGTAGCATCCTTGCGTCAGGGGGATTTTCTTCCCTCTATCGACATCAAGGATGCTTACCTTCACACTCCGATATGTGCCGGTCACTAGCACTTCCTTGCAGTGGGAGAGGAGCACTATCTGTTTGTGGTGTTAGCCTTTGGTCTTGCCTCTGCTCCTTGGGTCTTCACAAAAGAGTTAGCACCGGTGCTAGCTTTGTTACGCCAATGGGGGATCGCGGTACTGGGCTACTTGGGCGACCTCCTTCTGCGAGTGGAGTCTCCTACTGCTCTGGTGGAAAATCGGGATCTCACCACACAAACTCTGCGGGAGTTTGGCTGCATTCTGAGTTTTCAGAAGTCTGCTCTTGTTCCGTCCACAACGCTGGACTATCTGGGTCTGACTCGGGACTCGGCCTTAGCCAGAGTGCTCCTTCCTCTGAACAAACTCCAGAAATAGCAGGCTGCAATTAGTTTACTGCTGTCTAGCAGATAGTCATCCCTTCGGACTTGCACGTTTGTACAGTTCCATAACAGGTCCCTGCAAAGGGAGATTCTGGCCAAATGGGACAAGACTCCACAGTCTCTAGACAATCAGATCCAGCTGGGAACGAAGGAGTTCCTGATATGGTGGCTTTGTTCTCTGTCACTTCGCCTGGGAAAATCCTTCCTCTCCTTGTATTGGACAGTGGCCACCACGGATGCCAGCCTGTCTGGCTGAGGAGGGGTCCTCGGCAAACATTCTTCTCAGGGGATCTGAACACTGGAAGAGTCCAGTCTACCGATCAGTGCCTTGGAACTCTGAGCAATCAGACTGTGTCTGGACCATTGGACAGATTGTCTTCAGGGATGCCCAGTGTGCATTCAGTTGGACAATGCCGCAGCCGTGTCTTATGTCAATCACCAAGGGGGCACAAGAAGTGTCCTGACGGCTCTGGAGATAGCTGGCATTCTAAGGTGGGCAGAAGGGTTCATTCTAGCACTCTCCGCCATACACATTCCCGGGGTGGAAAACTAGCAGGCGGAACACCTCAGTCAGCAGGTGTTGGACCAAGGGGAGTGGTCCCCCCATTTGGAGGTGTTTCATCAGTTGTGTCTCCAGTGGGGCACCCCCGAGGTGGATCTGTTGGCGTCTCGGCTCAATGGTGCAGAGGTTTGTTGCTTGGTCACGGGATTCTCTGGTGGACACAACAGATGTGCTGGTGGCCCTGTGGGGTCAGTATCCTCTAATTTATGCCTTCCCTCTTCTCAAGCTTCTGCCAAGGCTTCTACGAATAAGAGGAAGAAAGGATTCTGATCATCTTAGTAGCTCCGAACTGGCCTCGCCGGGCTTTTTACGCCGATCTGGTGTGGCTGATCGCCGACGTTCCTTGAAAGCTTCCTCTCAGGGAGGATGTGCTGTCTCAAGGACCAATCTTCGATCCTGCTTTAATGTCGCTGGCTTTGACGGCTTGGCTGTTGAACACCAGGTGCTGAAGGATAGAGGTTTATCTGAGTCAGTGATTCCTACGCTGTTAAAAGCTAGGAAATATACTTCTAGGAAGATCTACCATTGTACGTGGAAGATGTACATTGCATGGTGTGAGTCTTGAGGTTCATCCTCGCTTCTTCTCGGTGGCTCGGATCTTGACTTTTCTTGAACGGGAGGTCGAAGAGAAATTGGCCTTGAGTACCATCAAGGGTCAGGTGTCGGCTTTGGCGGTCTTCTTCTAATGACT
Organism: Pelophylax lessonae; assembly: GCF_965119305.1. Classification (NCBI taxonomy): domain Eukaryota; kingdom Metazoa; phylum Chordata; class Amphibia; order Anura; family Ranidae; genus Pelophylax; species Pelophylax lessonae. Next base: position 69,410,195 of record NC_138776.1, read on the forward strand.
CTTAGGCACATACTCCCTGGTGCGAACCTTTCTTCAGGGTGTCCGACATTTGGTTCCTCCAGTGCGGTCTCCGTTGCCGCCTTGGGACCTCAAATTGGTGCTTTCGGTCCTCTAAAAGCCTCCTTTTGAGAATCTTCGGGAGATTCCCTTGCTTACACTGTCTCAGAAGGTGGCTTTTTTGGTGGCTATTACCTCTGCGTGCAGGATGTTGGAACTGGCAGCGTTATCCTTTCGTTCACCTTACCTGGTGATTCACAGAGATAAGGTGGTTCTTCGCCCCTGTCCGTCGTTCCTCCCTAAAAGTTGTCTCGGATTTTCATTTGAATGAAGACATTGTGTTGCCTTCCCTGTGTCCTAGGCCTTAACATCCAAAGGAAATTGCCTTGCATGCCTTGAATGTGGTCCGGGCAATTAGGGTGTACCTGGCAGCTACGAAGTCTTTTAGCAAGTCAGACTCCCTATTTGTGCTTCCTCTGCGACCATTTCCTGGTGGATCAGACAGACAGGGATTCAGGCCTATTCTATCAAATTTTCCTCATTTCCCTGTTAAGGCGCACTCTACTCGGGCACTTAGTGCCTCCTGGGCCTTCTGTCATCAGGCGCCAGTGATGCAGGTTTGCAAGTCTGCTACCTTGTCGTCTGTGCACACTTTCACAAAGTTTTATAAGGAGGATGTGTTGGCATCTGCGGATGCTTCCTTCGGCCGCAAGGTTTTGCAGGCTGTTGTTTACAGGACTTGGTCCTCTTTGAGGATGTTTTAATTTTTTTCAGGCGAGCTCCAGTTGTTTTATGGTTGAGCTCCATGTGACCTTGGGTGGCTCTTTTTAGCCTTGGGAAGTATTATTTTTGTGCTGTTCCCACCCCTTATGTTTGACACTGCTTTGGGACATCCCACATAGTCCAGAAGATGAGGAGCTGTGTCTGTCAATGAGAGAAACATGGGATTTTTGACTTACCGTAAAATCCATTTTTCTGATGTTTATTGACGGACACAGCACCCACCCCTCTGTAGTGTTGTAATTCTTCTGACACTGCTTTTAACTAAACTGAGTATCTATAGTGGGGAGAGGGAGTATACCCCCTGGGACTGCCTATAGACGTAGCCAGATTTGTTTTCTGCCTAGTGTCCTACTCCTGTAGGGGGCAGTATAACCCAATGTTTTTGAAGATTAGGGGCTCAATGTTTTTGAAGATTAGGGGCTGTGTCCGTCAATGAACATCATAGGAATGGATTTTATGGTAAGTTAAAAATCCCATTTTTTGGAGGTAATAACTTAATTGGGGTTCTAAAACCCAACATTCAGAGCTGAAGTTACCAGAATTGCCGTACTAAGTTGCAGAGTTCCAGGTGTGGAATATTTCTTCTGCAGACACAATACGATTTAAAAAAAAAAAAAATGATATTTATAGAGAAGGGAACCCAAACTACTGTACACATTTTAAACTGCTAATGATGACAATTACTAGCAGGGAAATATTTGCAGACACCCTGCAATATGCAGTTTTTGTTACTACGCAGACATGTCTATACACCACTTTGACAGCTCAAAACACCGATAAGAAATCTGTCAGCACAGACACGGATCTTCTCAAGCGATGTTCACAGATTTTGACAAGACGAAGCAGTAGCCAGCGGATTTGCACTTTGCCGCAATAGCAGAAACACTTGAGTACAGACTGCTCCTAGCCACTTGTCAGAGATTCTATATCATAAGGTTATACCATCTGAATAGCTATATCGGTAAACGGTTATGTAGTTTTATCACACATAAATAACACCTGCTCTGGAGAGAGCATTCTATAGCTATGGAATAATCTGACCACATAAACTGAATATAATGTGTTTTACCTATAGCAGTCCAATAAATTCAGCAAAATCCAATGTTGTAAAAAAAAAAAAAGTTTAGTTCTAGATAGAAATTGTAATTAAAGCGGAATTCCATGTAAATTGGTGTAATACATACATGGAAGCTTTTTTTTATCTATCATAGGATTTGTATTTTTGTATACATGCATTATGTATACAATAACACTACATACAAGTATACATTATGTATCTTATCACATAGCACAGTCAGATAGATGATATCACTTACTGGAATACAGTGTTGTCCAATCCCCAACCCCAGCCTTCTGACTGGACAGTGAATGACCAGCAGAATGGTGAGATCATTCTTTGCTCACTGTTCTCTCACCTCCCAGCCTTTTCCTCTGAAATGTTAAATCCCAGAATGGTATTCTTCCTGGTCATTTGTCAGTGCAAGGCATTAGTTACATGGTCTGTGATGGCACAATAGATCTCAGTGAACAGACAAAAATAAACTGAGACAGCTTTATAACATTTTAAATGCAGAGTATTTGGTGCTGACACAGGCACTGGCAAAGTTTTCATGTACCTGCACCACTATACAGATTCTTAAAGCACCACTGAGGAAAGTCTTGTCAAAGATAGGGAAAGGCTATTTCTCATAAACAGAGAGAAGGAAAAAGTACCTCATTCTTGTAAGGTAGGCTTTTAAAATTTCAAGAGTTAATAGACAGGTTTCTAATAAGAATAGTAAACGTACAGTATATGCTCATTGATAAAACGGGCCAAGCCAAGCATAAAACCACTCTAGTACTACAGTCCCCATGTCCACAAAGCCTCTGATGAAGGAGCATGGCCCTATTGTCGCACACAGCCAGCCAGAATTGAAGGAATGTGATTGAGAGGGCCATAGCATTGTAGCTGTTTTACACCTGGCATGGTCTGGTTTTATCGGTGAGCATACAGTATGTGTTTGCTATCTTTTGTGAGTACTTATCTGTTTATATTTGAATTAATAAAAGTCTTCTTTACAAGGACGAGGCACTTTGTGCTTTTCTTTGTTTACAAGGTAACTTCAATCCCCTAAGACCCTTTAAAAGCAGACTTGCAGGCATTTTAAGTAAATATTTGCTTATTAAACCCTAAATCCCAAATTCAACACCAGTTCTGGTGTCAGTTGTCTGAGAAGTTCCTGTTGTGGCTATGGGACACAAAGTGAAGAGAAATCTCCTGAATTGGACACAGATGACAAAAAAAAAAAAAAAAAAAAAACTTACAGGACTAATAACTCTCTCCTGTTCTATTCAAAATAAAATCAAAAGCTTGGCTTTGGTTCTACTTATTTATTTATTTTTTTGTTTTTGTTTAATATCTGTTTATTGAAACTGAACATAGAAAAACAGATACAATGCAAGGATTGAGACGTGCAACATTGGAACATAGGAATCGAAAAAGAGGACATGTAAGCGAAACAAAAGGTATTGTCTAAGTTCCAAATACAGTGCCTTGCGAAAGTATTCGGCCCCCTTGAACTTTGCGAGCTTTTGCCACATTTCAGACTTCAAACATAAAGATATAAAACTGTAATTTTTTGTAAAGAATCAACAACAAGTGGGACACAATCATGAAGTGGAACGAAATTTATTGGATATTTCAAACTTTTTTTACAAATAAAAAACAGAAAAATTGGGCGTGCAAAATTATTCAGCCCCTTTACTTTCAGTGCAGCAAACTCTCTCCAGAAGTTCAGTGAGGATCTCTGAATGATCCAATGTTGACCTAAATGACTAATGACGATAAATAGAGATGTCCCAAACTATTCACCGGCGAACATCGCTTGTTCGCGTTCGCCGCGGCGGGCGAACATATGCAATGTTCGGTCCGCGCCCTATACATCATCATTGAGCAAACTTTGACCCTGTACCTCACAGTCAGCAGACACATTCCAGCCAATCAGCATACCCTCCCTCCCAGACCCTCCCAGCTGCAGAGTTAGTTAGAGCAGGGAGAGTGCTGCTGCTGAATTAATAGGGAAATCATTAGCTAGGCCAGTGTTCTGTGTCCACTCCTGCTGTAAGGACAGCATCCTGACAGCGCCCCAAAAAGCCCTTTTTAGGGCTGGTATATCAGTCTGCTTTTTTTTATTTATATATATATATATATATATATATATATATATATATATATACAGACTGTACTGTGTGCACACCACTCATATCGGGGGGCACGGTACCTTGCAGATAAAAAAGTCATTTAGAGCCGGTTCACATTTGTGCGGATTCGCTGATCGCATGTAATTAGGAGCGCACTGCTCCTTCATTACATGCGATCTCCTGTGCGGATGCGAGTTCAGCCATACACTTTGTATGGCTGAATTTGCAGCGCATTCGCAGCAAACACGCACAGGAGGCATTTTTTGAGCCGCCTCAGAATCGGATCGCACAGTGGTTCACACTTGTGCGATCCGATTCTGTGGGAACTGTCAGATCGCACTGTGATATGCTATCAAACTGGGGGTGTCGTTCACATTTAATTGACACCCCCTGCATATCGCATATGGCAGTGTGAACTGCCAGATGTGCGGATGCGATGCGTGATCACGCTGCATATTCACAGCGTTCCTGCATCGCACAAATGTTAACCGAACCTTAATTTTTACCCTTTAATATAATTGCAGTTGCCTGCCAGTGTGTGTCAGGCCCACTGACTGAACTGTGCCCACTGCCAGTGCCCACCACTCATAGGGTGGCACAGCACCTTGCAGATAAAAAATTCATTTAATTTTTCCTCTGTAATATAATTGCAGTTGCCTGCCAATGAGTGTCAGGTCCACAGACTGTACTGTGCCCACTGCCCACCACTCATATAGGGTGGCACAGCACCTTGCAGATAAAAAATTCATTTAATGTTACCTCTGTAATATAATTGCAGTTGCCTGCCAGTGAGTGTCAGGTCCACAGACTGTACTGTGCCCACTGCCCACCACTCATATAGGGTGGCACAGCACCTTGCAGATAAAAAATTCATTTAATTTTTCCTATAATAAAAAATAAAATTCATCCATAAAAAACAGGAACTGTCTTTTTCATTCGAATTTCAGTAGCGCAGGGATGGTGATAACCTCTTACCAAATAAATAGGATGATAACATATACCAAAATATATGAATCAGATGTGATAAATATAAGCATAAAATCATAAGTACATAAAAGCATGACATCACATCAATAGGAGTCCATAGGTATAAAGTGCATAGAGCAATGAAAGTGCAAACATGAAGGATCACAGGTGCGACTTATGGGGACCACCCTTGCTTGCCACCACCACACAGTGCTGGGAGAAGTATCTGAAATTCAGACTCACCAGACGCCTATGCCTAACCACTCTCATGGACTAGGCAACAACAGCATATAGTAAAATCAGGTTTCCTCCAGATCTCTGATTTGTGCTGCAAAGACTCCTCTGGAAGATTTCCTGTTAAATTTATAGTGCAATTTAGGAATGTTAGGTAATTTATGCCCTTTATGGATTAAAACCTGACTCTTCGTCAACTACGTAATTTTCCATGGGAGTTTTGCCATGGATCCCCCTCCGGCATGCCACAGTCCAGGTGTTAGTCCCCTTGAAACAACTTTTCCATCACTATTGTGGCCAGAAGGATTACCTGTGGGTTTTAAAATTCGCCTGCCTATTGAAGTCTATGGCGGTTCGCCCAGTTCGCCCGTTCGTGAACATTTGCGGAAGTTCACGTTCGCCGTTCGCTAACGGAAAATTTTATGTTCGCGACATCTCTAATGATAAATAGAATCCACCTGTGTGTAATCAAGTCTCTGTATAAATGCACCTGCACTGTGATAGTCTCAGAGGTCCGTTTTAAAGCACAGAGAGCATCATGAAGAACAAGGAACACACCAGGCAGGTCCGAGATACTGTTGTGGAGAAGTTTAAAGCCGGATTTGGATACAAAAAGATTTCCCAAGCTTTAAACATCCCAAGGAGCACTGTGCAAGCGATAATATTGAAATGGAAGGAGTATCAGACCACTGCAAATCAATAAAGACCTGGCCGTCCCTCTAAACTTTCAGCTCATACAAGGAGAAGACTGATCAGAGATGCAGCCAAGAGGTCACTCTGGATGAACTGCAGAGATCTACAGCTGAGGTGGGAGACTCTGTCCATAGGACAACAATCAGTCGTATACTGCACAAATCTGGCCTTTATGGAAGAGTGGCAAGAAGAAAGACATTTCTTAAAGATATCCATAAAAAGTGTTGTTTAAAGTTTGCCACAAGCCACCTGGGAGACACACCAAACATGTGGAAGAAGGTGAAGATGAAACCAAAATCAAACGTTTTGGCAACAATGCAAAACGTTATGTTTGGCGTAAAAGCAACACAGCTCATCACCGTGAACACACCATATCCACTGTAAAACATGGTGGTGGCAGCATCATGGTTTGGGCCTGCTTTTCTTCAGCAGGGACAGGGAAGATGGTTAAAATTGATGGGAAGATGGATGGAGCCAAATACAGGACCATTCTGGAAGAAAACCTGATGGAATCTGCAAAACACCTGAGACAGGGACGGAGATTTGTCTTCCAACAAGACAATGATGCAAAACATAAAGCAAAATCTACAATGGAATGGTTCACAAATAAACATATCCAGGTGTTAGAATGGCCAAGTCAAAGTCCAGACCTGAATCCAATCGAGAATCTGTGGAAAGAACTGAAAACTGCTGTTCACAAACGCTCTCCATCCAACCTCACTGAGCTCGAGCTGTTTTGCAAGGAGGAATGGGAAAAAATTTCAGTCTCTCGATGTGCAAAACTGATAGAGACATACCCCAAGTGACTTACAGCTGTAATCACAGCAAAAGGTGGCGCTACAAAGTATTAACTTAAGGGGGCTGAATAATTTTGCACGCCCAATTTTTCAGTTTTTTATTTGTTAACAAAGTTTGAAATATCCAATAAATTTCGTTCCACTTCATGATTGTGTCTCACTTGTTGTTGATTCTTCACAAAAAATTACAGTTTTATATCTTTATGTTTGAAGCCTGAAATGTGGCAAAAGGTCGCAAAGTTCAAGGGGGCCGAATACTTTCGCAAGGCACTGTAAGTAATGAGGATGGAGTGAATAGTGTTTACGGTAAGTAGAGGAAAGCATAGGCATGTGAGTAGGAGATGAGAAGAAAAAAAAATTGGGGGGGGGTTTAGAGGGAGGCTTTGATTCTACTTATAAGCGGAAATACACTGTATCTGAGCACCACAAACCAAAAATGCTATTTAATTCTTTTTTAATATTCAAAGCAAACTCACCCATCCATCCATGTCTACATGCTTTATTCTGCTGAGAAATTGCTTAGAAAAACATCCCCTAGAATTCATGGGCATGGCCATCTTGAGTCCAGATGATTCATAAAGCATTTACCTCCTGGAATTCATCTGCTGGATTCTTGAGTAAGGGCAGATGGATTCCAGGAGGTAACCGCTACATTAATCATCTGTCCTTTGCTCAGGCATCCAGGCAAGAGTTTGCGCGTAGCTGAGAAATCCCCTCCTCCTCTGCAGAAGACTCCTGGGATGTATGTCATAATTTGCATAGGCTTAATTGACACAGTTTTCGTCCGAAAAAAATCGTAAGAGCAAGACTACACATGCTCAGAAATGAAAGAATGCATACAAAACAATTCAGCCCATGATATCACTTCTAAAGTTGAATTCTGTCGTACGAGAATTTTCGTATGAAAGTAACCTCTTCACTTTCGATATGAGACTAGCATGCAACAAAAAAAACTTAGGAAAATTAGTCCGATAATCTGATCGTGTGTACGAGGCTTTAGGCTACAAAAAACCCTACGCACATGCACAGATCTAAATGGACCCTTAAACTCATAGGGCCTTTTCACATAAGCATTTTAATCAGATTCACCTTTCAGTTCTTCATTCAGACCTGATTGAAAGCTACACGTGGCTCTGTGGGTGGCTGAATGTAAATTAACTTGTGTCTGTTAACACCCGCCTACTTCCGAGCCTGTCCAGGTCTGGGGAAAAAAAAAAAAAGCAAAAAGGCTGCAGCCTTTTTAATTTTTTTCTGCTGGACCTTAATGTGACAGATCAAAGGTAGCCTGATAAAAAAGGACACAAGTGCGTTTACATCTGGCCATTCGTAGAGCCATCATGGGGTTGCTGCTGTCAACTGTGTAAATTAAGACACAAACTTAACGAGCATGGATGTAAAATAAAACTGACCTCTGTCCCATTCAGTTCTGATTTAGCAAGGGATCCACTCACTGATTCCCTGTTGAATGCATCAGATAAAGCCCAAAAATGTCAAAGGACTCTTATAAGCCAGCCTCATACTATGACAGCACTACATGGTGTGTCTAAAAAGTTTGGTGAATGGTGTGATATTTCAATGGCAACATGGGCCAGGTGTGCTCGCACGAACATAGCTATCCAGAGACACATCGAGGAGCGCCACCTTCACCTAGTACATGTTACTGTCAGGGTAAACCCACTGTGAGCAGTAGTCAGTGTTAGAGGTAGGGTCACAGTGCAATGGAGCAACGAGGGAACATCAATTTCTGCAAATAATTTGGGAAAACGCTGCCGGAGACGCATTTAATGTTGGTGCAGGTATACGGGAAGGAAGCCATAAGCAGAATATGCGTTTATGACTGGATCAAACGCTTTTGCGACGGGAAGGACATGACTGAGGATGAGCCACGTTCAGGTCGGCCATCTACAAGCAAAATCCCTGACATGATCGAGTGAGTGCGCCAAATGCTGGCACGTGATGAGAGACTGACTCTATGATTAATGGCAGAGGAAGTGGGCGTTAGTAAGGACACGGTGCACACAAATGTCCTCGAAGATTTGGGTAAGCGAAATATCTTTTCCCGGTTTCTGCCGCACAAGCTCTGGAGATTTCATTACCATGTGTCATCAGGATCCATCTGTTCTGCAAACCATCGTCACAGGGGATGAGACCTGGTGCTGCCAGTTCAATCTGGAATCCAAGCGACAATCAATGGAATGGCGTTTACCATCTTACCAAAAAATTGACCTGCAAAAGTCCAAGGTCAAGACAATGTTGGATGTTGCTCCACAATAACCTGCCTGCACACTGTGCGATTTGTGTACGCCAATTCTTGGCTCAGTATGGTGTACACATTCTCAATCCACCAAACTCCCCTGATATGGTTCCTGTGGACTTCTTTCTGTTTCCCTTGCTGATGAGCGTCATGAACTGCGCACGTTTTGTGCTCGTGGCGGCAATCTAAGAATGTGTTAAAGCAGTTCTGCAACCTACTCCAAAAGTGGCCTTTGCTGACAGTTTCTTGAAGCTTTATGAATGTTGCCAAAAGTGTGTTATGAAGGATGGCGATTATTTTGAAGGCAAATAAAGGTAACTTGTTTATATCTTCTGTTTTGTTTGTTTTCTGATACCATTCACTAAACTTTTTAGACACACTTCGTATATAGCAGAGACGTTTTCACACATTGGTCTTTTTGGCGAGTTGCAAAACCTCCTTTCTGGGATCTGTAATAGGACAAGTAGCTGTGTACTTTCTGTTCTGATCCAAATAGAATTTTTCTTCTATAATAAAAATCCAGCAGTGAAAGTGGGAGCTTATAAAGAAAAGAAAAAAGAAAACATTGAAAATAATAGAGGACAGGCCTGCAAAGAAATGTAAAACATACCACCTGAAAGGAACCACAGCTGTCAGAAACGGGCGCTCACAACTGATAGAGTGATGAGGAAATCAAATCGACATGAAAGCAGAGACATTTTCAGGCTAGGCCTCTCTTGCTCGTGACTTAAACAACATTTCTGGTGAATTATGGAAATGCTAGCAAAAATATCCAGTTGGAAAGAGACATTCTTTTCCTGTGCAGCACCTGTATACCGACACTCATCTGGAACTGACCGCATTTAACATATGTCCACTTCTCCATGCTTTATGGCCTGCTACAGAATGTCACACACATTTAACTTAACAGAATGAAAACAAGCTTATTTTTTCTGCTTTCATTCTTTCCTTTGCATTCACATTAACTGTATCTTCTACAAGTATGCCCATTTCAGTTGTTTCAGCATTTACATGAAAGTAAATTATGATATGATTTTGGTATTTTACATGTTTGTTGTATCATTTTAGCATGAGGGTATTTATTCTATAGCTGTATAGATGTTTCTTTCCAGATGCCCCCAGATTGTCAATGAGTGCAAAGAGCAAGGTAGTAACAAGGCTAGTGAGATTAAATAAAGTACAGGATAAGTCACCTAGAGGTTGGACTGTGTTTACTGAGCAGCGTTGCAGTTATATAGTTAGTGAGGTTGAAAAAAGACACCAGTCCATCCAGTTCAACCTATGATGAGTGTGTGTTTGCTGTCAATAGTACATCGTATACCCCTGCATCTTGTAGTTGTTAAGGTGCCCATCTAATAGTTTTTTGAAACTATTGATGCTCCTTGCTTATTCCACTGCTTGTGGAAGAGAATTCCACATCCTTACCTCTCTGACGGTAAAGAACCCCTTACGCAGTTTGGGGTTAAACCGCTTCTCTTCAAATTTTAGTGAATGGCCGTGTGTCTTTTTATATTCCCTTTCGCTCAAAAGTTTGTTCCCTATGCTAGAGTTGCCAGTACTGTATTTGTACATTAATATCATATCCCCTCTCAAGCGTCTCCTCTCCTGAGAGAATAAGTTCAATGCTTGTAATCTTTCCTCATAGCTGAAGTCCTCCATTCCCTTTATTATTGCCCTTCTCTGGACTCTCTCCAGTTCCAGTACATCCTTCCTGACGACCAGTACCTTTAACTGGACGGCATACTCGAGATGCGGCCGGACCAGAGTCTTGTAGAGTGGAAAAAAAATAGTTTTATCTCTGGAGTAAATATCCCCTTATTTAAACATGCCAGTATTCTGTTGGCTCTGCTTACAGCAGCTTGGCATTGCATGTCATTGCTGAGCTTGTTGTCTACTAGGACCCCCTGGTCCTTTTCCATCTTAGATTTTCACAAATGTTCTCCCCCTAGTGAGTAATTTGCGTTTGTATTTCTGGCACCCAAATGCATTACCTTACATTTTCCAACATTAAACCCCATTTGCCATGTAGATGCCCACTCCATTATTTTGTTTAGGTCTTCTTGTAAGGTTTCCACATCCTGTGTAGAAGTTATTGCCCTGCTTAATTTAGTATTGTCCACAAATGCTGAGATTGAGTTGTTTATCCCATCCTCTAGATTGTTTATGAATAATCAAACAGGATTGGTCCCAGGACAGATCGTTGGGGGACCCCACTTTCCACACCAGACCATTCAGAGTACTCGCCATTTATCACCACTCTCTGGACTCGCCCCTGAAGCCAGTTTTCAATCCAGGTACTTACTCTATGGTCTATACCTACGTACCTTAGTTTGTACAGCAAACATTTGTGGGGAACTGTATCAAATGCCTTTGCAAAGTCCAGATACACTATATCCACAGGCCTTCCTTTATCTAGATGGAAGCTCACTTCTTCATAGAAGGCTAATAGATTGGTCTGGCAAGAACCATTCTTCATGAATCCATACTGATTACTATTAATGACACCATTTTTATTATTAAAATCTTGTATATAATCCCTTATCATCCCCTTCAATAGCTTGAAGACTATTGATGTTAGGCTAACTGGCCTGTAGTTCCGAGGGATATATCTTGGCCCTTTTTTAAATATTGGTGCCACGTTGGCTTTTCAGCTGGTACCATTCCCGTCTGTAGACTGTCCATATAAATTAGGAACAATGGTCTGGCTATCACCTGGCTGAGTTCCTTAAGGACCCTCGGGTGTAAGCTATTTGGTACCGCTGACTTATTTATATTAAGTTTTTCTAGTCTAGTTCTGAGTCTTTCTTCTGTTAACCATGAGGGGGCTTCCTGTGATGTGTTATTAACCTTGCATTTACAGTCTAGGTTACTGTATCCCCCCATTTTTTTTTTTGTGAAGACTGAGGAGAAGAATTTATTCAGAACCTTTGCCTTCTCTCTGTCCTTTATAGCCAGATTCCCTTCATCATCCTTTATGGGGCCCAAATGTTCTGGCCTCACTTTCTTACTATTTATACACCTAAAGAATTTATTGGGGCTTTATTTACTCTCTTCAGCTATGTTCCTTTTGTGTTCTATCTCAGCCGCCTTAATTGTGCTCTTACATTTCTTATTGTGTTCTACAAGCGAACCCATGATATGTATGTGAGCTGCTCAGGCTCCTAGGAAATAAAGTCCTGTGTCTGCTGCTGTGAGTGCTGGCTGGGAAGGAGCCCACCCATGCTTCAGACAACTGATAAGAGCTGAAGAACCCGGAGGCCACACATCAGAACAAGACCTGCTGTGTGTAGACAAGTGGCAGCCTCAGCCTGGACCCCCGCCAGGCCACGCTCCTAACGTGTTTCACTCCATCCACTTGAGCTTACTCATGGGGAAAGCCTGGCTCTCCAAATTTGTTGGGATGACTGGCTTAAAAAGGAATGTTGTTTAAGTAGAATATTTTAGACAGGATGAAAACCATAACTTAACTTGTATAACTTAAGTTTGTTCACCCAGGGTTTTTGTTTTTGCATGCAAGTTTCTGATGTCCCAAGTTATAAGCAGCTCCAATTTTGGTCAATTCTTGTGGATCTGCCAAAATTCGAGCCATGGGTAACCCTGGCTAAACCACAATCTTGGAGAAATAGGTGGTGCCAGGAATAAAAAAAATGGCCAAACAGTGACTGCAGCCCTTCAGATGCAGGGACTATTTGAGTATTCTGACTGATGTGGATGAGGGATTTTTAGAATACAGTGGCTGACAGGGAAGATTTAGTATGATTAAGACTTCAGCATCCCGAAGTCCCACCTTTAATACAGATTTCAATTGTTGAATATAATTTGGTCTATATTTAGCTTAGATAACATAGTCTGCAATACCTAGCATAGTCCTTAAAAGGATACTGTCATGACAAAGTTTTGGAGGTTGCCATGGCTAAACTTTCCTTTTAAAAAATGTTAGTTATCTGGTTGCTTTTCTAATTTGACTTCAGTGCTGTCCTAGGACAAGTACAGAGATATGTGGTTCTAATAAGTAGTTCTAACACTTTTCTGACACAGCCTAACATCTATCATTTTTAAAAAGAGGGCTGCAATGACAGCTTCCACACTTTTCTTATGACAGTTTAAATCTGAATTTCACACAGACAAAGAAGACATATTAATGTGACTCTGTAATCACTAATACACAATTAGCTGTATTTTTTTTAAATACAGGTGGTGTAAGTAACATAATTGGGCCTGGTATAAGCCTCCTGCAGTTTTAACCACTTTACAACCGGAGGATTTTGCTGTCTTCCGTCCAGGCCACTTTTTGCGATTCGGCGCTGTGCGACTTCAACTGACAATTGCGCGGTCGTGCGACGCCGTACCCAAACGAAATTTACGTCCTTTTTTTCCCACAAACAGAGCTTTCTTTTGGTGGTATTTGATCACCTGTGCGATTTTTACTTTTTGCGCTATAAACAAAAAAAGAGCGTTTATTTTGAAAAAATAACAATATTTTTCACATTTTTTTATATGAAATTCCCCCCAAAAAAGATGTAAAAACCAATTTTTTTAAAAGTTTTTGGCCAATTTGTTTTATGCTACATATGTTTGGTAAAAAAAATCGCAATAAGCGTATTTTGATTGGTTTGCGCAAAAGTTATTGCGTTTACTAACAAAGGGAAAGATTTCTGTCATTTTTGGTGTTTTTTTTTTAATGCGTAATGGCGGCGATCTGCGATTTTTTTTGCGGGACTGCGACATTGCGGCGGACAGACCGGACCCCTGACTGACATTTTTGACACTTTTGGGGGTACCAGTGACATTACTGCAGTAATCAGTGCTATATATATGCACTGTTACTGTAAAAATGACACTGGCAGGGAAGGGGTTAATTTTATTGGAGAGGGAGGGGTTAATGTATGCCTGGTGCTTACTGACGTGTAGGGGGGGAGGTGACTATGTGATTCATGGACAGATCGGATGTCCAGCTATGCTGAACAGTCCGATCTGTCACTCCCTGTCACTATGGAGATCCGCCCGCTGTGTTTACACACAGCGGGCGGATCTCCAGACTCGATCCCCGACGATCGGGTAAGAGCAGCGGCGATCGCCGCTGCTCCTCCCCTGGCCCGACTCCCGCTGTGAATGAAAACAGCGGGAGCGAGCCTCCGGCGGCGCGCAAGCGCCGCCCAGAAGGGGAGGAGTCCAGTCACGTTAATACTACGTGACTGGACGGGAACGAGCCACTCTGCCGCAGTACTATTACCGTGAGCGGTAGTAGAGTGGTTAAAGATTGTTGCTAAATTGTTGTTTTGGGAGATTGTTTGTGCACATTGCTTTTTGTCTAACAGAGTTTAAAAGGGTATATTACACTGATTACAATGAAAAAAATAAATAAATAAGGAAAGCCCTGAGTTTTTCTTTTCATAGCATGCAAAACATTTAGCAAACATTAGTGTCTCTTTGTGTGTTAAAAATGTCTAAATAGTTAGACAATCAGTGTTAATCATATCTATTTTACAACTTAATGTTGCATGAAAAAACACATTCATCAGCATATTTGTTAGTGGTTTGTCTTTGAGGATGGCAAACTCATTATGGTATATGGGATAGAGCAGTGCAAATGGAAGACAGAGGTCATTGATTAGTACATTAGTCTATAGCAGTGTTTCTCAACCTTTTTTCAATAAAGGCACCCTCTTGAGGCACCCTGTTCTAAAATGTATAAAACTAAACTAATAGTTTTACAGAATGCAGCAACATCCAGACATGTATGTTGTTAAACACCCAACATTAGGGGTGATTTATTCTTCCAAAGCAATTACACCTTTGCCCACTGGTACTGACTAGTGTTCCAATGTTTCTCTTCCCCCTCATTTCTCCCCCTCACTCAGCTAATGAGAACCTAGTGCTGATGGGGGGGGGGGCAAACCAAGGACATATTTGGTTGTTAGGATGCCAGTGGCTGGAAGGTTTTAATGGTGCAAAATGAAAACATGTGGCTTTGTGTAACTAAAAGGCAGGCTTCATCGACCTTCTGATTTGTATACAGTTTTTTGGCAACTTTTAGTAATTTTGGCAAGGTACACCAAAAGAAACCTGAAGACATCCCGATAGGCTGGTCTATAGCACTGCTGTTTAACCGCTTGCCTACTGGGCACTTTTACCCCCTTCCTGCCCAGTCCAGTTTTCAGCATTCCACGCTGTCACACTTTGAATGACAATTGCGTGGTCAAGCCACACTGTACCCATATGAGTTTTGTTTTTGCACACAGAAAGAGCTTTATTTTGGTGGTAATTAATCCCCCGTTTTTAAAATTTTTTTTAGTTAAACAAAAATAGACTACAAATGTTGAAAACAAAAATTTCTCTTTTGTTCATTGACGGACACAGCGCCTGTTCTTCATAACCATTGGGTTATACTGCCCCCTACAGGAGTAGGACACTAGGCAGGAAAAATAATCTGGTTAGGCCTATGGGCAGTCCCATTCCAGGGGTATACTCCCTCTCTCTGCTATATGATCTCAGTTTTTATTTTTTCTGCCTAGTCAGGACTAAGGACCTAGTTCCTTGCTGGGATCTCTGGTCCTGGCAACTTTTTTTCTTTTAGATAGAAATTTGTTCTCCTGGTTTTTTCCTGTGATATTTACAATCAACTGCCAGATTTGGCAAAGGGCTGGATAATCTAGATCCAGTAGTCACCCCAGTCTGGCCAGAGAGCGTGCGCAGACCTCATCTCTGCATTGGTTTGGCCGCAACATACCACCACTGGACAGGGGCTGGCCTGCGAGTTAATCGCCTTGTGAGGCCGCATACGACTGGGTCTCGGCCCGAGTCACAGCATTCCTCCTGGCCAACAGCCCCCCATTTCAATGGAGAGGGGTCTTGTCTAGAGCGGTGCCTGCCTGGTTCCTGGTATGGTGAGTGGCTGCCCCCCCCTCTCCCCCTGGAGGGTTTTGGGGTGGACATGGGCCCCTCCTTGGGATGGTCGCACCCCTGGGTTCCCCTCCTTCCAGTCAGGTACCCCCCTTTCATTTGTCCCCCATCCTACCCCCCTCCACTTATACTGGGGCTGTGTGGGTGGTCTGGTCTGGTCCCTACTGGGGTGGGGGCAGGGCGCTATTCTGGCGATGGGGGCTGCACCGCCGGCGACCGGATGATTGGCTGTGCGGAAAGGGTTGTATCTGGTGGGGGCTCCTGCCAGGGCCCACCATCCTGTCTGGGTCTGTTCCTAAAGCCTAGGTATTCCTCCTGGGTCCCCGGAAGCCTTGTGGTGCTGTGTGGGGCCGCCATTTTGCTGTAGTCTGTGTGTTTCTATGCATGGCGGCCATGTTTATGTAGTCCGATGGCCATTTTGCGGTGGTTTGCCATTGAAAATAGTGGCAGCCATGACAGTGGAGACCTACGGTGTCGATTTCGATGGTGGGAGCCCCTCCTCATCCCCTGGTGCTGACTCCTTGATCCTTTCACTTCTTGATCGCCGCACGTGGAATGCAGATTATCCTGGTGGCTGCAGGTTCCAGTTTCTGCTGGGTGGTGAGTCTGGCAGGGTTCTTTCCCTCTCTACTGAGGATCACTTGGTGCTTTGTGCCTGGCAACCAGTTGGTGCTGCCAGCATGGTGGGGGTTGTCCCTTGCAGAATTTTAAACTTTTTGTGGGGTCCCCCTGGTGACCCATGGAGTCTTTGGAGCACATCTCCCTATCTCATCCCCTCTCTGAGGCTGCAGGGCCCTCTGGGTCCCAACCATCCATCATAGTTACATAGTTAGTCAGGTTGAAAAAAGACACAAGTCCATCTGGCTCAACCAATAAAAAACAAAAAACAGTAAAGAAAACACAACCATAAAATCCCATATACACAATCCTATACCCGCAGTTGATCCAGAGGAATGCAAACAACCCCAGCAAAGTATGATCCACAGCAGGGGAAATAAATTGTTCCTGATCCCCTGAGAGGCAATCAGATTATGAGTGCCAATGTCCCTTTAACAGAAGCCGGGTTTTGGCTTTATTCTTCTCTCCTCTCGCTGTCAGTGTGAGGAAAGAAAAGCCGATAATCAGGTTATGTTTACTTCCTGTAATCAGCTGTCATTGGCTGACAGCTGATCACGTAATAAAAGGCTGTTGTGATTGGCCCTTTACCCCAACCTGTTATCAGCAGAGTCTGAAGGGGGGCGCAGGGGGCGTTCGGGCAGCGTGATCAAGGGGAGGATGTCCATGTACGCCCTCCTGGCAAAGTAAGCCCCCACTGTAGCTGGCTTTTGGCTATAGTGATGGCAGGAAGTGGTTAAAGTGGTTAAAGTAAAAAGAGCAACTTTAGGAACATATTTAATCCCACATGCAGCTTATGCCCACATTTGTATTTAAAATAGTTTGTGTTGCTTTTAGGTTTAAAATGTACCCTAAAGAACAACAGTTCCTTTTACATAATTGTCCTGCAATCGATTCCTTTACCCTCTCAAGTGCTTCCCACTTGCTTACCTTCCCTTTCGGTCAGGTAATCTTTACTTTGTGGCCCTATTCATTTATGTGGGCAAGATATGCTCTGCAGGACTTCTGGTGATCCCCATGAGTATGGCTTACTTAACCACTTCCATACAGAGGAGTTAGACCCCCTTCCTGCTCAGACCAATTTTCAGCTTTCAGCACTCTCACCCTTTGAATGACAATTGCTCAGTAACGCTACACTGTAACTAAACAAAATTTCTATCATTTTTTTCACACAAATAGAGCTTTCTTTTGGTGGTATTTAAACACAACTATGTTTTTTTTTTTTTCGTGATATAAGCAAAAAAAGAGCAAAAAATTTGAAAAAAAAAAAACACTTTTTTTTAGTTTCTATTATACAATTTTGCAAAAAATTAATTTTTCTTCATACATTTGGGCCAAAATTTATACTGCTACATATCTCTGGTAAAATTAACCCACATTAGTGTATATTATTTAGTCTGTGTGAAAGTTATTGAGTCTAGAAGCTATGGTACCAATTACTGAAAATTGATCACACCAGATGTACTGACGGCCTTCAATTGATCTCCTTTCTTGAGGCCCTGAAATGTCAGGACAGTACAAATACCCCCCAAATGACCCCTTTCTGTAAAGTAGACAGTCCAAGGTATTTAGTAAGAGGCATTGTAAGTTTTTTGAAGTTATAATTTTTTCCTACAATTCTTGGGAAAATGAAGAAAAATATATTTTTTTCTTTTTTTTCCCCACAAAGTTGTCAATTTATAAGCTATTTCTAACACACAGCACGTACACAGCAAAAATGACACCCCAAAATACATTCTGCTACTCCTTTGGAGTATGGTGATACCACATGTGTGAGACTTTTACACAGCCTGGCCACAAAAAGAGACTCCACATCCAAGAAGCACCTTCAGGCGTTCTAGGAGCATAAATACACATAAAACTTTCTTACTACCTATCACACTTTTGAAGGCCCTAGAGCACCAATACAATGGAAAAGTCCACACAATTACCCCATTTTGGAAAGCAAACACTCCAATGTATATTCTATGAGGCATTATGGGTCGTTTGAACATGTAATTTTTTTCCACAAGTTTTTGGAAAATGTGGGAAAAAAATGAAAACTTTTTTTTTTTACACACAGTTGTCAATTTATAGGATATTCCTAGCACATAGCATGTACACAGCAAAAATGACACCCCAAAATACATTCTGCCACTCCTCCTGAGTATGGAAATACCACATGTGTGAGACTTTTTCACAGCCTAGCCATATAGAGGGGCCCAACATCCAAGGAGCACCATCATGCATCCTAGCCACTTGCCTAGGCCTATTTTTGACATTTGGTGTTTACAAGCTAAAATCAGTTGTTTTTGCTAGAAAACTACTTAGAACCCTCAAACATATATTTTTTTTAGCAGAGACCCTAGAGAATAAAATGGAGATTATTGCAATATTTGCGCAGCGGTCTTCCAAATGCAATTTTTTTGGAAAAAATTCACTTTTAATTAAAAAATAAGAAACAAGTAAAGTTATCCCAATTTTCTTCCATAATGTGAAAGATAATGTTACGCCGAGTAAATAGATAGCCAACATGTCATGCTTCAAAATTGCGCACGCTCACGGAATGGCGACAAACTTTGGTACTTAAAAATCCCCATAGGCGACATTTAAAAAATTTCTACAGGTTGGCATCTTAGAGTTACAGAGGAGGTCTAGGGCTCAAATTATTGCTCTTGCTCTAAAGATCGCGGCGATACCTCACATGTGTGGTTTGAACACCGTTTACATATGTGGGCGGGGTTTCCGTATGCGTTCGCTTCTGCGCGCGAGCTCACGGGGACAGGGCGCTTTAATTTTTTTTTTTTTTACTATTTATTTTATTTATTATTTTTACACCGTTTAAAAAAAAAAATGATCATTTTTATTTCTATTACAAGGAATGTAAACATTCCTTGTAATAGAAATAGGCACAACAGGACCTCTTTTTTGTGAGATCTGGGGTCAAAAAGTCCTCAGATCTTACAAGTACACTAAAAGATAGAAAAAAAAATAATAATAAAATAAAATGAAAAAAAAAAAAAAGGGACCTTTAAACCGGTTGCTAGGCAACGACGTTTGCCTTAGCTCCGGTCCTCCAAGACCATAGAGTCGAGTGAGGGCGAGCTTGCCCTCACTCGACGTCCTGTCTGTGAGGATCCGGGACCGGATCGTTTTCCCCGCTGCCGGTGGGTCCGGTAAGCGGTGAAAGGGACCACAATGCGGCGGGGGGGCACCTTTTCTGCCATCCCGGAAGGGGGATCCTGCGGCGAATCCGCTGCTGGGACCACCCTTATCGGAAAGCCAACCGTCCACCGTTTAAAAAAATACCAGGGTTATGGCAGCTGTCTACTGCCATAACACCGGTATTTAGGTTTAAACGGAGGACGTATATAAACCTTTTTGGATGGTGGCTGTATGAAGGGTGACAGGTACTCTGGTACTTTGCTGGGCAGGTGACAGGCAGGTGACAGGTACTCTGGTACTGATGAGCAGGTGGCAGGTACTCGGGTACTCCGATTGGCAGGTGACAGGCAGGTGATAGGTACTGATGGGTACTGATGAGTAGTACTGATACTGATAGGTGGTACTGATACTGTACTGATGGGTACTGATGATCAGTACTGATACTGATAGGTGATAGGTACTGATGAGTACTAATGAGTAGTGATGGGTACTGATGGGCAGGCGGCAAGTACTCGGGTACTTCAGGCGTCAGGTACTCTGATGAGCAGATGGAAGGTACTCGGGTACTCTGATGGGTAGGTGACAGGTACTCGGGTACTCTGATGGGTAGGTGACAGGTACTCGGGTTCTACGATGACGGGTACTCGGGTACTCCGATGATGGGTACTCGGGTACTCCAGTGACAGGTACTCAAAGTACCCGAGTACCTGTCATCAGAGTGCCCAAGTACCTGTCATCGGAGTACCCGAGTACCCGTCATCAGAGTACCCGAATACCCGTCATCAGAGTACCCGAGTACCCGTCATCAGAGTACCCAAGTACCTGTCACCAGCCCATCAGAGTACCCGAGTAGCTGTCATCAGAGTACCTGATGGGCTGGTGACAGGTACTCGGGTACTCTGATGGGCTGGTGACAGGTACTTTGATGGGATAGTGACAGGTACTTTGATGGGCTAGAGACAGGTGCTCTTTATTGGGGGGGGGGCAATCAGTGTGTTTGGGGTGCACTGAAATTGGTAACTAGCTGTTATCACAATCTCCTCCTCACACAGGATCAGTGTGTGAGGAGGAGAACACGGTGACAGCTAGTTACCGTGTTCTCTGTTGACATTTGT
Source organism: Pelophylax lessonae (assembly GCF_965119305.1). Taxonomy (NCBI): domain Eukaryota; kingdom Metazoa; phylum Chordata; class Amphibia; order Anura; family Ranidae; genus Pelophylax; species Pelophylax lessonae. The sequence goes on from NC_138776.1 coordinate 69,430,876, forward strand.
GACCGGCTGTGATTGGACACAGCCGGTCACGTCGTAAAAAGCCAATTTCATTGGCTCTTTACCTAGACCGGGGATGGACGAGCCTCGTCCCCGGGGGGCGCGCATTGAGGAGGGAACGAGCGGCTCGCGCTGGAGCCGCTCATGTAATCGGCTGTGATTGAGACAGCCGATCACGTGATAAACAGCCAATTTCATTGGCTGTTAACCTTGATCTGGGTTGGGCTCAGTCCGAGGGACGAGCTTCACCCCAGATCGCCGCGCAGTCCATTTCCATCCGATTTCCCCATAGAGGAGAGCGGGACTATGTCAGTGTTCGCTCTGCAATGGACAGGACTTGTGATCCGCCGGCTCAGCTGAGATTAGTGGAGGAATCCCTGCTGAGCAAGCGGATTCCGCCCGTATGAAAGGGGCCCAAGGTGGCATGAGTTACTGGATCACCTATTGCCCCCACCTTGCTGCACTGTCCTTCCCTAGTGAGCCACTGCCCATAACACCATCAAACCAAGTACACACGGCCGAATGCCGGGCAACCTCAGCCGGTTCAATAAAAACTGGCTGCCATTCCGCCCGTGTGTATGGCAGCCGGTCCGACAGAAGCCAGCCATTCTGCATGCGCAAAAGAAAACTGGCTCCTAACTTTTTTAGCTGACTCCTAGATTCCAAGCAAATTTGTCAAGCCCTGATATATATATATATATATATATATATATATATATATATATATATATATACACACACACACACAGTGCCTTGCGAAAGTATTGAACCCCCTTGAACTTTGCGACCTTTTGCCACATTTCAGGCTTCAAACATAAAGTTATAAAACTGTAATAAAACAGTTTTTGTGAAGAATCAACAAGTGGGACACAATCATGAAGTGGAACGAAATTTATTGGATATTTCAAACTTTAACAAATAAAAAACTGAAAAATTGGGCGTGCAAAATTATTCAGCCCCTTTACTTTAAGTGCAGCAAACTCTCTCCAGAAGTTCAGTGAGGATCTCTGAATGATCCAATGTTAACCTAAATGACTAATGATGATAAATAGAATCCACCTGTGTGTAATCAAGTCTCCATATAAATGCACCTGCACTGTGATAGTCTCAGAGGTCCGTTTAAAGCGCAGAGAGCATCATGAAGAAGAAGGAACACACCAGGCAGGTTCCGAGATACTGTTGTGGAGAAGTTTTTAAGTCGGATTTGGATACAAAAAGATTTCCCAAGCTTTAAACATCCCAAGGAGCACTGTGCAAGCGATAATATTGAAATGGAAGGAGTATCAGACCACTGCAAATCTACGAAGACCTGGCCGTCCCTCTAAACCTTCAGCTCATACAAGGAGAAGACTGATCAGAGATGCAGCCAAGAGGCCCATGATCACTCTGGATGAACTGCAGAGATCTACTGCTGAGGTGGGAGACTCTGTCCATAGGACAACAATCAGTCGTATACTGCACAAATCTGGCCATTATGGAAAAGTGGCAAGAAGAAAGCCATTTCTTAAAGATATCCATAAAAAGTGTTGTTTAAAGTTTGCCACAAGCCACCTGGGAGACACACCAAACATGTGAAAGAAGGTGCTCTCGTCAGATGAAACCAAAATCGAACTTTTTGGCAACAATGTAAAACGTTATGTTTGGCATAAAAGCAACACAGCTCCTCACCCTGAACACACCATCCCCACTGTCAAAAATGGTGGTGGGCCTGCTTTTCTTCAGCAGGGTCAGGGAAGATGGTTAAAATTGATGGGAAGATGGATGGAGCCAAATACAGGACCATTCTGGAAGAAAACCTGATGGAATCTGCAAAACACCTGAGACAGGGACGGAGATTTGTCTTCCAACAAGACAATGATCCAAAACATAAAGCAAAATCTACAATGGAATGGTTCACAAATAAACATATCCAGGTGTTATAAAGTATTAACTTAAGGGGGCTGAATAATTTTGCACGCCCGATTTTTTTCAGTTTTTTATTTGTTAAAAAAGTTTGAAATATTTGAGAGAGAGAGAGAGAAAGAGATAGAGACTGCTGCAACACTTCAAAAATAAACATGTAATCTTTTGTACTAACCTGCTCTCTTTTTAGCCAGGTATGTTTGTTTTTCATTGTCATTTTTTCTCTAGTAATCTTCAATTAGATCCTTTGCCGTAATTGAGCTGAGTTAATTTCATCTTTCCCTTTCCTCATTGCCATGTTCCAGTGCATCTTGATGACAGTTATTGTTCACAGCAAAGTAACATCTAAATGCCACTCGTGTTTAAGGAGATAATGCAACAACTTAATTGAATTACCTAAACAGAACCCTATTAGATTACCTTGAAGTTTCATAAACCAATATTAAAACACTTTTGTGGTTCAAATAACCTGCTATCTGTGAATCTTATGAGTCCTGGCAGCCTGAAACCTACTGCAATCCAAGAGAAATAATTGATTCTCTGCCCCTTTGTTTCCCCCACCAGTTAGTAAGTATAATCATGTTCCATAGAAATGTAAGAAACATCATTTAAAAGGAGTTCCTCCCTGTAGGTTATTCAATCAGCTCTTGCTTTACTTGATTATTAAAACCTAGTTCAAACCATACATTCCAGGATCTACCTTTTCTCTCTGTTCCTTAAAATGTTTTTTCTCTTTCATTCATTGACTGACACAGCTTCTGATTCTTCTTAACCATTGGTTATACTGCCCCCTACAGGAGTAGGACACTAGGCAGGAAAAAGCTTGACTACGCCTATGGGCAGTCCCAGGTGGTATACACCCACTCAAAGCTATAGGCACTCAGTTTTTTCTGCCTAGTCAGGAGTAAGGACTTGGTTCCTTGTTGGAGTCTCTGGTCCTGGCAATTTTTTTCATTTTAAATGGAATTTTTTTCCTCTTTTTATTATTTTGTTCCTGTGAGAACTACAATCAAATGCCGGACTGGCCGTCAAACTTGATAAATAGATCCTAATGGTCCCCCCAGTCCAGCCAGCGAGTGCGTGCAGACCGCAGCTCAGCGCTAAGTTGCCTGCGTTATAATCCCACTGGACAAGGACTGGTCTGCAAGTTGTCTCGCTAGGACGCATACGAACTGGCTTCGGCCTGAGTCGCAGTGTTTCTTCCTGGCCGACAGCACCCACATTACGGTGGAGTAGTGTCCTGTCCGGAGTGGTGCCCACCCTGTTCCTGGTGTGGTAAAAAGCTGTCCCCCCACTACCCCTGGAGGGTTTGTGGAGGATGTGGGCCCCACCCTGGGATAATCGGACCCCCGGGTTCCCCTCCCTCCCCCCAGCCCCTCTAAAATTTCAGTCGCTGTGGGTCTTTATTGTGTGGGGCACCTGCCTTGTTCTAGCGAGGGTACCCTGCCTGCCCGTCAGCGTCACGGCAGGCGGCCCCCTTTTAAGGGGTCTATGTCCTATTATGTTCTCTATGGAGGGCTCACAGGGCGACCCCCTTGTTTTTTGTGAGGTCCAATAGGTGGTCCATTTGTGGACTCTTAGCTGGCGTCCCCTTTGCAGGATCGCAGTCGGCGGCCTCCCCTGATTATGTTTTCAGGGTTAGCTCAGTATATAGCGACACTACTAGGTCTGCATCCACGCACCCAGAGTGCCCAGATAGTGAGGATGCTTCCTCTGCTACTCTAGCCGTGCTGAAATAGGTGCTGGTGGATGCACTGTTTGTGTCAGTGTGTGAAACTTTAAAAATGCAGGTTGCGGCTTTTGCCGCATCAGAGGCACCGGTTCCTTTTGGCAGCAACAGGCCCTCCAAAGCGGTGAGGGTGTTCCTCTTTCCACTTACCTTGACAACATTGTTACAAAACAGTGGGGTTGTCCAAAATGCAGTGGCATTTGCGGTATCCTTTTGAGAATTTATTGTGTAAAAGGTAGATGGTCCCACCTGTCTTGGACTCGCGGGTTTCTAGGTCAAATTGAGTTACCTTCATCCCGGTTGAGGATTTCCCAACTTTATAGGTCCAGCTAATAAGAGGGCGGATGCTCTGGCCCACCATATATGCGCTGTGGCTGGTTCGGCAATTAGGCTGGTAATTACTATTGCCCTGGTGTCGCAAACTCTGAATGAGTGGGCTAAACTTTTACGCCGGGACCTGGAGGGAGTATAGCTTCCCCCCTGTCTTTGGGGAGCTGGCGGACCGGTTACATAGTAGGTGAGGTTAAATAAAGACAATAGTCCATCCAGTTCAACCTGTGTAGGTGTGTGTGGCTGTAATCATCTCACATAGCCCTGAATGTTCTGATCCTTGAGATGTACATCTAAGAGTCTTTTGAAAGCCACCATACTTCCCACAGAAACCACCTCTTGTGGTAGAGAATTCCACAATCTTGTAGCCCTAACAGTAAGAGGTTAAAACACTTCTCCTCTAATCGCATTGTATGCCCTCGAGTCCTCATGCAATCCCTTCGACTGAATAGCTGTTTTTCTAAGCTGAGATCCCCATTGAGATATTTATAAATTGCTATCATGTCCCCCCTCAGGCGTTTCTCTTCTCCAGGGAGAATAAATCAAGCGATTGCAGACGCTCTTCATAATTAAGGTCCTCCAATCCCCTAATCAGTTTAGTTGCCCTTCTCTGGACTCTCTCCAGCTCCAACACATCCCTCCTGGGGACCTGCGACCAGAACTGTACAGAATACTCCAGGTGTGGTCGGACCAGAGTTTTATAAAGTGGAAGGATTATAGTCTTATCACTTGAATACATCCCTTTCTTTATGCATGCTAATATCCTGCTGGCTTTGGCAGCTGCCGCTTGACATTGCATGCTAATTGCCTAATCTATCATCAACCAAGACTCCCAGATCTTTCTCCATTTTTGATTCCCCCAAGGGTTCCCCTTCTAACGTGTATTGTGCTTTTATATTTTTAGTCCCCAAGTGCAAAACCTTACACTTCTCCACATTAAACCTCATTTGCCATGTCGTTGCCCACTCTGTTATTTTGTCCAGGTCATTCTGTAGGATATCTGCTTCATGCTGTGCAGTTATTGCCCTGCCCAATTTTGTGTCATCTGCAAAAACTGATATCGAACTACTGATCCCATCCTCAATGCTGTTTATGAATAAATTGAATAAATTGAACAAGGTTGGTCCCAGGACTGAGCCTTGGGGGACCCCGCTTACCACCTCAGACCAGTCTGAGTATGCGCTGTTTATTACCAGCCTTTTGACACACCCTTTTAGCCAGTTCCGTATCCAAGAGCAAACCCTGCTGTCGATACCTGCAGACCTTATTTTATAAATTAAGCGCTTGTGGGGAACTGTATCAAACGCCTTAGCGAAATCCAGGTACACCACATCCACTGGTCTGTCCCTATCTAGCTCACAGCTCACCTGTCTAGGGGCTAAAGTTTTTCTGTGATGCCTCTTTGGATGCGGCTCTATTGATTTCTAGGCTCTCTGTATCAGTAGTGGTCCTTCGGCGTATTGTCTGACTGAAATGCTGATCTGAGAACTAGACTTCTAAGAACGCCTTATCTTATCTCCCTGTTGTAGGGGATCGCCTGTTTGGAGCTTCCTTGGATGACATCGTTAAGGGTCTCACTGGGGGGGGGGGGGGAAGAGTTCTCTTCTTCCACAGGCTACCAAGGGCATGTGGGCTATTCTCCTCGGCTGCCAAACAGCCTCTTCATCTCTCAGGATCTAAAGGCAAAGGAACAAAAGTCAGGGCCTCCACCAGAGGTTCCAAGAGGACCTTGTCTGGCAAGCTGCAAGCGGGTTCTTCCAGACCTGCGGACAAAGCTGCCTCTGCATGAAGGGGCACATTCACCCTTACCTGGGTTGGGGTGACGTCTTCGCTGGTTTCTGAATCTATGGACCTCCCTGATACAGGACAAGTGTGTCCATAAAGTTATTCAGTCAGGCTATGAGATCAAGTTCGGTCTTGTCCTCCCGGAAAGTTTTTTTCCCCTTCCAACCTGCACTAGTCCCCAGATCTGCAAGACTTATTTCAAGTTCTGACTTCGGAACATTTTCAAGGTTTTTTTTTACCCAAACCTCTTGACAGTCCCCAGGAAGGAAGGCAAGCTACGTCCAATTCTGGATGTCGAGGCGCTAAGCTGCTTTGTGGGAGTACAGAAGTTCTGCATGTAGGCCATTCACATTGTAGTGGCGTCCCTCTATTAGGTCTCGGTATTTTGTCTCGCATTTAATGACATCAAGGACGCCAACCTGCACATTATAATATGTGCTGGTCGCCAGCACTTCCTCCATTTTTGCCGTGGACGAGGAGCATCATCAGTTTGTGGCGCTGACCTAGTCTTCACATGACTATTGGCCCCCAAGCTGGCATTGTTTGAGTCAGCGGGGGGATCGCGGTACTGGGGTACCTTGATGATCTTCTTTTGCGAGCGCAGTCTCCGTCTGTTCTGATGCACCACTGAATATTTCTCTGCGAACTCTGAGGGAGTTTGGTGGGATCTTGAACTTTCAGGAGTCTGCTTTTTTTGTTCACAAAAAATGGCTTATCTTGTCTGACTCTGGACTCAGCCTCAATCAGATAGTTTCTTCCTCGGGAAAAACTCTTGACATTGCAGGAGGCAATTCAGCTTCTGTTGTTCAGCAGATGGTCATCCCTCCAGGCTTGCATGCATGTGCTGGGCTTGATGGTGTCCACCCTCGAGGCGGTCTGTTTGCACAGTTCCACACAAGATCTCTTCTAAAGAGATTCTGGTGAAATGGGCCAGGGATCTACAGTCTCTAGAAGTGGCTTCACTCTCTGATACTTCTCCTCCTGTACTGGACGGTTGTCTCCGTGGATGCCATCCTGTCCGGGGGGGGGGGGAGGCGTCCTCAACACAGATGTGCTCAGGGGGTCTGGACTTTGGTAGAGCCCAGACTGCTGATTAGTGTACTGAAACTCAGAGCGATCAGACTTTGTCTGGCTCATTGGACAATTGTCTTCAGGGGTGTCAAATTAATTTGGACAATGCCACGGCTGTGGTCTATGTCAGGCACCAAGGCGGCACTTGAAGTGTCCTGGCGGCTTGGTAAATAGCATTGGGCTGACTAATTTGTTGCAGCCCTCTCAAACTTCTGCGCCTGCGACTCCTGTGCAGGATTCAGGCAGAAGGGATTCTGGTCATTCTAGTGGCTCCAGACTGTCCTCGCCCGTCTTGGTATGCCAATCTGGTATGGCTGGTCGGAAATGCTCCTTGGGGACTTGCTCTCAGGGAGGATCTGCTGTCCCAAGGACAAATCTTCCATCCTGTTTTACAGTCGCTGGCTTTACCGGCTTGGCTGTTGAACGCCAGATGCTGAAGGGTGGAGGTTTGTTGAATCAGTGATTCCTGCGCTGTTAAAAGCTATGAAATCTAACTCTAGGAAGATCTACCATCGTACGTGGAAGATGTACATTCCATGGTGTGAGTCTCTTGGGGTTCATCCTTGCTCTTTCTCGGTGGATTGGATCTTAACCTTCCTTCCACGGGGGGGGGGTTAGAAAAGATATTTGCCTTGAGGACCATCAAGGGCCAAGTATCAGGTTTTGGCTGTCTTTTTCCAATGACCTTTGGCCACACACTCCCTCGTGCGTAGCTTTTCTTCAGGGTGTCCGACATTTGGTTCCTTCAGTGCGGGCTCTGTTGCCGCCCTGGAATCTTAATGTAGTATTTTAAAATATTTGGGAGGTTTCCCTGCTTACGCTGCCCCAGAAGGTAGCCTTTTTGGTGGCTATCCCCTTTGCATGCAGGGTGTGGGAACTGACGGCGTTATCCTGTTGTTCACCTTATGGTGCTTTACAAGGATAAGGTGGTGTTTTGCCTCTGTCCGTCATTCCTTCCTAAGGTGGTACCTGACTGTCATTTGAATGAAGACATTGTGTTGTCTTCCCTGTGTCCCAGGCCTAAACATCTGAAGGAAATTGCTTTGCATGTCTTGGATGTGGTCCGGGCAATTAGGGTGTACCTGGCAGCTACAGAGCCTTTTAGGAGGTCAGACTTTCTATTAGCGCTCACAGACGGACCTCACAAAGGTTTGTCCGTTTCTTCTGTGACCATTTCCAGATGGATCAGATGGTGGTTCAGGCCTATTGAATCAAGAGTCAGGTTCCTCCTTTCCTTGTTTAGGCGCTCTCTACTAGGTCGCTTTGTGTCTCCTGGGCTTTCTGTCTTCAAGCGTCAGTGATGCAGGTTTGCAAGGCAGCCACCTGGTCCTCGGTGCACACTTTTACAAAGTTTTTTGTAAAATGGTTGTGTTGTCATCTGTGGATGCTTCTTTTGGCCGCAAGGTTTTGCTGGCTGCTATTTAGAGGACCTGGTCCTCTTTGAGGGTGTATTGTTTTTCAGGTGAGCTCCAGTTGTTTATGGTTGAGCTCTATGTTACCTGGTTGGCTATGATTAGCCTTGGGACTTTTTTTCTGATGTTTTCCCACCCCTCATGTTTAACGCTGTTTTGGGACGTCCCAATAGTTAAGAAGAATAGGGAGCTGTGTCCAACAATGAACGAAAGATAAAATTGGATTTTTGCCTTACCGTAAAATCAATTTCGCTGATGTTCATTGACGGACATTGAGTGCCTATAGCTGAGAGTGGGTGTATACCCCCTGGGACTGCCCATAGGCGTAGTCAAGCTTTTTCCTGCCTAGTGTCCTATTCCTGTAGGGGGCAGTATAACCAATGGTTAGGAAGAATCATGAGCTGTATCCATCAGTAAACATCAGAGAAATTGATTTTACGGTAAGTCAGTAATCCAATTTTATTTATTTTTTTTTGTTTCCCTTTCAGAGATTTTCCATGACTTCCTGACCCTCTGACACCCTGTTACTGGCTGTCAGGTAAAAACCTGACAGCGGTTCTACCCTTTTCCGGCCATTGGTTTCTAGTGTCTTCGATGTCATGGTATTTGGTTTCTATTTATTTGAGTAAATGACCCAGAACACGTACAGAAATAAAAAAGGGAAACTTTTTCTACTTCATTCTTTGCATGCTTCTTCCAGGTTTGTGATGTAAAAGTGGTAAAGCCAGGCAAATGTAGGCTTATAGCATTTTATAAGGAGGCTAGTAATGGTGGTTGTATGCGCTGGCTTGATCCAACCGTCCTTAGGCATCTGTGTCTGACATCATTTGTCTAAGTATAAGCATTCATCTTTGGCAAACATTTTTTTAGCTTTTTTTTTTTTTTTTTTTAGGGAAGCACCTCCCAATGCAAGCTGCTAGGGAGAAGATAAAAGTAGCATTCATACAGGTTTTCTAACCTGTGCAGTCCCCGCTTTCCTGATAGCTAGCCGGCTGAACTAATAAAAAGAAGAACTGAACTGAATCTGCCATCCACAAATTAGATGTGAATGCAGGAATCCTTCCCACTGTGTCATTGTATTCTAACACAGTGTTTCTCAACTCCGGTCCTCAGGGCACACTAACAGGCCAGGTTTGCAAGAAAACTGAAATACATCACAGGTGATATCATTCGCTGCTCAGTGATTGCAGTATTCTAGTCTGCATCTCCCCAAGGTAATACTTAAAATCTGGCCTGTTAGTGTGCTCTGAGGACCGGAGTTGAGAAACACTGTTCTAACAGCAGGAATTCTCCACCATCAGATTACACTACATGCACTGATCAAGCGAAAGTTTACCAACAAGCCGGTTCATTAGTCCATCAGCTTCTCATGAACGGTAACAATCTCAACCGGATCTGTATTTGTCCAGTTTCAAATTTCGATCCATATATGGCCAGCTTTAGTTTACTGTTCATAATGCAAATTCTAAACATATGTAATGATTGGTTTGAGACAGGGATTTGCTTTTATATAGTTCAGTTGTATCACATGGCATTGTCTTGTAATCTGTGTTTTTTTTTTTTTTTCCATCGGCACTCTTATCAATGCCTGTCTGCTGTGTGACAAACTGCCACCTTGTAAAGACACATCCACTTAACAATAACTTTTCTTGTGGGTGACAGCCCATCTACTGCGATGTGCACAGGCATAACTTGCTATTCCTTGACCAGTGGCACATCAGGAGAACTATATTCAGGGGGGATGAGTGATTTCTGAGGAGTGGCTTCTGCTAAAGCAAAAAGAATTTTGTGCTAAAAACCCCGGGATGCTTAATCTAGATAAACAAATGGGTGTGCTTCCCTGTAAAGTGGACCTTTCATTAAATTCACAGCTCACATGAATTACTAAATCATGTGTCGGGATAGTACCCCTTGCTTACCATGAAAAACAGCCCTTTTAATCTCCCTCAGGTGACATAAAGCCTTGACAAAGATTGTATGAAGTATGACTGTCAAAAGCACTGTAGGTGAGACATTCGAGAGTTTTTTTTTTCCCCTCAATCATACAAACACTTTCTGCTGGACCTACAAGTGAGATAAGAAGACTGCATAGCAGGAAACAGAGCCTTCATATGCACTAACAATGTATTTATTACATTACTACAAAATAACAGGATCATTTAAACAAAGAGAATCACACTTGCATAAGTAAATGTGTATTATGACGACTATAAAAGAGATTCAAGGAGCCCCAGTAAGGGGCACAGCTTTTAAAAATATTGAATATTATAATTTCCATAATTATTATTCCTTTGTTCCAACGTTGGGTGTCCTATGTAAAACTATTAGTTTAGTTTTTTACATTTTAGAATGGGCGCCTCGAGGTTGTGCAGAGTTTTAAAGGGTGCTGTGACTGAAAAAATGTTGAGAAACACTATCCTAGCATCAAAGCAGGATGAAGGGATGCTAACTATGGGAGTTCTTTGGACAGGATTTTGGGGAGGAGGAGGAGCAAATTGCTGACAGGTATAGCAATTATATTAATTAACATTTTGCACAGTATGGCCAGTTTTCTTAACAAAAAAGTGAACTTGGCCTTTAATCACTTCAATACCGGACACTTTTACCCCCTTCCTGCCCAGGCCAATTTTTATCTTTTAGAGCTGTCCCACTTTCAATAACAGATGTGCAGTCATGCAACACTGTACCCATATTACATATTTTCCACACAAATAGAGCCTTCCTTGGATAGTATTTATTCACTGCTGGTAAAAAAAAAAAAACGATTTTTCTTTGTTTCTGTTAAAAATAAAATTTTGCAAATAAACTTTCTTCATAAATTTAGACCAAAATGTATACTGCTACATTTCTTTGGTAAAAATAACCCAAATCAGTGTATATTACTTAGTCTGTAGGAAAGTTATAGAGTCCACAAACTATGGTATATACAGTGGGTACGGAAAGTATTCAGACCCCCTTAAATTTTTCACTCTTTGTTATATTGCAGCCATTTGCTAAAATCATTTAAGTTAATTCTTCTTCCTCATGAATGTACACATAGCACCCCATACTGACAGAAAAACACAGAATTGTTGACATTGTTGCAGATTTATTAAAAAAGAAAAACTGAAATATCACATGGTCCTAAGTATTCAGACCCTTTGCTGTGACACTCATATATTTAACTCAGGTGCTTTCCATTTCTTCTGATCATCCTTGAGATGGTTCTACACCTTCATTTGAGTCCAGCTGTGTTTGATTATACTGATTGGACTTGATTAGGAAAGCCACACACCTGTCTATATAAGACCTTCCAGATCACAATGCATGTCAGAGCAAATGAGAATCATGAGGTCAAAGGAACTGCCTGAAGAGCTCAGAGACAGAATTGTGGCAAGGCACAGATCTGGCCAAGGTTACAAAAAGATTTCTGCTGCACTTAAAGTGGAGTTCCACCCTAAAATTATACTTACCTCCATCTTCTCGCTCCGGGTCACCTAAAAAACAAATGGATAATCGCATTTTTTTTTTTTTTTACTTACCTCGTAGAGAAGAAAATACTTACCTTACTTCCTTCTTCCTCCCCTCGGCGGCCATGGCCCGTCGTCACTTCCTGGCTTTGCAATGATTCCTGGGAGCTGAACGTCATCGCTCCCAGGAATCATTGCGCCAGCACCAGCCCCGCCGTCACTTCCGGTGCGCGCGTGTCATCCCTCCACAGCTTCTGGGCATGCCCAGAAGCTGTTTAGAAGGGAATGACGCGCGCGCCCCGGAACTGACGTCGGGGCCGGTGCAGGCTCAATGATTCCTGGGAGCGATGACGTTCAGCTCCCAGGAATCATTGCAAAGCCAGGAAGTGACGACGGGCCATGGCCGCCGAGGGGAGGAAGAAGGAAGTAAGGTAAGTATGAGGCCAGTACAGTACGAATACCCCCCCAAATTACCCCTTTTTGGAAAGTATACAGTCCAATATATTTAGTAGGAGACATGGCACGTTTTTTGAAGTTGTAATTGTTTGGCACAATTTTTTGGAAAATTAAAAAACATTTTTTTTCACAATTGATTTATTTATTTATTTTTTACATACTATCACAGTGCAGTACAGAGTCATCAAATAACTGGAGTGGAGGTTTTTGGGGACACTGAAAAAAAATAAAATAAAATTACAAAATGAAAAAAAATAATAAAAATGTTTTTTGTTTTTACATGCTGTCACCAATCAGTGTCCCTAAACACCTTTACACCAGGTATTTAATTACTCTGCACTGCACTGGTGATAGTATGTAAAAATAAAGTTGAAATTGTGATTTTTTTTTTCCATACTGTCACCAGTGCAGTACAGATTCATTAAATAACTGGCATGGAGGTGTTTTTAATTTTGTAAATATTGTTTCACATTTTTGTTTTACATACAGTAACCAGAGCAATATAGTGTTACCATAATAACACTGTACTACTCTGGGGAGGTGATCAGGATTTCTTTTTTTTTTTTTTTTTACACACTATAATTGCTTATAAATGTGAATTTTACAGTTATAAGCAACCATTTTTTTCTTAATCAAAACTATTCATTCAATGTTTATTAATGCGATTAGGCAACAGCTAATCACATGGTACAGATGGGTTGTGATTGGCCCTGACTGTACCATGCGACCACTGTTACCAATCACGGAGCGCATCACAATAGTACATCATAAATGGCATGAATCAAAGTCATTCATTGTGTACAGTTGTCTGCTGTGACTGGTCACAGCGATCACATGGTACTGGAAGCGAGCCGATACAATATACTGTCATCAGTTGTGTCCGGTGGACATAGCAGGTGACAGATTGTGCCTGGGCACAGCCCATGGGGCAAGCGGGAGTCACGGTCCTGGGAGTATGCCGTACCAGGATAACAGGGCTTCCACTTGGCCATCATATTACAATAGGCCAGGTGGGAAAGGGTTAAACTGTAAAAACACTATCATTTTTTTTAAGTCTTTTTTTTTGTCCCTTTGTCAGGTCTACATCACCTTTATACCTACAGTTTGATTTTGACAGAATATGGAAATACTGAACCATAGTGAATAGTCCTCCAATTAAACAATTTAAAAGCTGCCATCCAAAACATAAACTAGGTATGCACTCAGTATGTTTTGATGTTCTTGGAAAGAATCAACATTTGCTAGGTGCTCTTACAGTTACATTTCCTTTACAATTGTGATAAACTGATAATGTGAAATATGCAGCCCTATATTTACAATATGATATATTCATGTTTTCATATTCCTAGATCTTGTATTCTCACAAAAAAAAAAAAAAACAGCTTTTCCATGATCTATTATAATACAGGGAGTGCAGAATTATTAGGCAAATGAGTATTTTGACCACATCATCCTCTTTATGCATGTTGTCTTACTCCAAGCTGTATAGGCTCGAAAGCCTACTACCAATTAAGCATATTAGGTGATGTGCATCTCTGTAATGAGAAGGGGTGTGGTCTAATGACATCAACACCCTATATCAGGTGTGCATAATTATTAGGCAACTTCCTTTCCTTGGGCAAAATGGGTCAAAAGAAGGACTTGACAGGCTCAAAAAAGTCAAAAATAGTGAGATATCTTACAGAGGGATGCAGCACTCTTAAAATTGCAAAGCTTCTGAAGCGTGATCATCGAACAATCAAGCATTTCATTCAAAATAGTCAACAGGGTCGCAAGAAGCGTGTGGAAAAACCAAGGCGCAAAATAACAGCCCATGAACTGAGAAAAGTCAAGCGTGCAGCTGCCAAGATGCCACTTGCCACCAGTTTGACCATATTTCAGAGCTGCAACATCACTGGAGTGCCCAAAAGCACAAGGTGTGCAATACTCAGAGACATGGCCAAGGTAAGAAAGGCTGAAAGATGACCACCACTGAACAAGACACACAAGCTGAAACGTCAAGACTGGGCCAAGAAATATCTCAAGACTGATTTTTCAAAGGTTTTATGGACTGATGAAATGAGAGTGAGTCTTGATGGGCCAGATGGATGGGCCCGTGGCTGGATTGGTAAAGGGCAGAGAGCTCCAGTCCGACTCAGACGCCAGCAAGGTGGAGGTGGAGTACTGGTTTGGGCTGGTATCATCAAAGATGAGCTTGTGGGGCCTTTTTGGGTTGAGGATGGAGTCAAGCTCAACTCCCAGTCCTACTGCCAGTTTCTGGAAGACACCTTCTTCAAGCAGTGGTAAAGGAAGAAGTCTGCATCCTTCAAGAAAAACATGATTTTCATGCAGGACAATGCTCCATCACACGCGTCCAAGTACTCCACAGCGTGGCTGGCAAGAAAGGGTATAAAAGAAGAAAAGCTAATGACATGGCCTCCTTGTTCACCTGATCTGAACCCCATTGAGAACCTGTGGTCCATCATCAAATGTGAGATTTACAAGGAGGGAAAACAGTACACCTCTATGAACAGTGTCTGGGGGGCTGTGGTTGCTGCTGCACGCAATGTTGATGGTGAACAGATCAAAACACTGACAGAATCCATGGATGGCAGGCTTTTGAGTGTCCTTGCAAAGAAAGGTGGCTATATTGGTCACTCATTTGTTTTGGTTTTGTTTTTGAATGTCAGAAATGTATATTTGTGAATGTTGAGATGTTATATTGGTTTCACTGGTAAAAATAAATAATTGAAATGGGTATACTGTATATTTGATTTTTGTTAACTTGCCTAATAATTATGCACAGTAATAGTCACCTGCACACACAGATATCCCCCTAAAATAGCTAAAACTAAAAACAAACTAAAAACTACTTCCAAAAATAGTCAGCTTTGATATTAATGAGTTTTTGGGTTCATTGAGAACATGGTTGTTGTTCAATAATACAATTAATCCTCAAAAATACTAATTTGCCTAATAATTCTGCACTCCCTGTATAAAAGCACCCGCTGTGGGTTTATTGATATGTGATGATTCACCTTTAACCACTTCAGCTCTAGAAGGTTTTACACCCTTCCTAACCAGGCCTTTTTTTGTGATATGGCACTTTGTTGCTTTAACTGACCATTGTGCGGTTGTGCGACGCTGTACTCAAATAAAATAGATTTTATCCCCCCACAAATAGAGCTTTCTTTTGGTGGAATTTAATCACCACTGCGTTTTTTTTTTTTTTTTTTTGTGCTCTAGGCAAAAAAAAAAGAACCACAATAAAAAAAAATGTAAAAATCAAATTTTTTCAGTCACTGTAGATCAATATGTATTCTGCTACATATTTTTAGTAAAAAAAATCCTAATAAGTGTATATTGATTGGTTTGCACAAAGGTTATACCATCGGTTATACATTGGGATGGACAAATCTGACACTAAGTGACACTTTTTAGGGACCAGTGACATCAATACAGTGATCAGTGCTAAAAAAAAATGCACTGTTACTGTATAAATGACACTGGCAGGGAAGATGATAACACCAGGGGTGATCAAGAGGTTAAGTTTGCTTCTAGGGAGTTCTTTTTAACTGTGGGGGGAGTGGATGCATTAGAGGAAAAGAGAGATCTGTTTTTTAGCTTAACTGAAACATGAAATTTCTCTTTTACTCCCTGACAGAACAGTGGTGTGTCTTGTTTACATTTGTTTGTTTGTTTGTCATTTCTCCAAAGTTGTCCAATCACAGCACAAGCAGCGCTCCGGCGCACGCACACATTTCGTGTACAAAATCACGTACATGTACGTGGTTTTGTGCAGCCGGGCTTCCCTGCCGCAGTATATATGTGGTGGGCGGTCCAGAACTGGTTAAAAGGGATTATTGAGACTAAAGCTGGCCATAGAAGGTTTAAATCTCGTTCAAGATTCAAACCATGTGTGGGCAGGCTAATTGTACCCAAGTTGATTGATTAATCAATTAGGTGCAACCAGCATGTCAGGTTTTTTCTGTTCACCAACCCCATTCCCCCCTTCAATCGGACAACGCCACGGCTGTGGCATAAATCGATTACTAAGGGGCCACAAGAAGTGCCCTGGTGGCCAGAGAAGTGGCTGGTATTCTACAGTGGGCAGAACGCTTTGTTCCAGCGCTCTCTGCTGTACACATTCCAGGGATGGATAATTGGCAGGCGGACTACCTCAGTCGTCAGGCACTGTGTTCGGGAGAATGGTCCCTTCACCCTGAAGTGTTTCAACAACTGTGTCCCTGGTGCAGGACCCCCGATGTGGACCTGTTGGCCTCTTGTTTCAACTGGAAGGTTCGGAGATTTGTGGCAAGATCTCGGGATCCTCTGGCAGACGCTGTGGACGCAATAGTGGCCCCCTGGGGTCGGTATCATCTGATTTATGCCTTTCCTCCAATACAACTTCTGCCGAGACTGGCCCTGGTACTGTCAGTACTTCAAAGACTGCCCTTTGAGAATGTACAAACCCAATTCAAAAAAGTTGGGACACTGTACAAATTGTGAGTAAAAAAGGAATGGACTATTTTTACAAATCTCATAAACTTATATTGTAGTCACAATATAATATAGATAACATATCAAATGTTGAAAGTGAGACATTTTAAAATGTCATGCCAAATATTGGCACATTTTCATGAGATTTCATGAGAGCTACACATTCCAAAAAAGTTGGGACGGGTAGCAATAAGAGGCCGGAAAAGTTAAATGTACATATATGGAAGAGCTGGAGGACCAATTTGCAACTTTTTAGGTCAATTGGCAACATGATTGGGTATAAAAAGAGCCTCTCAGAGTGGCAGTGTCTCTCAGAAGTCAAGATGGGCAGAGGATCACCAATTCCCCCAATGCTACGGCGAAAAATAGTGGAGCAATATCAGAAAGAAGTTTCTCATAGAAAAATTGCAAAGAGTTTGAAGTTATCATCATCTACAGTGCATAATATCATCCAAAGATTTAGAGAATCTGGAAAAATCTCTGTGCGTAAGGGTCAAGGCCGGAAAACCATACTGGATGCCCGTGATCTTCGGGCCCTTAGACGGCACTGCATCACATACAGGAATGCTACTGTAATGGAAATCACAACATGGGCTCAAGAATACTTCCAGAAAACATTTTCGGTGAACACAGTCCACCGTGCCATTCACCGTTGCCGGCTAAAACTCTATAGACCAAAAAAGAAGCCATATCCAAACATGATCCAGAAAAGCAGGCAATTTTTCTGGGCCAAGGCTCATTTAAAATGGACTGTGGCAAAGTGGAAAACTGTTCTGTAGTCAGACGAATCAAAATTTGAAGTTCTTTTGGGAAAACTGGGACGCCATGTCATCCGGACTAAATAGGACAAGGACAACCCAAGTTGTCATTAGCGCTCAGTTCAGAAGCCTGCATCTCTGATGGTATGGGGTTGCATGAGTGTGGCATGGACAGCGTACACATCTGGAAAAGCACCATCAATGCTGAAAGGTATATCCAAGTTCTAGAACAACATATGCTCCCATCCAGACGTCGTCTTTTTCAGGGAAGACCTTGCATTTTCCAACATGACAATGCCAGACCACATACTGCATCAATTACTACATCATGGCTGTGTAGAGGAAGGATCCGGGTACTGAAATGGCCAGCCTGCAGTCCAGATCTTTCACCCATAGAAAACATTTGGCGCATCATAAAGAGGACGATGCGACAAAGAAGACCTCAGACAGTTGAGCAACTAGAAGCCTGTATTAGACAAGAATGGGACAACAGTCCTATTCCTAAACTTGAACAACTTGTCTCCTCAGTCCCCAGATGTTTGCAGACAGTTATAAAAAGAACAGGGGATGCCACACAGTGGTAAACATGGCCTTGTCCCAACTTTTTTGAGATGTGTAGATGCCATGAAATTTAAAATCAACTTATTTTTCCCTTAAAATTATACATTTTCTCAGTTTAAACATTTGTTATGTCATCTATGATGTATTCTGAATAAAATATTGAAATTTGAATCTTCCACATCATTACATTCTGTTTATATTCACAATTTTTACAGTGTCCCAACTTTTTTGGAATCGGGTTTGTACATGAAATTCCTTTACTTACCTTGTCACAGACAGTGGCTTTCTTGGTGGCTATTACTTCTGTGCACAGGGTTTTAGAGCTGGCTGCATTGTCCTGTCGGTCGCTTATCTGGTGGTTCATAGGGACAAAGTAGTGCTCCGCCCGTGTCAATCATTTCTTCCGAAGGTAGTTTTGGGGTTTCACTTGAATGAGGACATCGTGTTGACTTTATGTCCCAAGCCTAAGCATCCAAAGGAGGTCACTTTGCATTTTTTGGATGTGGTCCGGGCCATCAGGGTGTACTTGATGGTGACCGAGTCTATTCCGAAATTGGATTCCTTGTTTATCCTTACAGATGACCCTCGTAAGGGGCAGGCTGCATCTCCTGTGACCATTTCCAGATGGATCAGGCAAATAGTGGTGCAGGCCTATTCAATTAAGGGTCAGGGTTCTCCTTTCTCTGTTAGGGGCATTCCACAATGGCGCTTAGTGCCTCTTGGGCTTTCCGTCATCAGGCGTCAGTGGTCCAGGTTTGCAAAGTGGCCATCTGGGCGTCTGTACACACGTTCACCAAGTTCTACAAGGTGGATGTTTTTGCATCTGCAGATGTTGCTTTTGGCTGCAAAGTTTTGCAGTCCACTGTGGCAGAGACTTCTGCCTATTGAGGGTGTTTTTTTCTAGTAGGTGAGCTCAAGTTGTTCCTGGTTGTGCTCCTGGTTTACCTGGTGGGCTAAGTTTAGCTTTCTTTTTGGGAATATGTTTATTGCTGTGTTTTTCCCACCCCTCATGCTGATACTGCTTTGGGACATCCCATCCATCTAATAAAGATATGAAGCTGTGTCCATCAATGAACGAAAGAGAAAACTGGATTTTTGTCTTACTGTAAAATCCTTTTCTCTGATTTTCATTGATGGACACAGCACCCACCCCTCTGTGGTGTTGGGTTAGGTAGTCTTCTGACACTGATTGTTACAAAACTGAGATCCTAGAGCAGGAAGTGGGAGTATACCACCTGGGACTGCCCCATAGGCAAAGTTAAGCTTTGTTAACTTTTGTTAAGCCTTTTCCGCCTAGTGTCCTACTCCTAGGAAGAGGAACATAACCCATCCGTCTAATTAAGATATGAAGCTGTATCCGTCAATGAACATCAGAGAAAAGGATTTTACGGTAAGACATAAATCCAGTTTTTTGATGCCCGTGTGCATAAGGCCTAAGAATTGCAGCAAAGCTTTCTATCTAGAAAGAGTAACAAGTGTCAAGTTTGAGACTCATTATATATATATGCTGTAGGAGGAGAGTATATTTTTATGGCGATCCAATTTTGTTCCAGTCTCATTAGAGCGTTTCAAGGAAAAAGTTGCTGCAGGCAACATTTAATGTACATAAACGGACTCAGAAATGGAAAGGTGTTTTTTTTCCCAATTCTCACTCCCCCTCGTCTTGTGATGTTTGTAAATGAGTCTCGTAGCCTGCAAACTGTTTACGTTGAGCAGTTTTAATACCCCTTATATTGCAGTATATTTCAAATGTGCTTACTTATGTCAATGAGACAAGCAGCCGGTAGTGCACATTGTTAAGATAGTAATAAAACAGGAATGTTTCTCTGTTTGTGCAGTTTGATATTTCTGCTGTCTGGCAATATTCTATTCTGCAAATAGCTTAGAAACACATTTTTTTTGAAGATGATGCAAATCCCTTTGTGGGATTGCACTGCTGGTCATATGGAAGCACAATACTAAATAAACTGCAATTACTGGTGGTAAGTGTTCCAGATATCACCTTGACCAGCTTGTTTTTATTTTATTGCACCTGCTTTTTTTTTTTCAAAAGATGATTTGTCACAAAGATTATAAAGCATTTGGGTATACAGCAGCTAACTAATTAAAGAATTGTGTTTACATTATATTTGTCAGTGTCTAGAAGTTACAATGTAATAGTCGAATCTTGTTGGACCAACCATATTGAATAAATAACTTCTTGCTACAGAAATGGAGGAGAAAGGAAAAAATAAATTCTTTTAATGATAAATCTGCAGTGCCAGCATAAATTTGAAAAGTAAAGGTCATTTCTACAATTTCGATCTTTTGTACAGTAGTACAACTTTATGTTATGTGTAACTTCGCTATGATTTTCAGCTTTGCACAAAAGTGAACATGGCAAACATGAGAAGACCTAAGGCTACATGTACACTAGCCTACCCTGACCGCAGCCTCGCGATACACGCAAAAAACGACCGGCTGTCAAAACGTTCCTATCTTGAACGCAATTCTTCTTCTTTAGGAGAGGAAAATTTAACCTCACCTAGATGCAGCAGCTCCTAAAGTTTGCTAAATGCCTATGTGTATATGGACACATAAGGGATGATTTACTCAAACTGGAGCACTCATAATCTTGTGCAGCTTTGCCTGGCAGCCAATCAACTTCTAACTTCAGTTTGTTCAATTAAGCTTTGACAAATAAACCTGGAAGCTGATTGGTTTCTATGCAAAGCTGCACCAGATTTTGCACTCTTTTGTAAATCAAGCCCATAGGCTTTTATGGAGTTGAGTTTAGGAGCTCTGGCAAAAAGAAAATGCCAAATGCTCCTAAACTGAAGTTTAGGAGCTGCCAGTGTACACGAAGCCTAAAAACACCTCTGTTGTAATGGGATGAAGCAGACTTCAAACCGGACCATTCAAATGGGTGCCTGCGATTGCCTTTGTCAGCCAATTGGGAATGATTTAACCCCCAGGGAAGTTGGGCTTCAGTAACAATGTAAAAACGAAATCTAAGTCTCCCACAGAAAAATATTTTCTGGCCAGTAAAGGGTATTCGCAAGCACCTTGTCATAAAATAGAAGTTAGGTTCACTTTAAGATGTACGATTACTGCTGTTTGTGGGCTACTTCCTGACATCTGGGACTGACAGATATATGCTTTTGAATGATAGAGCTTGGGTGGAATGTTCAGTTGTTTTGGGGATGAATGGAATTACATATTACATTATTTGGTTGCTTCTGCTAATTTGCTCATTTGACAGCCTCTCGAGAAGCAAGCCATAAAAGAGAATCATATTACTCATATGTGGCATATATTACACAGTCCAATTTGTGACAGACTGGGCAGTCTGTAAGTGTGATGAAGAAATAGTTATTCAAGCCTATTCAAGTCTGCCCCTACATGCACAAGTATAACTAGAAATCACAGGACCAGATAGCATCATTTTAATGGGGTCCACATCAGTGAATGGTGGCCTATACTTCACCCCTATTTAAATCCCCTAAACATTGGTGACCATTATACAGGGCACATGTATTAGGAACCTTTTTATACCTCTTAGGATGGGTAGCCATGGCAATTTAACACTAAATCATTTACATAGGCTATCAAATTTAAAGCGGAGTTCCGGGCACAGAAAACATTTTTCACTGAACATACCCCCGGGACAGTCAGGGCTAGTACATTCCACAATGGCTAGCCTCTGATCTGTCCCGGTTCGCACTTACCTGCAAGAAGAAATACTCACTTATAAAATTTCTTCCACAGCGTTTCCATCTCTCTTGTGGGCAGCTGAAGCCGGCGCGGTCCTCTTCTGTGTCTTCTTCCGCGTCCTCTTCTCCCAGAATGCCCCTGCACCGGCCCCTCTCGTCATTTCCGGTGCGGCGCCCCGGAAGTGACGAGAGGGGTCGGTGCCATCGCATTGATTCCTGGGAGCGATGACGTTCAGCTCCCAGGAATCATCGCAAGACAGGAAGTGACGGCGGAGTCACGGCTCAGAGGGAGGAAGTACACTGAGATGAGTATTTTCGATCTTCAATTACAAGGTGAGTAAAAAAAAAAAAAAACTAACAATCCAATTCCTTTTCAGGTGAAGGAGAACTAGCGGACGGGCACAAAAAAAAAAGATCGATTTTGTGCCCGGAACTCCGCTTTAAGTGGAGTTAGGGCTGCTCATAGACTTGTCTTCTTCCTCATGAGTCTATTCTGTGTTAAGGATTTGGATGCAGCAAAAGAAAGAAATTAATGTTCAACCAGAACTAACCCAGTTCAAACAGTGTGTAGAAATATAAGTACTTCTCAACCAATGAGTCAGCAATTTTTCATTCCCTTTTCAAACATGGAGTTGCCTTCCTTTTTCCTGGGGCCTTATAGCAGTAACCTGGGTTGTTGTTGTTGTAGTTTTAGTTATACACTTGCATGGGTGGCTTATGTCATTGGTTATTGCTGTGATCTTTGAAGTTGTACATTCAGTTTAGAGGTACTGTCTGTATTGAGGTAGCATGATTTTTTTTGCACTAATTTAGTCCCACGGCCCAAGAACTTACTGGTATTTAGTTGCAGCTGGTTTGATCTACTAAGCATGAAGAGTGCAAAATCTGGTGCAGCTCTAAACAAAAATTAGCTTTCTGGTTTAATTGAACAAGATGAAGTTAGAAACTGATTGGCTACAATACACAGTTGCACCAGATTCTGAGTGCTCCAGTTTTAGTAAATCTGCCCCCACAGTGTTTTTGTCTTTTTTACTTTGATGTGGGCATCAGGTTGTATTTAATGACACTGTATCTGATTGTAACTGTATTAAACGGAATCTGTTAGGATAAAACACTAGGAACTGCTATTGTTTGTGTAGATACAGACTCGGGTGTAGTCATCTTCATCCTTGCTTTACTACTTTGAGTCACTGACCTGAAAAAGCATGGTGCCAGTTGCTGAGACACCTGATATGCACATGCTTGAGAGAAAGGATAAGAATGGCGGATCAAGAACCTGCACTTTCTAAAGAAAAAAAAAAGCAATAGCAGCTCCCATATTCAGCTCCCACATTTCAACTCTGATTCCTTTGAAAGTTTATACAAGGGTATCATGACCCCGCCCCTTGAGCATGACTTCCTGCAGCCACAGTGTATGCAGATGTCAACATGTCAGTGCCCACCCTTGGCATCATCTAGGACTGCCCCCTGCTCGGAGATGAATAATGAGGAAGGGGACCCAACTTGTCACTTGACCGGCCAGAATACATCAGCAAAAGAATTTAAGAAAAAAAGGGGTTGCAGAATGGGAATGGGTCTTCTGAGTTTTTTATGCAGTTTCTGAATTCTAGAATCTCAGATTCCTGGCTGCCTGCTTCCCTTTTTGGCATAATTTAAATACTGTCTGGTTGCCATCCTACTTTTTAGCCTTCAACAGGTTGTAAAATCTTATTTATTTTTGGCTAGTTAGTTTGAATTGACAGTCTGTTACTATCAGCAAAAAAATGACATGCCAAGTCAGAGCAATACTACTGACATAATATATAACAATAATTATTATATAACTTCTTATATGTTTATATATATATATATATATATATATATATATATATATATATATATATATGCACTTCATTTATTTATAGTAAAGATATCTGATCCGTTTTCAGAGCCATCTTAAATCAGCCAGTAAGTTCTGTCACGTTTATGTTTTATCACCTAGTCTATTTCGCAGGTCATGGATAGCTGCTGCAGCCCACAAACAAGTTGAGTGCTTCCTTAACAGAATTGTTATATACTGTGTTACTGTCTCATAAAAGGAAAAAAGTCTTAAGAGTATGCTTATGGCCTGCTTTTCACTGCTACAATTCATTGTGAGCAATAGCAGAATATGGTAAAGTTTTATAGTTAATGACAAATCTACTTTCTTGCTTCGCATTGTGAATATGATTTTTTATTTTTTTTTCTTCTCAAAGCATCCTCCTTAGCCTGTGCGTTTTAGAAAAGGATTTGTATGACTAGTTATCTGTTCATTTTGCGCCATTTGTTTTTAAGATTATGTAGTCTAAACATGCATTACATATACACCAGTCAGCCATAACATTATGACTACTGACAGGTAAATGGAATATCTTGTTACAATGGCATCTAAAAATTGGTAGGAAATATTAGGCAACAAGTGAACATGTTGTCCATGAAGTTGAACAAAAATATGTTTCGCAGTTTGTTGTGTATGGTGTATAAGCCCATGGTGACCCATGTCCATAGCCAAAAGCTTCTACAATGGTCTCATGAACATTAGAACTGGACTACGAAGCAATGGAAGAAGGTAGCCTGGTCTGATGAATCACATTTTCTTTTACATCATGTGGATGGCCAGGTGCGTGTGTGTCACTTACCTAGGGAAGAGATGGCACCAGGAATGCGGTGTAAGAAGGCAGGTCGGCAGAGGCAGTGGGATGCGTTGGGGAATTTACTGCTGGGAAACCTTGGGTCCTGCCATTCATGTGGATGTTACTGCCTCAATGTATCAAGGCTGTTTGAGCAAAAGGGGGCCATACTCAATATTGGGTAGGTTGTCATAATGTTACGGCTGATTGGTATATATGTGACTTTGATCAGCCTAAATCAACTGGCTTAATCCACAGTTGAAGTAAAGGTTGAAGGAGCTTGAGTATTAGTGAGTGGATTAGGAGGTGCGTCGGACCACTGGAGGTCCTAACTGCGGTACATAAAGTGTCATTAAACCAAAATATTTTTTAACTGTCTATTGGCTCCATTCACAAAAACAGATTGCATATGGTATTTTGGTGTTTTTTTCGAATATTTCTTGCAATCCTGAAAATGTGCCTTATTAGTCCAGCCTACAGCCAGCCCCTTTTTGCTATTTAAACTGCCTTGCCCATTCCCTCCGTGCCCACGTGTGGTCAACATCTCCAGTGTGTCTCTGCTGTGTTCCTGTACATGACTGCCTGGATGATGTCTCTTCTGATTCCTGATCCTGATTCTTGGCTTCTTTAAAGATCTTTAAAGGTGTTATCAGTACCTTGTAGCAGAAGCTTTTCATCAATCATTTTAGCATTATTAGTAATTACCTGCTTAATTCTGCCATTTCCATGGGCTTCCCTGTTATCTTGAAAATTCTATTATAGCCAACAAAAAGTTCCAATTATAATGGGATTTTATAGGCAACAAGTATAGACAAAATATAATGTTAAGAAATAGTTCAAATTTATTAAAGCTCCTGATAAAATATTGTTTAAAAATCCATATATATATATATATATATAAATATATATATATATATATATATATATATATATATATATATATATATATATATATATATTATCACATTATATACATATAACATATCCATCTATGGAAATATCGAGAAATTTTTTTACATATTTTTTTTTTTAAAGTTGAAACTCCTAGCTAGACACAATCATTGCACCGTAGAAAACACATTCCATGTGTCAAGAAGCTGGAGCAATCCAATGCATTTCAACAGTTTCAAAAGATGTCTTCTTCAATGATTATGTACCACTCTGTAACATAAATCACCACTTTTAGAATCTTCGTAGCACTTGTATGGCATCATTTTGTATCATATCTCACACAGTGAACTTGCATAGTATTACCTTTCTGGTCAACAGTGCCTTTCCCAAAGTGTTGTGCATGCACAAGGCTTCAAAACCCAGAACACAAGGAGCATTCGAAATGCCCCACCAGCCAGAGTCTGTACCTTAGCAGAGGAAACTGAAAATAATGTATATAAATACATATATCATTAGAGGGATATACTATTTACTTATGGCCTCTAGGGTTCCCATAGGGATAAATCTATACTTACAATCCAAAATGTTCAAGTACTCCAAGCTGTGTTTAGGTGGCAAAATATGCTTAGGCTGGGGACTCTAGCGTGTGGGAGTCTGCAGGGTGGACACCCATTTAGGGTGTATCCTCTTCCAGGCAGCCAGATGGAGTGAGCGCGGTGGTCGTCTCACTCCCCGGCTTTCCCTTGTACTGGGCATGCGCGTCATGATGACCTCACACACAGTTACGACCGCCGGTCTACCTCTTTGCTTTGGAGACCAGCTGACACCAAGGGGATCCACCACCGACATGGTGACCTGGCACCTCGCACATATGGGGCCTTTTTGTGTTGGGTGTTACCATGGAAACCCAGCACTAGCAAATATCACAACTAGAGGGGAAAAGCACCTTGACCAGGAACATTTGATACATTAAGGCTTGCAGAGATTACAAATATCATGAAGCAGGAGAAACAAAATAAAAAAGAAACAAAAAATATATATTAAAAAAAGTTTCTAGTCCTACCTAAACATTTTAAAGAGCTCCTACAAAGAAGAAAGAAATATGGGTGAAAAATAACCCCCAAGTAAATCTTTTTCTTTTTGCTTAATAAAATTTTTTTTTTGAGAAAAATAACCCCCAACATTTTAAGACCAGGTAATGACCATGTATGGGTATTGGCTTATTCTGTCTTGCCTGAACTAAAGCTCTCCAATAAAGGTCTGTAGCTTTCTGCCTCATTAAGTGCAGGGGAGATGTGACATTTAGACACCTAATCCAGCGCATCTCTCGCTGGAGTATGCTCTTTTTCCATTCTTCTCCCCTGATTGGAATGTGTATTCTATCCAATACTGTAAATTGGACTCTGGGCATTATGTACCTGTGTGTTTTGACTTTATGCCTACCTAAAGGTAAGTATAGGTTTCCTATTCGCATACTGTAAATATGCTTCCCAATTTGTTTTGGGAGTCTTCCCTATATAGAAGGATCCACATTTGCATTGCATTAGGTAAATTCTTGCAGTTGGCGAAATGTCTAGCTGAAAATCTCTCTCTGAGTTCTCTCTCTGAGTTCCCAGCCCTCTAAAAACATTTTGGTCACTGTGTGTTCTCCGGCCCCCTCTCACCCCCAACCCCCCCCCCCCCTAGGTGAGGTTATGAGCTGACTTTTGCCACATGCTCTTAAGGGGGGCTTGTTGGAGTTGCTGCTGACTGGGTTTTTCCTGGTGCACAATGGGGGGGGGGGGGCAGGGCAGGGATGTCCTCTGGGCTCCCTGCTGCAGTTGTTAGGCTGAGGGAGCGGATGGTTTGGCATCTGCAGGTCCGTGCCTGACGCGGCTGGATCTGGCCCCAAATTTAGGCCGCGGCTTTGCACCCTACTGGTCGGGAGCTATGCCGGGCTGCCCCAGCGAGGGTGGCTGAAGCCACTACCCTCCGTTTTGGGCATCCGCCCTCCCCTCCACTGCCCCTGGGTGGTCAGCTCTGCTGAGGCCCATGCCCAGGCGGCTGGGCATCCACAAAAATTTTGGCCGCAGCTTGTGACCAACTAGGTCTGCGGCCAAGTTGGCCAACGTTTGGGGGTGGGCCCAGTGAGCCTGGCTGGACTGAGTGTACTTGTGGCTCTGCCTCCACACAAATTGAGGCTGCGGCCTGCGGCCTACTAGGCCATGTGGCCAGCTTGGCACCTCCCTTGGAAGGGGTGGCACTGTGGGGGAAGTTTAATGTTTGATGGCAACCATGCCACCATTATTGTGGAGGGCACCTACCCCTTTTAGAGCTGTGGGACCATCAGAATACCGTGTCTGTGTGTCCTGTCTGTGCGTCCACGTCGCGGCGGGTGGCCCCCTTTTAGGGGGGATATTTCCTATTGTGCGGGCCTCTATGATGACCTTTGTATATACTGTAGCATCCACCGCCCTCCTCTGCTTCATCTGTCCATCAGATCCTGAGTCACCCTACTGCGTCTGCATGCACGCACCCTTAATGCTCAGACAGTGAGAATGTTTCCTCTGCTCCTCTAGCCATGCATGAAAAGGGACTGGTGGATGCACTGATTGTGTCAGAGGGTAACATTTTAAACATGGGGGAGATGCTGCGTTGGAGGCACCAGTCCCTTTTGGCACCACAGGTTCTCCACTGTGGCGGGGATGTTTCCCTTTCCCGCTTACTTTGACAACATTGTCACATAACAGTGGGTTTGTCCAAAACGTACTCTTGTGGTCCCAAAGCATTTTGCTATGCGGTTTCCTTAAAAGGATTGCCTGCTTAAAAGGTGTCTGGTCCCACCTGTATTGGACTTGCCAGTTCCAGGTTAAATAAAGCTACCTTAATTCTGGCCCTTTGCCTTTAAACATCCGGTTGATAGCAGAGCGAAGGCTCTGGCCCGCCATATGTTTCACTATAGCTGGTTTGCCTTAGGCCGGTATTTACTTTTGCCCTGGTGCCGCAAACTCTGACGAGTGGGCTAAAAACTTTTACGCCAGGACCTGGAGGGGAAACAGCTTCTCTCTGCCATTGCGGAGCTGGCGGATCAGTTGATCCAGGGGCTACAGTTTATCTGTGATGCCTCTTTGGGTGCGGCTCCTTTGATTTTAGGTTGTCTGTATCAGCAGTGGTCCTTAGGCATCTTATCTGGCTGCCAGTGCTGGTCTGAGGACCAGACTTCTAAGAAGGCCTTATCTGATCTCCCCTTTGTGGGGGATAGTTTGTTTGGAGCTTCCTTTAATGACATCATTAAGGGTCACAGGGGGGAAGAGTACTCTCTTTCCGCAGGACGGCAAGGAGCCCCATCGTAGACAAGGGCCATTCTTCTCGGCTCAAAAGAGGCTTTTTTCGCCCATCAAGGGATAAAGTCCTTCTGGGCCTCCCCCGGAGGTTCCAAGAAGACCTGGTCTGGCAAGCCACGAGGGGCTCTTCCAGATCTGCGGACAAGGCTTCCTCTGCATGAAGGGGCGCACTCACCCATATATGGGGTGGGGGGACGTCTTCACTGATTTCCGGATCCATGGACCTCTTTGGTAAAGGTCAAGGGGGTCCACAAAGTCATTCGGCCTGGCTACAACATCGAGTTTTGGTCTTTTCCTCCGATAAGGTTCTTCACTTCCAACCTGCACTTGTCCCCAGATCGCTTATGGGGTCACTTTGGGGCAGTGCAAGACTTGTCACTTCATGGGGGGATTGTCCCGGTTCCAGGTTTGGAATGTTTTCAGGGGTTTTACTGAAACCTGTTTACAGTTCCCTGTAACAAAGGCAAATTATGTCCAATTCTAGACCTTAACCGCTTGCCGACTGCTCACAGTATATTTACTGCGGCAGTCAGCCCCTCACAGGCAGAGTGACGTAGGTCTACGTCGCTCGCCTGTGAGGCTCTGGGGAGCGAGCGCGCGCCCGCGGAGGCGCGCTCCCGCCCGGTCACGGACCCCCCCGCGCGTGGGGCCAGCGGACCCGATGTCCGCCGGTCACTCGGCGATCGGCGGGGGAGAGGGAGAATGTCAGGCAGCTTGTGTAAACAAGCCACCTGTCATTCTCCTCGCTGTAAAGACACTGATCACACGGATCTAGTATGTAGATCCGTTGATCAGTGTCCTTACAGCTCAAGCCACAGCCAATCACAGTAGAAAGCACGCCCCTAGGGATACACACAGCCCCTCCCTCCCAAATAAAGTTAACCCCTTCACTACCAGTGTATTTTTACAGTAACAGTGCATATGTATAGCACTGATTACTGTAGAAATATCACTGGTAACCCCAAAAGTGTCAAAAATGTCAGTCAAGGGTCCGATCTGTCCGCCGCAATGTCGCAGTACCGCAAAAAAAAATTGCAGATCGCCGCCATTACACGTTAAAAAAAAACAACAAAAATGACAAAAATCTTTCCCTTTGTTAGTAAACGCGATAACTTTTGCGCAAACCAATCAAAATACGCTTTTTGCGATTTTTTTTACCAAACATAGGTAGCATAAAACAAATTGGCCGAAAATGTTAAAAAATTTTGATTTTTACATTTTTTTTTTGGGGAATTTCAAAATGTGAAAAATATTGTTATTTTTGCAAAATGTACGCTCTTTTTTTGTTTATAGCGCAAAAAGTAAAAATTGCACGGGTGATCAAATACCACCAAAAGAAAGCTCTGTTTGTGGGAAAAAAAGAAAAAAGGACGTCAAATTCGTTTAGGTACAGCGTCGCACGACCGTGCAATTGTCCGTTAAAGTCACGCAGTGCCGAATCGCAAAATACCCCCTGGTCGTTTAGCAGGAAAATCCTCCGGGGCTTAAGTGGTTAAGGTGCTAAACTGCTTGCGCGGGTACAGAAGTTGCGAATGGAGTCCATTCGCATGGTAGCGGCGTCCATACATCTGGGGATTTTCTCGTTTCTATCGACATCAAGGATGCCTATCTTCACATTCCAATATGTGCCGGTCACCAGCACCTCCTCCGCTTTGCCGTAAGCGAGGAGCGTTAACAGTTTGTGGCGGTTACCTTTGGTCTCGCCTCTGCTCCTTTGGTCTTCACAAAGTGTTGACCCCGGTGCTAGCATTGTTGCGTCAGTGGGGAATCGTGGCACTGGGGTACCTGGACGATCATCTTCTGCGAGCGGAGTCTCCGACTGCTCTGATGGGCACCTTGGAGATTACTCTGAACCTTCAGATGTCTGCTCTGGTTCCGTCCACAAAACTGGAATATCTGGGATGATTCGGCCCCAGTCAGAGTGTTGCTTCCTCAGGAAGAAATGACAGGAGGCAATTCAGCTTCTGTTGTCCAGCTGACAGTCATCCCTCTGGGCTTGAATGCGGGTGCTGGGCCTGATGGTGTCTATCTTCGAGGCGGTTCCATTTGCACAGTTCCACACGAGATCTCTGCAAAAAGAGATTCTGGTGCAATGGGACAAGAATCCCTAGTCTCTAGAGGTGGCTTCATTTTCCGGCACTTCGACAGGGACATCCTTCTCCCCCTGTACTGGGCAGTTGTCCCCAGTTGTCCCAGCCTGTCCACGTGGAATGACGTCCTCGGCACAGCTTGTGCTCAGGGGGTCTGGACCCAGGAAGAGTCTAGACTGCTGATCAATGTGCTGGGACTCCGAACGATTAGACTTTGTCTGGATTATTGGACAATTCGTCTTCAGGGGTGTCCGGTACGAATTCAATCGTACAATGGCATGGCCGTGGCCTATGTCAATCACCACGGAGGCACAAGAAGTGTCCTGGCGGATCGGGAAGTAGTCGGCATTCTAAGGTGGGCAGAATGATTGTTCCAGCCCTCCCTGCTGTAGACATCCCATGGAAGGTACAGAGGTTTGTGGTATGGTCTCGGGATTCTCTGGCCGACACCCCAGACGCATTAGTGGTTCCTTGGCATCAGTATTGTCTAATTTATGCTTTTACCCCTCTCAAACTACTGTCAAGACTCCTGTGTAGGATCGAGGCAGCAAAGGATTCTGGTCTTTCTGTTGGTTTCAAATTTGGCCTCGCCGATCTTGGTACTCTGATCTGGTACGGCTGGTCAACGATGCTCCTTGGAGACTTCCTCTCAGGAAAGATCTGTCTCAATGACCAATCTTCCATCCTGCTTTACAGTCACTGGTTTTAATGGCTTGGCTGTTGAAAGCTAAATGCTAAAAGATAGAGGTTTGTCTGAATCAGTGATTCCTATGTTGTTAAAGATTAGAAAATCTACCTCTAGGAAAATCTACCATCGTATTTGGAAGACAAACATTGCGTGGTGCGAGTCTTTTGGAGTTCTCCCTTGCTCCTTTTCGGTGGCTCGGATCTTAGCTTTCCTCCAACGGGGGGTTAAACAGCGTCTGGCCTTGAGTACCATCAAGGGCCAGGTTTTCGGCCTTGGCAGTTTTCTTTCAACGTCCATTGTCCACACTTTCCTTGGTGCGTACCTTTATCCGGGGAGCTCAACACTTGGTTCCTCCAGTGCAGTTTGCATTACCGCCGTAGGTCCTCAAAATGGTGTTGTCAGTTATCCAGGAATCTCCCTTCGAAAATATTGTGAGGCTCCCCTGCTTACGTGATCCCAGAAGGTAGACTTATATGGTGGCTAATACATCTGCGTGCAGGGTGTTGGAGTTGGCGGCGTTGTCTTTTCATTTACCTTACCTGTTGGTTTAAAGAGCTAAGGTGGTTCTTCGCCCCTATCCGTTCCTTCCAAAAGTCAGCTCTGATTTTCATTTGAATGAAGACATTTATTGTGTTGCCTTCCCCATGTCCCAGACCTAAACATTCTAAGGAAATTGCTCTGCATTCCCTGGATGTGGTTCGGTCAATCAGGGTGTACCTGGCAGCTACAGAGTCTTTTAGGAAGTCAGACTAACTATTTGTACTCATGGTTGGACCCCGAAAAGGGTTGACTGTTTCTGCTGTGACCATTTCCAGATGGATCAGACAGACAGTGTTTCAGGCCTATTCAATTAGGGGTCAGGTTCCTCCTTTCCCTGGTAAGGCAAACTTTACAGCATTTTTCCACACCTGCCTCTAGAACTTTTGCACAGTACTATACATACTCTTAACAATTATTAAACAAGTTTTAAAACAAGCCATCACTGACCTTCTGTAACTGCAAGAACTATGGAGCAGTTAATTCATAAGGCACTTACTCTGCTTCCTGCTCCCTTCTCTCAACACATCTACTCTGTGTTTACATTAGAGATTAGAAAGCTTCTAACAAACTGATGACACAAGATATGACTGACAGAGGTTTGTTGCTGACATACAAGATTCTGGTGCTGTAAACAGAAAACAATGCATCTCCAGCAAGTACCAATGATTCCTGTAAAATTAGGTATATAGCGTAAAGAAGTAGGCACTCAGGAGTCATGTTTAATGATAATTCCTGGTGCACTAAATATGGCTGTGTAAGAAATAGCTTGCAGTCAGATCTGGTCTGCACTGTGCACTTTCTGTAATAGTCACTGATTATTCTGCTGATCTGGTAACCTTATTGTAATGTATACTGCTGTGATGTTAAGTGACAGTTTGAACTTAGTGCTGCATTGTAGTAATTAAATAGAAATATGCACAGTATGCACCCAGTAAAGGTAATCTAAATATGTAACTGGGGGACAGGAAGACAGCTTGGGCTTCACAGACCTTATAAATGACAGGTGACCGAGGCAGGGCAAGCTGTCCTTACCTTCCTCTGATGTCTGTGTTTTTAATGTTTGTATGTGATAATTAGATCATAATTGCAAGCCCATCATAGGCTCAGCGTGGGGTTTATATCTTGCAGGGAAGTTTTCATGTCGTAGTCTGATTAGGAAACAAGACTGCCTTTTCAAAGTGAAGTACAAGAATGCTTGGTAAACCGTGCATAACCTGTACTCCCCAGTCCTAGTTCAATTAAATGAAGCCTGTTTGTCACTGTAATGTTGCCCTTGGACATTAGAAGGTGATTAAATTTGTGATTACAGTACTATCTGACCACTGAAAAAGGGTTGAAACAGTTGTACATTTAACGTAAACAAGATAACTCACATTGCCATAGTGTGTAAATATGTCTATGCAGTTAGGTTTCGGGATACATTAAAAGTGAACATTTGCTGTTTGGCCTTAATAATAAAATATATCAGAAGTTCAATCAGACCCAGTCTGTTCTTCATGTGACTGCAGCATTTCTATGGCCTGTCAAGTTTTTGAGTCTCTGCAGCTGGTAGCCATTGAAATTAATAGGTGGCCTATTTCCCTGCAACACAACTGGTTAGTACATACCTATATGGCCTCCACCTGCCTGGGGGCCTCAGTCCAAAAGTTTCAAAAAAAATTTAAAATCCTGTCGTGCCCTGATACTAATTATAAGCTTTAAAACCTGGCAGCATTTACAGCCTCCTTAGAGATGGACATCTGAGGGGTACTAGACATGCAGAAGCCTTGGATAAATGCTCTGCCCTGCTAGGTTGCAGGGAAGTAGGTTACCTATTCATTTCTAAGACTAGTGCCTGCACAAACATAGTATCGTTCAGAAACCCAGCTCCAATATGGCTGCAAAGGCTCCTGGACAGTAATTAGTAAAGACCTAATCTAAATTAAAGCAGAGCTCCACCCAAAAGAGGAAAGTCCGCTTGTTTGCATCCCCCCCCCCACGCTGCCACATCTGGAACTTTTTTCTTTGGAGGGGATACCTGGTTTTGCCAGGTACCTGCACTTGCTTCCAGCTCATATCACCGCAGTGAACTGAGCCAGAAGTTCGGCCCCCCTCCTTACCCCGCAGTCTTTTGTACACATCACAGGTCCCAGAAGACTAGGTGACGCATACGCAGCAAGAAACAGGCTGCCGGAACCTGCACCCAAAGCTGATTCAAGAATAGGCTCTGGGGAGGACATCGTGGGATCCTTGGACTGGTAAATGTTCCTTGTATTCAAAGTCAGCTGACTTTTCTTTAATTTTTTTCTGAAGGAGCCTGGAGCACCTCTATAAATACTTATCCTGACCAAATTATGAAATTCACATACTCCCATAGATATTGAAACCTCTATTCCTCTCAATCTTGAGGACCATTCCTCTGCGTTTCTTTTTATCCTGAGTAGACCAAAGCAAGGTTTAAATCATTTTATCTCCCTTCCCTTTTAACCACCACCTGCTATCCTCCCACTTACCCCACTCTTCACCCTTCACTCTCCTCCTTCTATCCTCTTCCTCCTTTTTCCCTTCCCTCTTCTTCTCTTCCCTTCTCTTTCCTTCCCTACTCTCCTTCCATTTCTAACTTTTTTTTACATTATTAATAAGCCCCAGAAGATTTTACCTTCCTGACCAGGCCCTATTTTGCAATTCGGCACTGCGTGACTTTTGCGCGGACAATTGCGCGGTCATGCGATGCTGTACCCAAATGAAATTGATGTCCTTTTTTCCCCACAAACAGAGCTTTCTTTTGGTGGTATTTGATCACCTGTGCAATTCTTACTTTTTGCACTATAAACAAAAAAGGAGCGACAATTTTGAAAAAATAACAATATTTTTCACATTTTTTTATATGAAATTCCCCCCCCCCCAAAAAAAATGTAAAAATCTAAATTTTTTAACATTTTAGGCCAATTTGTTTTCTGCTACATATGTTTGGTAAAAAAAAAATAATCGCAATAAGCATATTTTCATTGGTTTGCGCAAAAGTTATTGCGTTTACTAACTAAGGGAAAGATTTCTGTTATTTTTGGTGTTTTTTTTTTTTTGCGGTAATGGCGGCGATCTGCGATTTTATTTGCGGGACTGCGACATTGTGGTGGACAGATCGGACCCTTGACTGACATTTTTTACACTTTTGGGGGTACTAGTGAGATTACTACAGTAATCAGTGCTATACATATGCACGGTTACTGTAAGAATGACACTGGCAGGGAAGGGGTTAACTTTATTGGTGATGCAGGGGTTAAAAGTGTCCCTAGGGGCGTGCTTCTAACTGTAAAGGGGTGTGGCTAGTGATGTAACCACAGAGACATACGATCCTACATAGCAGGATCGTATGATCTCTGCAGTTAGATCAGGGAGTATGACAGGCGGCTTTGTTTACATCAGCCGCCTGCCTTTCTCCCTCTCCACGGGGTGATCGCGAGTGACCGGCGGACATCGGGTCCACCGGTCACACGCGCGGACTTGTTAGGGAACGAGCGGGGGCTGGAGCGCTCGCCCCCTAGAGGCTCTCAGGCTAGCGACGTAGTACTACGTCACTTTGCCTGTACGGGGCTGACCACCGCAGTAAATAGTCGTGCGGCGGTCGACAAGTGGTTAAAAATGTGTCTGATCTCAACAGTAGTTTATTCCTGTCATCTCCCCCAGTCAAAGTGGGAGATCACTTGGCAACTTTGCTGCTGTTGTACTACATGTAGCCCTGTTATTCTATCCAGCACATACTCTATGCCAGCTGTCTGAGTCTTTATAACTGAAAGTAGCTGACTCTTATAAGAGTTAAAGGGGTTGTAAAGACTAATATCAATTCCTGCTAGCCCCTCTGCAATAAGAAGATATGCTATACAGTGTGTGTGTGTGTGTTTTTTTTTTAATTCAGCAGCTAAATAACTTTTTTCATATCACCAATGTGCGGTCATGTGACCGCCTGCCGCTCTCCCTCCCCAATGTACAGACTACAGTAATGTTTTACAGGCGAAATAGCGGTAGGGGGGGAGTTGAGGAGATCGTGTTCTCACTGCTGACTATGTTGGAGGCATGGAAACTGACCACACTTTCATGGCTCAGCAGCCATGAGAAACGTGGTCAGCTCACAGAGGGAAGGTCAAGACCAGGAAGGATCAACCAGGTACTATAGAAGATAGAAAGGGCCAATTGAAAGTGCAAAAGCAGTAGGCTACAGCTATTTACCTTTTTCAAGGGTTTTCAGCGTTAAAATTACGTTAAAATGTCTGCAAGTCATTTTTTAAACGCTGAAAACCCTCGAAAAGGGTAAATAAATTGCCTTAATCTAAAATACTACACTATCTGGAGCATTCTTTCTCCCCCATATTAAATTGGATCGCATATCACGGGAGCCTGAGGGGCCATTGCCAGCCCATGGGATAACATCTCGAGGAGATCCACTAAGCCCAGGGGGGCTTACAAAGCTTGATCGGTTCTGGTGCCGTATGGCATTCAGTACCCACTTTATTTGGTAAGTGACCCAACTTATTACCCACTTGGGATAAGAAACAGCCGAGATTATATTTATCAAGCTTGAACACAAGCACTTTTGTATGAACTGAACTTGTTCTCTCTGGAGAAGAGACGCTTGAGGGGGGATATGATATCAATGTACAAATACTGTACTGGCGACCCTAGCATAAGGAACAAACTATTTAGAGTAAGGGAATACAATAAGACACGTGGCCACTCACTAAAACTAGAGGAAAGGCGGTTTAACCTTAAAGTGCGTAAGGGGTTCTTCACTGTAAGAGCGGTAAGGATGTGGAATTCTCTTCCGCAAGCAGTCGTATCAGCGGGGAGCATTGATAGTTTTAAAAAACTATTGGATGGACACCTTAAAGACCACAACATACAGGGGTATACAATGTACGGTTAAAAGCAAACACACACACATAGGTTGAACTGGATGGACTTGTGTCTTTTTTCAGCCTCACTAACTATGTAACTATGTAACTATGTAACTTTGGACAATCACTCTCACCAAGGTCAATTTTTGTTTTTACACTTGATAACCAAGTCACTGTTTTTATTCTAATTACTATTTATTCAGTACAATCTTTTCAAGATTGATGCACTTTTTTATTCACAGGAATTGATTTTTTACCTAGTTTATTTATATATTTATAGTCGAAATATATTAATATTTGTGTGATTTATAATTTTAATCCAACAATATTGCACTTTATATTCACCAGAAATTATGTTTTTAACGTAATACTATTGTTCACAGCAAGCGCTGTATTTGGTCTGTTAGACCAATTGCTTAAGGCTACAGCTTGTACCTTAAGGAGACAGGAGCATGATTTTTTTTGTTGGGGGGGGGGGGGGGGGGCGGAGAAACAATCACTTTAAGCTGACCATAAATTATACAATTCTCCTATTCAATTTCTTTAAGATTTTAGATTTACCTTCAACTGTGTAGTGCAAGGGCCTGATTGCATACAAATTGAAAGTGTTTAGGTTTGACCTCATATTATATGGTTTTGGTAAATCTAAACAAAATTTGTGTAATGTTTGGCCAAACTTAGTAGAACACGAGGACTACAGCATTAAAATAGCCATCAGTTTTCCCTGCCAGACAAATGTGTATGCTTCAGTAGATAGGACATTTGGGTGGGTATGCAGATTTTTTTTTATGACATTTTTTTTTAATCATCATCAAGATTTCTGTTGTTCACTTTCTCTACTTTGAAATAGGATTTTTCTTTTCCAGTCAATGCTGAATTATTTCAATATTAACCACTTAAGCCCCGCAAGATTTTACCTCTTTGGTGACCAGGCCATTTTTTGCGATACGGCACTACGCTATTTTAACAGACAATTGCGCGGTCATGCGTCACTGTACCCAAATAAAATTGATGTCCTTTTTTCCCACAAATAGAGCTTTCTTTTGGTGCTATTTAATCACCTCTGCGGTTTTTATTTTTTGCGCTATAAACAAAAAAAAAATGACAATTTTGTAAAGAAAAAAATAATTTTTACTTTCTGCTATAAAACACATTCAATATAAAAAAAAATCGAATTTCTTCATCAATTTAGGGCAATATGTATTCTGCATCATATTTTTGGTAAAAATCCCAATAGGCGTAGGCGTATATTGATTGGTTTGTGCAAAAGTTATCACGCCTACAAACTGTGGGATATTTTTATGGCATTTTTATTTGTTTATTTTTTACTAGCAATGGCGGCGATCAGCAAATTTTAGTGGGACTGCGACATTGCAGTGGACAAATCAGACACTAACTGACACTTTTTTGGGGACCAGTGACATTATTACAGTGATCAGTGCTAAACATATGCACTCTTACTGTACTAATGACACTGGCAGAGAAGGGGTTAACATCAGGGGCAATCAAAGGGTTAAATGTGTCCCTAGGGGGTGCTTGCCATCTGTGTGGGGGTTGCTCTGACTGGGGGAAGACAGAGATCCGTGTTCCTGCTTAGCAGCAAGATCTCTATCTTCTCCCTTGTCAGAATGGCGATCTTCCTTGTTTACATAAGCAGATCACCGCTCTGTCTGTCCCAGGAATGATCAGCGTGCAATTGCGGCGCGCGCGGGCACCCCCCTCCCCCATAGCTCCTGCACAAAATGACGTACAGGTACAGACTTGCCGCAGCAAATGTACGTTAGTCGGTCTGCAAGCAGTTAACTGTAACATCAAATACCCAGTTACAAATACTGACATATTTCCACAATCAAAGCTGGCACTTTTTAAATGATGTCCAGTTCTTTATAGGACATGTTTTGATTAATTCAGAAAAGGATGTATCAGGTACATTTCCATCCCCTCTGTAAAGATTTCCTTTTGTTCACAAGAACAATAATGTCTAAAAGTCCCTGATACTGTGTTTAACTATGAAGTATGAAAAAGTTATTAATAATGAATCGTGGAGTCTATGCAGGATGTTAAATAAAAGTGGGAGATGAAAATGTGTTAAATATAGATGAATTGCAGGCTTTTATGCAGCAGCCCTGAAAAGACTGAGGACTACGTAAAGGATTTGTGTTATTTCTTTTTCTTGCTGAAATGAGTCAAGTAAATCTTATTCACATGATAGGCAACAAAAGCTTATGTCTATGAGAAACAGTGATAAATAAGAATTTACCTATTTTATTTTCTTATTTTTTTAGTTTTTCAAAACAATAGTTTAGGGTAGTTTATACATATTCTAAAAATAATTTTAGAGCAGATCACAAACAATGTTCATGACGCAGAAATGTTTTTGGAAGTGTTTTAGGTAAATGGGACTTGTTATTATTCTACAGTCCCCAGGAGCCTGTTTGTACTTTTTAAAAACTGTGGTTTTTCAGCTGCTGGAGAGAAGTATAGAGTAAAATGAACCCTAAGATGGGAGCTGTACTCAATCTCCAAGCATTATTTGTTTAAAATTTAAGTTTAGCCATACAGCTATAAAAACATTAAAAATGCATATTTTGTGAGTACCCGAAAATAAACTGTAGTTCTGTTTAGCAAATTTTCTAATCTATATGCAGAAACTATACAAAGTCCGGCCTGTGGTGATAGTGAGGTCTGAGAAAACCCAAACTGTGTGGAAAGAATGCGGGAGTGTTACTGAACCCACTGCCATACTAATTTTCCCCAAATTTCACAAATCTGTAACAAGATGGTTACATTTATAGGTTTTCTACTTCCTACTTACTACCAGTTTGTGGCCCTGCTCTTCAGCCTCTGTTCTGCACCTGTATTAGCCCTGCTATGCTCTTGTGGCATCCCCAGTGTTGGGTAATTTGATGATAGGGCTTTGACTATCAAGACGCTGCAGCAGTTTGAGTATCGCGATCATCAACAGGAGAAACATCAAACTTGAGCTTCTATTCCAGGAGTCCCCTAACTCTCTGCTTTTTGCTGGAAAGTCCTGGGTCTGATTGTAGACTCTTCTAAAGGTCCCTATTGCCCAGTCTTAATCCAGACCTCTGCAGCACAGCTTTCTGTTATCTTGGGACAAGTCAATAAGCTCCCTGCATACATGGATTTGTTGGGCACTGAGTACCTGGCCTGGTGGCTCAAGAAGCAAGCTTGGAAATAGGGGATTTCTTTCCCTTTATTGTTGGAAGATTTTCACAGTGGATGCCAGCCAAAGGAGTTTGTACATCCTATCAAAGCAGAGAACATGCTCATCAGAGTCTCATCTTTCGATTCAATATCCTGCTGGATCCTGCTGGAAGGTCTTTTAATCCAGCCATGGTGGTACATCAACCACCAAGGAAGAAGAATCAGAAGTGTTGCTAGACAGGTAGTTTGGATCCTGCCCTTGGCAGAACTTTAAGCTGTAGTTGTCATGCTTATACACCCCACATGTAGACAATAGGCAGTCTAATTTCCCCAGCCAGAAGCTGCTGGACCTGGGCATGTAGTCCTCACACCCAGAGAGGTTCCTGAATCTAATTGTCTCTACGTACAGGAATCTTTTATGTGAAGCAATGGATACTCTGGTGGCTCAATGGAATGAGTGTATCTTGATCTATGCCTTTTCTTCTCTCTAACTTCTTCCTTGTCTGCTTTGCAGAATCCAGGTGTAGGACATTTAGGTGATCCTCCCTGCTCTCTCCCAGGTGGATGTGGTACAGCAACCTGGTAAGACTTCTGGCAGATTCTTCATGGGCTCTGCTGGATTGCCAACATCTTTTTCAAGGACTGATTTGCATTCCTACATCATGGTCACTGGCTTTAACAGCATAGCTCTTTAAGCCATTGTTTTTTGTAGATGGTAATCTCTGAATCTGTGTTTCCAATGATGCCAACAGCTAGTAAGACTATTTTTCATAAGTTATATCATTGGACATAGAAGGAATACTTCACTTGGTGT
This sequence comes from Pelophylax lessonae, assembly GCF_965119305.1. NCBI lineage: Eukaryota > Metazoa > Chordata > Amphibia > Anura > Ranidae > Pelophylax > Pelophylax lessonae. The sequence goes on from NC_138776.1 coordinate 69,471,530, forward strand.
GAATCGCATAAAATTCAATGGGAGGATCCCTTGCCTTTCTGCAGGTAGGTCTGCATGAGCGTTTGACTCTTAGCACTTTGAAGGGCAAGGTTTATGCCCACTCTGTCATGTTTCAGAGATCATTTATATTTCTCCTTTTTTTACTTGTAGCAATTTCCCTCTGCCATGTGAGTACTGTAAGGAGCTCTTTCTGGTTTAGGGAAAAAGTGTTTTAAGGCTCAGGACTTCCTTCTTGCCATTCACCTCAACAAGTACATTGTTCTCCCATCACTCTATCTGCCTCCATTTCAACGTAAGGAGCATTTCCTTCATTGTCTGGTTGTATTTTGGGCTGTGAGAGTCTCTCAGCAACTGAATCTTCAGGAAGACTGATTTCTTTTCGCATTCAAAATGGCCCCATTATAGGTACACTGGCTTCTCAGTCAACCATCTCTAGTTGACACAGGCATACTGTCATCCAAACTTATGATCAGGTTCCACCCGTTCCTTTCAGGAAATACGCTCTTGCTTGTGATTGCTTCTTGCTTTTTTGGGTTTGGGCGATGTTCCCAGTTTGCAAGGCGACCACCTGGTCTTATGTTAGTTTTTTAAGTTCTACCACACAAACATTTAGGCCTTGTGTAATGCCAGCTTTGGGCATAATGTCATTAGTATGGCTTGTGAGGTAGCAGGCAGGTTTAAGTTTTATGTTTTTATTTTTTTTTTAGGTCTGTTAGTCTTTGTTGCTCTGTTGCCCACCCCTCTGTTGGACTGCTTTTGCACGTCCAACAGGTTAAGAATTCCCTCAATGGACTAGAAAGGAACTTCAAAGGGAAGGCACTTTGGGGAAAGTAATACTGGGCATATGATATAGGCCCCCAAACTAGAGGAAGGAGGGGGTGGTGGACCTCCTTTCACAGCTTGGAATGGCAGCAAGGATGGGAAATGTAATTATAATGGGGGACTTTAATTATCCAGATATAGACTGGGCAGAAGGAACCGCACATTCATCCAAGGGTCGGCAGTTCCTAAATGTTTTGCAGGACAATTTCAGATGGTGAACGCACCAGCAAGAAACAACGGGTACTAGACCTACTGATTACCAACAATATGGACCTGATAACGGATATAGAAATACAGGTCAACTTAGGAAAAAGTGACCATAGGTCAATTAGTTTCAGTATATAACCTTACAAGCAGACCTGAACAAAATAATGGGGTGGGCAACTACATGGCAGATGAGGTTTAATGTTGAAAAATGTAAGGTAATGCACTTGGGCATCAGGAACACGAACGCAAGCTACTCGCTAGGGGGGAACCTCTGGGTGAATCTAAGATGAAAAAGGACCCGGGGGTCCTAGTCTACAACTGGCTCGGCAGTGGCATGCAATGCCAAGCCGCTGCAAGCAAAGCCAACAGAATACTGGCATGTATAAAAATGGGGATTCACTCCAGAAATAAAGAGATTATTCTCCCACTTTACAAGACTCTGGTCCGGCCACATCTGGAGTATGCCATCCAGTTCTGGGCACCAGTCCTCAGAAAGGATGTGCTGGACCTGGAGAGAGTCCAGAGAAGGGCAACAAAAATAATTGGGGGAATGGAGGATCTCAGCTATGAGGAAAGACTGCAAGCATTGGACTTATTCTCTCTGGAGAAGAGACACTTGAGAGGGGATATGATATCAATGTACAAATACTGTACTGGTGACCATAGCATAAGGAACAACATTTTTCAGAGAAAGGGAATGCAATAAGACACGGGGGCCACTCACTAAAACTAGAAGAAAAGCGGTTTAACCTTAAACTACGTAAGGGTTTCTTTACTGTCAGAGCAGTAAGGATGTGGAATTCTCTTCCACAAGCAGTGGTATCAACAGGGAGCATTGATAGTTTAAAAACTATTACATGGGCACCTTAAGGACCACAACATAAAGGGGTATACAATGTACGGTTAACAGAAAACACACACACACATCATAGGTTGAACTGGATGGACTGATGTCTTTTTTCAACCTCACTAACTATGTAACTATTATTGTATTCAACTTTCATTTAGGGACACAGGTCCCTCCCCTCTGTGTTTTGTTTTCAAGATCTCATTACCGCTGTGCTACAAGACTGAGGCGTGATTGTTGTGGACAGGGTTATCAAGTGCTGGCTAGCTTTTACTATTTTCCTTTTTTTTTTGTTTTTTTTTGACGGTTTCCTTTTCTCCTATACATAGCTCGGCAGTTAAAAAATTGTTTTTTTTTTATGTACAGTATAGGGAGTAGTAAAAAAACAATATTATTTTACAGTGGATTATACCAGTGATGGTCACTCTCCTTCTGCTAGTGCTTAGTTTGCTGTCCCATGAGCTGGAAAATCTCTGCTCGATGTAAAGCCTAGTACAGTGATGGCGAACCTTGGCACCCCAGATGTTTTGGAACTACATTTCCCCTGATGCTAATGCACTCTGCAGTGTAGTTGAGCATCATGGGAAATGTAGTTCCAAAACATCTGGGGTGCCAAGGTTCGCCATCACTGGCCTAGTACATACACCGAGATTATCGGACGAATGACCGTCCGTTTTTTTTTTTTTTTGCATGCTAGTCTCCATATCAAAAACGAATAGGTTACTAAAGTACAAAAATTATTGTACAACAGAATAAAAATTCAGAAGTGATGTCATGTATTTGTATTGTATTTTCAGACAAAAACTGTACTGATTAAACAAAAATTGTATGATCTAGTATCGTACGAGAACAATTTTCGTATTTGTCCCTTAATAAAATTTTGGACGAAAGCTGTGTACTAACAATCAGATTATTGTACGGTTGCTTTGAAAGCGGTATTTTTTGTATGATATTCTGATCGTGTGTACTGGGCTTAAGGCTGAGAGTGTATAAACGTCAAATTGGGTTGCCAGCTTTTTGAGATCTGCTTGGAGCATTAGTGTTAATTACCCTGCACTAAGGTTTTTAATCTTGAAGGAGGCACTGGCCATGCAAGCGTCTTGCATGCTCTGGATTTTTCAGGGTAGGAACATCCCATTTTCAGGAAGCTATTCCCCTAATTTACCCAAAAAAGTGTAAAAAGTAAATAAAATACACAACACAAGTTTTTGACGATTGCTTTATTAAAAAAAAAAAATGTCCCCAGATGGTTTTTTTTACGGGTCATAGGTGGCGCTGGGCAGCTTGATTGATGATGGATCTACATCTGGGGGGGGGGGCATTTTTTCTTATTTTTATTTTTTTAACAACTTCTGGACTTCCCGCTGCAGTTTTACGTTGGTAGTTTGACAATAAATACCAGTGTTATGGCAGCAGATAGCTGCTATAACCCAGGTGTTTTTATACAGGGTGGGCGGTCCTCTTTCACATAAAAGTGGTCCCAGTGGTCCCCTCCCGCCGCTTCCTGGTCATTTTCCCCACCTACTGGAGCCGTCGTCCATGTCCCAGGCACAAAGTCGAGTGAGGGAAAGATAGCCCCCACTCCACGCTATGGTCTTGGAGGACCGGAGCCACATCATACGTCGCTTCCTCCCAACAGCCTTAAGGGACCCATTTTTTTGTCTTGCTTTTTTTTTTTTTTTTTTCTTTTAAGGGTAGATTTGAGATCTGAGGTTTTTTTGACCCCATATCTCACATTAAAGAGGACCTGTCCTGCTTATTTCTATTACAAGGGAGGTTTACATTCCTTGTAATAGGAATAAAAGTGACAACATTTTTTTTTTTTTTTTTAAAGGGAAAGTGTAAAAATAAAAGGTAAACAAATAAGAGAAAAAAAATGTAATCCCTCCGAACTCGTGCGCAGAAGCGAACGCATATGCAACCCATGCCCACATACGTTCAAGCCACACATGTGAGGTATCACCGCGATTGTTAGAGCGAGAGCAATAATTCTAGCACAAGACCTCCTCTGTAACTCTAAACTGGTAACCTGTAAACATTTTAAAAGTGTCGCCTATGAAGATTTTTAAGTACCAATGTTTGTCGCCATTCAACGAGTGTGCACAGTTTTGAAGCATGACATGATGGGTATCTATTTTTTGTAGTTCAAAAGTTCAAAAAGTGTATTTTTTTTTTTTCTTTTCAAAAAACTGCATTTGTAAGACCGCTGCGCAAATATGGTGTAACATAAAGTTCTGCAACAATCTCAATTTTTTTCTCTAGAGTCTCTACTAAAAAAAAAAAAAAAATATATATATATATATATATATATATATATATATATATATATATATATATATATATATATATATATATATATATGTAATGTTTGGGGCCTCTAAGTAATTTTCAAGCAAAAAATACTGATTTTAACTTGTAAACAACAAGTGTTAGAAATAGGCCTGGTCCTTAGGAGGTTAAATAAAGGAATTGTCAAAAACTACCTACTGTAATTTTTTACAATACACTTTTTTTTTGGGGTGAATTAGTAAGGTTACTATGTACCCCATACTCATTTACATGGGGAGGCAGGATCTGGGGGCCCCCTTAGTAAAGAGCAGAGCCCCCCACCCCAAAGCAGGACCTCCTATATTGAGGGCATGTGGCCTGGTATCACCCCCCCCTTTCCTGTCCTGTCAAGCTGCATGCTTGCATAAGGGTCTGGTATGGATTTTGGGGGGACCACATACCAAAATTATAAAAAAACGGTGTGGGCCCCCCCAGAACCTGGGCCTGGTATGCATTTGGGGGGTACCCCACTCCGTTTTTTAATTTCTCATTTCTAGCATTCTTTTCACAAGTCACACACATCGTACAGGTTGAACTTTCATGCAATTTTTGATGATTTAAATTGAGGTCTATAAACCTCATGTCGCATGAAAGTCAGACCAAAGTACTGCAGAAACGACTTTGAAGTTGCTGCAACTTGAAGTCGCACACATATAAAAGGTTATCATAGTGAAACATGGGGTGCAACTTGTCATGCGTCTTGCGAAACAATAGATTTCACACCAATGCAATATTCTTGTATTGCCTGTAAAGGTAAACAGTGTTCATCGGAAAAGATTTTCTTTAACCACTTGAGAATCAGTACGTGTGTTTTAGCAGAGACCCTAGAGAATAAAATGGCAGTCATTGCAAAATTTTATGTCACACTGTATTTGCGCAGTTGTCTTTCAAATGCAATTTTTTGGGGGAAAAATACACTTTAGTGAATTAAAAAAAAAAAATAAACAGTAAAGTTTGCCCAATTTGTATAATGTGAATGATGTTATGCCGAGTAAACAGTTACCTAACATGTCACATTTTAAAATTGCGCGCACTCGTGGAATGGTGACAAACTACGCTACAGAGGAGGTCTTGAGCTAGAATTATTGCTCTTGCTCTAACAATTGCCACAATACCTCACATGTTTTGAACACTGTTAACATTTGCGGGCACAACTTACATATGTGTTTGCTTTAACGCGCGAGCACGGAGGGGCGTTTTAAAATAAAAATTTTCTTATTTAATTTTTTTTATTTTTACACTGTCCCTTTAAAAAAAATCCTGATCACTTTTATTGCTGTCACAAGGAATGTAGGCTTCCTTTGTGACAGTAATAGGCAGTGACAGGTACTCTTTATGGAGGGATCTGGAGTCTAAAAGAGCCCAAACCTCTCCACTGCACTTGAAAGTATTCAAAACACCATGATCAGTGTTTTTGAATACTGTTTTTTTCTTTTTTTTTTTTTAAACTGGTGCCGTTGGCTGCTGAGTAAACTGGAAATTACATTGTGACGTAGCTTCAGGGTTACTACATCGAAGACTTTGTTCAGGTCTCCAGCCAGTCGGCAGGAGGGGGTGGACCGCTGCTTGTATTAACAGCTGAACGGCTGCTTAGCCGCATCAGTTGTTATTACAAGAAAGCCAAACGTTGGCTCTAAAAAACTGTACCAGGGTGATGCCTGCAGCTGTCATCACCCCGGTACAACCACTTGAGCAAAACGACACACAGGCAAGTGATTTTGCGGCAAGTGGTTAAAGGAGATCTAAGGTCAATGCATACACTTTCATTTTATAACATTAGCATTGTAATAGTAATACTTTGTTTTTGACAACCCATGCTTGAAAAATCTCCTTAATGTTGTGAGTGCTGCCTGTCTGCTGGTCATCTCTTTCCAATTTTTCGGGGTTATTAGTTACAGGAGGGAACTCCTCCCACTTTAACCAGGGAGGCAACTTCCCACAGTCCCAGGCTTACCAGTGAAACTGGAGAGCCCAGAAAGCCTTGTGAGTAATGCTTTGGGGGGGGGGTGATGTGGGGTGCATGCCCCTTTGAGATCCCCATAAAAGTGATCAGAATTTTATTGCCAAGAGTTGGAATGCCTTGTAGTGTATCTCTGACTGTGCTTAAGCTGGGAGCAGTAAGGAGCCGAGCGGCCAGGGGCAGATTTACCGGTTAGTGCTAAACTATGGATCCAGCAATACAGCTACTACACAGTTGTTATTTTTTTTTTGTTTGGTCTTCTGAGCTTTTCTGAGTATATTTTTTTTAAGTGCCTAATAAAGTTAGTGTTATTTGCACAGTGGCGCTTTACCTCATTTACTAAGCTGTGGCCTTTAGTAAATCAACCTTGACAGCCTCTCTCAAATAACTTGGTGCAAATTCTTTGTGAAAACATTGAAGTTAAAATATTGTAACATGCTCAAAACATTGCACTATTGAGGCTTATTTACTACAGGAGTTGAAAATCTTCATTCAAATTGTGTTTTTACAACTGAAGTTTGTTTTTCACTTATATCATCTAAATATGTGAAAAGCAAATTGATTTACTTATTTTATCTGCATCTCAATGGGTATTCAGTGTGAACAGGAATTTACAAATTTTTCACATGAATTGAGGCCTCCTCCATTCACGTTTCAGCTTGTGTAATTAACCACTTGCCTACTGTACACTTTCACCCCCTTCCTGCCCAAACCAATTTCCATCTTTCTGCGCTGTCGCACTTCGAATGACAGTTGTGCGGTCATGCAACACTATACCCATAATTTTTTTTCTCACACAAATAGAGCTTTCTTTTGGTGGTATTTAATCATCACAGGGCTTTTTTATTTTTTGCTAAAAAAAAAATGTTATAGTTATAGGTAATTTTTCCCCTTCACTGATGTGCGCTGATGAGGCGGCACTGATGAACACTGATGAGGAGGCACTAATGGGCGCTGATGAGGCGGTGTTCTGCCAAAAACTCCAACTCACCAAATCTCCAACCACGTCACTTCCGGTGACTCTCCATCAGCTATAATGGCAGCTTTCTACGAGTTGGCTGTTTTCATAGAATAAGGACAGCGTATACACTACATTACACAACAAGTTGGCTGTTTTGACAAAACACCAGGTAAAGAGAAAAAAAGTTGTCATCACCTTGGATGTTGTTGGGTATTAGCGGGTGGACTGACAATGTCCACATATTATATTGTGTACTGTAGTGTATAGGCTGCCGGTGTTCTGTGAAAACAGCCAACTTGTAGAAATCTCCAATTATTGCTTCTGGATAGCCACCGGAAGTGACATGTTTGGAGATTTTGGCGAGTTGGAGTTTTCTGCAGAACAGCAGCACTGGTAGGCACTGATGAGGAGGCACTAATAGGCAGCACTGATAGGTGGCACTGATGGGCACTGATACATGGCACTGATGGGCTTTGATAGGAGGCACTGATAAGCAGCACTGATGGGCACTGGTATGGCAGGACTAATAGGTAACACTGTTGAGGAGGCACTGATGGGCACTGATTGGCAGCACTGATGGACACTGATTGGCAGCACTGATGAGCATTGATTGGCAGCATTGGTGAGCACTGTTGGGACTGCACAGATAATCAAGACACTAAGCCAGGTATTGGCTCTCTTCTTCTCTTATCACACTGTCAGCGTGAGGAAAGAAAACCTGATAACCAGCTTTTGTTGACATCTATGATCAGCTGTCATTGGACACAACTGATCATGTGGTAAAGGCCACTGTGATTGGCCCTTTACCCCAATCTGTGATCACCTGAGTCCGAAAGTGTGATCACTAGAGGACATCAATAGATGCCCTCCTGGCAAAAGTTAGCTTGCTCTTTAGCCGTCATTCTGCTATAGCGTGGGTGGGAAGGGGTTAAAGGTAAATAGCACTGTTGACACTATATAAATCCTGTATAATAATAATAATAATAATAATAATAATTTTGTAATATTTGTAGATAAGCAGATTGAGTTACAAGGAGATGAACTATACATTAGGCACCAATTTGTTGTTTTTGTAACCAACCTCCTAAGTCTTGGCAGAGCTGGTCTGTTTGAACCTCCTATTCACCAGCATACACCAACATCCCCATTGGGAGGGGAATCAATCAGTTAGAATGAGTGGCGATATAAAAACATACTTCCCACAAGAGATGGCTTTTTAATAATCCGTTATCAAATGGGGACTGGGCTAATGGATGGGTTATGTAAGAAACCCTTTCTTTCCTATAAGTCATGTGCTGTTTACTTACATTTCCAATGTGTTGTACTGAATTAAAACCCTTACAAAATTTTAGCTGAACTATATATTTTTTTTGTTTAAGGTAGCACTACTATTTTCTTCTGTACTTCTAGATAAGCCCCTTTATGTCTGGCTATAAAAATTTCTAAAATTCTCGATTAAATTTGGTCAGCTAAGGTAGCCTATTGGGCCAGCTGAGAATTTATGATTCATTAAAACTCTTAATGTTATTATTATCTTGAACATAATTCTACATTTCAGTCTTCCCTGAGGTAAATAAGTGAAGGTAATGAAACAACCATTCTGTAGTGTTGCTGTATATGTAGTCATTTTCAACATTAATTTAACACAGACTGTTTTCCTAGAATTAAGTAAATATTTCTCCCACAACACTATTGGTAGATGGCCTTTATCGTGGCATTTTCTTACCTCTCACTGTTTACTATTATCAGCTATGTTTGGTTTTAATTGTACCACCTAGTGTGCAAATATCAGATCTGTTATGCGTTGTCAATGCCTTATGTTTAATTATATTGTTATCAGACTTAGCAGATAGTAATTACACATATAGCATTAGTGCTGAATCCTTCAGTAGTTTCATCAAAGTGCTACGCACACATTAGTGCAATTAATAATTCTGTAGACATTTTGCCAGTAAGATAATGACTTGGAATTTGTGTTCTACATTTGGAACACTGCAAATTTCTGCAACTAACTTGCCTGCAATAATTTGTTTTGTAGAATGTTTTTATTTATTACACTATTTAGGCATATTACTAATAAAGGTTGCCTGTATTACATGTCATTCAACTTTTACACATTTGACAGGGATAGGTATAATTGTATTACTTTTCCAATATTGGTTAAATAATGTTAATATAGAGTATTCTATAAACATTTATAAAGCGTTAATGTAATTTTAAAGTATATGTAAACCCTTTCCTTGCAAAGCAACACATTCTGTGCACAATGTGTGTGTATGTGTGTGTGTGTATACAGTATGTATATGTACAGTGCTTAGAAAAAGTATTCATACCCCTTGACATTTTCCACATTTTTTCATGTTAAAACCAAAAAAGTAATTTTAATGTGATAGACCAACACAAAGTGGCACATAATTGTGAAGTGGAAAGAAAATGATAAATGATTTTCAAAATTTTTTACAAAATAATATCTTAAAAGTGTGGCATGTATTTATATTCAGACCCCTTTACTCTGATACCCCTAACTAAAATCTAGTGGAACCAATTGCCTTCAGAAGTCACCTAATTAGTAAATAGAGTAGTGTAATTTATTCTCCGTGTAAATACAGCAGTTTTGTGAAGCCTTTAGAGGTTTCGTAAAGAACCTTAGTGAACAAACAGCATCATGAAGACCAAGGAACACATCAGACAGGTCAGGGATAAAGTTGTGGAGAAGTATAAAGCAGGGTTAGGTTATAAAAAAAATCCCAAGCTTTGAACAACTCACAGAGCACTGTTCAATCTATCATTCAAAAATGGAAAGAGTATGGCACAAATGCAAACCTACCAAGACATGGCTGTCCACCTAAACTGACAGGCCGGGCAAGGAGACCCATAATAACTCTGGAGGAGCTGCAGAGATTCACAGCTCAGGTGGGTGAATCTGTCCACAGGACAACTATTAACCTCCCTGGCGCAGGGCTGGTGCAAGGATTTTTGACACCTTAGGAGAAACCTCCTTTTTCCACCCCCTTGGCTCCACCCCTTACTCCACCCCATTTGCCCTGCCCATTTATACTCCATCTTTTTAATGACTGCTACCATTTTTGGGGTGGAGTCAGTCACAAGCCCAGCGCATGATACATATGTAGCATATGTAGGAAACTAGGGGTGGCGGGGGTGGAGATTTTTGCGGCGCCTCTCCACTTATTTCTTCACCCCCAATCCATCCTCCCCAACCCCTCCATCCTGATCACATGCCCAGACCCCCCCACCCTGATCCCACGCCCCCAGATACCCTCCCCCGCACCGATCACACCCCTCAGATACCCCCCTACCCTGATAAAACGCCCAGATACCCTTCCCCACTCTGATCACACCCTCCAGATACCCCCCAATCTGATCACACCCCCTAGATACCCCCCCCCCCAACTCTGATCACACCCCCTAGATATTCCTCACTCTGATCACACCCCCCAGATACCCCTCCATCCTGATCAAACACCTCCAGATACCCCCCACTCTGAACACACCCCCCAGATACCCCTCCATCCTTATCACACCCCCCAGATACCCTCCACCCTGATTACATGGCCAGATACCCCCACTCTGATTACATGGCCAGATACCCCCCACTCTGATCACACCCTCTAGATACCCCCCAACTTTGATAACACCCTCCCAGATATCCCCCCCACTCTGATCACCCCCCCAGATATCCCCCCCACTCTGATCACACCCCCCAGATACCCTCAACTCTGATAACACCCCCAATTACCCCCACACACTCTAAACATACCCCCTAGATACCCTCTCAACTCTGATCACACCCCCCAGATACCCCCACTCTGATCAGACCTTCCTAGATACCCCCCAACTCTGATCACACCCCCCAGATACCCCCATTCTGATCAGATCTTCCTAGATACCCCCTCCATCCTGATCACACACTACAGTCTTGCTTTACATTACAGTACCTTCCCTGTCTGGGGACACTTACTTGTGTTAGGCTCCAGAGAGAGGGGACACCGCAGGGGACAGCTCCAGACATCAGGCACACTACAGGCTCCTGGGGGAGGAGCTGAATGCAGAGGGATGGAGCCTTGTGTATAGCGCTGCATGTTGCCTCCTGCGTGACTTGGTGTTGGGCTTCACAGAGGGGACACGATGGGGGACAGCTCCAGACACTGGACACACTACGGGCTTGCGGGGAAGGGGTGGAGCCCTGTCCAAAGTGCTGCTTGTGGCTCTGCTGATTGGCCCTCTGATGTGGCCAATGGGGAGGGAATAGGAGCAGACAGAAAGCTGGTGCAAGCCGCTTTCTCTTCTCCTGCACTGCGAACAGGAGAAAGGAGGGGGGGCGAGAGAGGGAAACACTCTGGCAGCCCGCAGCTCACCTCTCCCCTGTGTCACAGTGCCACTGCCTGAAATCTCTAGTGGATCGCATAAGGGAAAAGAGCCCACCCGGCTGTCACCGCTTCCCCTTTACGTGGGGGGGGGGCGCCGGCACAGCGCCCCTGGCCAATGTGCGCTCTAGGCCGTCGCCTACCTTGCCTATAGGTAGCGCCGGCCCTGCCCTGGCGGTATGATTGTTTCCAATTTTAGGTGCTGAAAGCAGTACCATTATTTTTCTAGTAATTCTTAAGGACGAGCAGCCCAAACCAACTATTTACATATGTTTTTTTTTTTACTGTGCGTTCTTCTTTATAACATCTCGGGTATGATAAAGTTTGAAACACAAAATCATAAATTATAACATAATAAATAACTATAAATAAGTTAAAGTATATATATATATATACACACACACACATATATATATATATATATATATATATATATATATATATATATATATATATATATATATATATATATATATATATATATATATATATATGTGTGTGTGTGTGTGTGTATATATATACATATATTTTATATATGGTACAGTAAAACTGCAGGAAAGGGTACTGGGGGGCAAACTAATGTCAATTTATTTTATTTTGTAATGTGATCCAATAGGATTACAATATATCAGTATGTTTGTGTGTTATACTATTTAAATTTGCCGCCGGTTCCACCCCCCTGCGAGCGTCACATCGCAGGAGACGGAAGCCGGGTCTCACAGCATCTGGCAGAAGATCCGGCCGCTGTATGCTGCAGGGACACATCGCGGGATCCCGGGGACAAGGTAGGTAACCTCTACCAGGATCCAGCGATGCTCCCTCCCCAAGTGTGGCTTGTGGTTACCACTAATGGCACTAAAATTTCACCCCGAGCCACACTCGGGAATACCGCTAAGGAGGTTAATAATGCACTCTACTAATCTGGCATTTATGGAAGAGTGGCAAGAAGAAAGCCATTTTTTAAAGAAAGCCAAAACTCCTGTTTGTAGTTTGCGATAAGCTATGTGGGGGATACAGCAAACATATGGAGGAAGGTGTTCAGGTCAGATGAGACCAAAATTTTAAGTTTTGGCCTAAAAGCAAAACGCTAAGTGTGGCATAAAAGTAACACTGCCCATCACCCTGAACATATTATCCCCACCATGATATAAAAATACTGTGAAATAATGGGGTTTAGAGAGCTCTGAGTGGAGACTGCAGGGGACATGTGAGCATGAAGCAGAGAGACAGCAGTTAACTGATTTTCCCAGTGATGTTTTTTTTAGGGAGGAGTGTCAGCATAAACCTGACATTGTACTCACAATTAAAGTGCAAAGAAGCAAACTAACCACGCTGGAATGCTTGTGCCCTGGCATAGTCAGTTTAAAATAGGATTGCTAAGGAACTGACAGGACCACCAGAGCACAAAATACTTTTTAATACAAGTACATGGTACAGCATATACATATCTGTAATGTGAAATGTTTGGGTAACATATACTTTAAGTGACGGCTAACGCTTTTCCATTTTAAAAGCCAACTTAACCCAACGTTTATTTTTTTAAAGGGGGCTTAAAGCACCTGTAAACTTTTTATCAATTACTGAGATTTGCCTAAAGTCATTTGTTTCAACATGGCTGCTGGAAAGATGTCATTATCTTGCAATGAAGCTGGATACACACTATACAATTTTCTTTATATTAAACCTTTTGATTTACCAAAACCATATAATATGAGGTCAAACCTAAACACATTCAGTGTGTATGCAATCAGGCAGGCCCTTGCACTACGTAGTTGAAGGTAAACCTAAAGGAAATCAAACCACAAAAGTTGCATAGTGTGAATCCAGCTTAAGACCCCCTAGTTTTAAACTCTTCATTTTTTGAATATTGGGCATGGTAACATCACTAATGGAAAGTACACACAAAGTACAGGGAACACAACCAGTTAGCCAGTGCTTATTCAAATTAAAACGTTCATATAAAAAATACACGTATCAAAATGTAGTTACAACAAAAAAAAATACTAAATCCCTTTTCCTCAAGCACCATTCCAAAAATCCCTTGCAGTGCTGCCAGATAGACATGCAGTATATGTAAATGTTATGCTTGAAAATCTAAATTTCATGCATATTACTGATTATACACCCATGCAAAGTACTGATAATATGCTGCCTAGATCTTAACATGTTCTCAATAAGACTAATGAACATGGCCAAATACAGCAACTGTGATATAACATAAGCTTCAGCATTTTTTAGACTAGATACTGTGAAACAACAGGAACCTTTGTTAACCATTCCAGCATACAAATATCCGTAATGTTGTCCCAAAGAGCTCTACACAGTCAATGGGTAAATTATCCCACAGACGCCAAACATAAGGTCTTAAACTAAGTTATAAAATACTATATGTAATTTTGTTATTTTCAGATTTCCCAGTAATTTAAAACTTTACACTTTCTTGTTAAATAGTGACCCAACAGCTGATAATACCTCCATGTATTATATTTTCTCAACTTTCTGTTTAGCTCATTCTTGTTTACTTTTTACTTACCTTTATTTCCTTGTTTCTATTTTTTTAGGAAAAAGATCAATTTTAAGTATTGTAAAAGTTGCATTTCCTACCAATAGCTGAGCTAATAATTAGTTATGATGTGGGACATTTCATGTTGGCAATTCATAAAAAATACACAATGCTTGATTTAATTATCTAATTACTACATGGCCGTCGACATTAAGTAGAGAACCTGAGGCAGTGCTAAGTTTTCTTAGGAAAATAAGAACTGCATATTCTGTAGTTCTGTAATTGGAGTATAGGGTTCAAAGTTAACATTTAAAAACACACAACCAAATTTTGGAAAGATTACAATTGGTCTCTCTCTTATATTAGATGCACTAAGACTATGGCCTTATTCTTCCCACACAGCTGCATGATTCATTCACAATTTCCTGTGAACTAATAAACTGCAAGTTCTGTTTGCCATTGCAGCAGGTGGCTTGTGGTCCCCAATGGACTGTTAGGGTGCTGGTGAGCGCTCTCATAGTTCATTGATTCTTTTTTGGATTTCCGCAACTGTCTACCCATATTGGAGGTATGGGCAAATAGCTGAATGAGAGTCTGCAGGATCCTGGCATTGCACCCTCAATCTTTTTTTATGACCTGCAAGAAGATTTGCATTTATTATTATTATTATTATTATTTTTTTTTTTTTTTTGCAAAAGGTGAACTTTAAAGAATAATTTCCGGCATAGTAAATTTTTACATAGTTATATTAGTCCAGCTTGGACCAGTGCAACCTATATACCATACTTGGCCTATTCCCCTGGAAGCTGTAAATCACTAAAGTAGAGAATGCTACTCCAGTGATCTTCGCGTGCTTCAGGGTCCCATGCTGAGCCAGCCAGATGCATTGTGAACACAGGAGGTCAGTCGCTTGACATTGGTGCCATTCAGAGAATGCCTAGCATTTTCTGAATGAACTCAAACTGCTCTCTTATTGTAAGAGGTGGAGAGCTTGATGTCAACGCCACTCCTCTCTACCTCATCCAATCAGAAAACTCTATGCAATAAAAAAATGCAAAGTATTCTCTGAATTGTGCATGTGCTGAGCAGCAGACCTCCTGTATTCAGAATGTATCAGGATGGCTGCTCAGTATGGGACCTGGAAACAAGTGGATTTCACTGAAGAAGTGGTGCCTGCTTCAGGGATTTTTAGCTTCCAGGGGTTTTGACCAGGTATAGTATATACAGTGCCTTGAAAAGGTGTTCATACCCATTGAAATTTTCCACATTTTGTCATGTTACAAACAAAAAGGTGAAATGATAATTGGTTTCTAACATTTTTTATAAAACAAATCTGAAAAATTTGGCGTGCATTTATATTCAATACTTTCGCTGCAATTACAGCTGCAAGTCTTTTTGGGTATGTCTCTACCAGCTTTGCACATCTAGAGAGTAGTATTTTTGTCCATTTTTTTTTTTTTTTTTGCAAAATAGCTCAAGCTCTGTCAGATTGAATGGAGAGCATCTGTGAACAGCAGTTTTAAAGTCTTGCCACAGATTCTCAATTGGATTTAGGTCTGGACTTTGACTGGGCCATTCTAACACATGAATATGCTTTGAGCTAAACCATTCCATTGTAGCCCTGGCTGTATGCTTAGGGTCGTTGTCCTGCTGGAAGGTGAGCCTCTGCCCCAGTCTCAAGTCTTTCAAGTCTTTTGCAGATTCTAATATGTGCTCTTTTAAGAGTGCCCTGTATTTTGCTCAATCCATCTTCCCATTAACTCTGACCAGCTTCCCTGCCCCTGCTGAAGAAAAGCATCCCCATAACATGATGCTGCCATCACCATGTTTCACAGTGGGAAGGATGTGTTCAGGGTGATGTGTAGTGTTCATTTTCCGTCACACGTAGCGTATTCCTTTTAGGAAAAAAAGTTCAATTTTGGTCTCATCTGACCAGAGCACCTTCTTCCACATGTTTGCGGTGTCCCCCACATGGCTTCTTGCAAACTGACTTCTTATGGCTTTCTTTCAACAATGGCTTTCTTCTTGTCACCAACAACCTTGACCAATTTAACTATGTAAAAAAAATACCATGCCTTTAACCACTTAAGCCCCAGAGGATTTGGCTGCTAAAAGACCACGGGGTATTTTGCGATTCGGCACTGCGTGACTTTAACGGACAGTTGCGCGGTCGTGCGACGCTATACCTAAACTAATTTGACGTCCTTTTTTTCCCACAAACAGAGCTTTCTTTTGGTGGTATTTGATCACTTGTGCGATTTTTTGATAATGCGCTATAAACAAAAAAAGAGCATCAATTTTGCAAAAATAACAATATTTTTCACATTTTTTTACATGAAATTCCCCCCAAAAAAAAAAGTAAAAATCATTTTTTTTAACATTTTCGGCCAATTTGTTTTATGCTACATATGTTTGGTAAAAAAAAAAAAAAAACGCAAAAAGCGTATTTTGATTGGTTTGCGCAAAAGTTATCGCGTTTACTAACAAAGGGAAAGATTTTTGTCATTTTTGGTATTTTTTTTTAACGCGTAATGGCGGCGATCTGCGTTTTTTTTTGCGGTACTGCGACATTGCGGCGGACAGATCGGACCCTTGACTGACATTTTTGACACTTTTGGGGGTACCAGTGACATTTCTACAGTAATCAGTGCTATACATATGCACTGTTACTGTAAAATTACACTGGCAGTGAAGGGGTTAACTTTTTTTTGAGAGGGGGGGCTATGTGTGTTCCTAGGGGCATGATTCTAACTGTGATTGGCTGTGGCTTGAGATGTATGAACAGTGATCAACGGTTCTACATAGTAGAACCGTATGATCATCATTCATACACCGGGGAGAATGACAGGCGGCTTGTTTACATCAGCCGCCCGCCTTTCTCCCTCTCCCTCGACGATCGCCGAGTGACCGGCGGACATCGGGTCCGCCGGTCACACGCGCGGGGGGGGGGGTCCATGACCACTGGGGAGCAGGAGCGCGCCTCCGGCGGCGCGCGCTCGCTCCCTAGACCCTCACAGGCTAGCGACGTAGACCTACGTCACTCTGCCTGTGAGGGGCTGACCGCCGCAGTAAACAGTCGTGCGGTGGTCGGCAAGTGGTTAATGAATCTTTAAGCAAAAAAAAAAAAAAAGTGGTAGTGGTAAATTACATAGTTTGTAGGGTTTTTTTTTTTTATATTCTTTATGAACAAATGAAGAATTTATTGCAATAAACTTCTTGTCTTTCATAGACCCTTTTTGGATTTCTAGATTTCTATTGCCAATTCAAAGGGGTTCTAATGACCTACTATTCCAGTACTTCCAGAAACAGCATGCAAGCATACTTAAGTGAGGTGCTGCTGTGTTAGGCTTCTTTCACACGGTCCGCCTCCGCAGGCGGATCCGTGTTGCTCAGCGGGGATCGATCCGCGATCCCCGCTGAGCCGGGCGGATGACAGCTCCGTCTCCGCTTGCAGAGCGGAGAGGGAGGTGTCTCAGCACCCGCTGCCCTCTATGGGGGATCGGAGGAGAGCGGACCACTTGTCCGCTCTCATCAGATCCGCTCCGCTCCGATTACTGAACGGATGGAAAAATAGGGTTTCCATCCGTCCAGATTTCAGCACAGGATCGGATGCGGATGGCAGCGGGTGTCAGCGGAGGTGAGC